>NC_134550.1:11984557-12585147 GCF_025594145.1 Primulina tabacum
TCGACGGCGACGGAGAGGAATCACGAAATTTTCTGATGCGGCGGAGAAGAGGAAATAAGTATACATATATTTTTAATTTTCCAAGAGAAACAGAGTATATATATATTTAATCGAAATCATACTTATCGCTCAAGGTTTGATGTCCAAAACAAGCCATAATTGTTTTATTTTTTTTCTATATTGAATAATTTATTTATCTTCGTTGAAAAATATATTTAAAATGTGAGTATTGAATATTTGAATGTTGAATATTTGAATGTTGAAAATAAGAGTTGTAAATATTGAAAATTAGTGTGTGATGATGTAGGTAATGATGTATTTTATTTTTGGATTATTTGTAAAGATTTCCTATAAATAGATCTCTCATTTGTGAAGAAAATCACAATTGAGTAGAGAGAAAAATATTATAAAGTGTGTAGTTTGGTAAATTTTGAGAGTTTGAGATTTTTACTTTTTACCATAAATTTTTACTTTTTCACAACACGTTATCAGCACGAAGCTCTAAAAGTCCTACATACTTTTCCAAGCTCTAAACAGAAGAAAAAGGTAACAAAAATAATTATATTTATTTTACTGTTATTTATTTATTGTGTATTTATTTAATATACAATATAATGTTATTATTAGAAATAATAAAAATAAATTTTTCATAAACTTGTTATAAATCCTGGGAGGATGTTAAGACGACATCCCACACTCCCGGTAAGGGATACGACAAGTATAAAAGCCTATAAGGTTTTTAAACAAAATAAATTATGACACTCATTATAATATTATGATATGATATACATAATTATTTAAACATATCTAATATTATATATATCATATTATTATCATAAAATTATACAAATACATACCTTTATTTTTTTTGTACCCCAACGGTCATAAATGGTAAACAACGGCTATTTTTGCCCTATAAATATGATCTCACAAACACATTCCATCACTCCAACTTTCTCTTCTTCTCTAAAAATTATTCATCATCAAATTTTTCGAAGAAAAAAGAAGATGGCTTTCTCAAGGTTATTTTTAATTATTTTGGTTATCATACTCACGAGTCTTTTATTTATCGGAGAATATCCTCTTCGTGTGTTTTCTTTATTTTTACAAATACTTGTACTTGTTGTTTATCCGTTACTTTGTATTGCAATAATTATTAACTAATAAAATGCATCGTAATTTTTTAGTACCACCATGTCAAATTTAACAAAGTTCGAATTTGTTGCGCTCGACATCACGGGAAAGAATTATATGCCATGGACTCTAGATGTAGAAATGCATCTTGAGTCATTGGGTCTAAGCGAGACCATTAAAGAAAATGGCATATGCACGTCACAAGAAAAGGCAAGAGCCATGATATTTTTGCGTCGACATCTCGACGATGGATTGAAATGTGAATATCTGACTGAAAAAAATCCCATGGCTTTGTGGAAGGGATTAAAAGAAAGATTCGAACATATAAGAGAAGTTATACTTCCGACCGCCCGGGATGAATGGAATACATTGAGATTCCAAGACTTTAAAAAAGTCAGTGATTACAATTCGGCGATGTATAGAATAATCTCGCAATTAAAATTTTGTGGACATGAGGTCACAGAATCTGAGATGCTTGAAAAAACATTTTCCACGTTTCATGCATCAAATATTACTCTACAACAACAATATAGAGTACGTGGATTCGCGAGATATTCTGAACTCATCGCCTGTCTTCTTGTGGCGGAAAAAAACAACGAGCTATTAATGAGAAATCATCAGTCCCGACCCACTGGATCAACAGCATTTCCAGAAGTAAATGCTGTAAGTAAAAATGAATTTAAACCTGGAAACCAAAATCAAATTCAAAAACAAGGTTTTGGTCGAGGTCGAGGTCGAGGTCGAGGTCGTGGACGTGGACGTGGACGTGGAATTGGCCGTGGTCGTGGTCAAGGCCGTGGTTTTGAAAATAATCGAGATAGTTATTTTTATAACTCATCTCAAAAGAACGTCTCAAACCATCCACAGAAAAGGCATCATGAGAATACAAGTGTTAATGAGAAGCACTCAAAAAGATATGAAAGTTCTTGTTACAGATGTGGTACTCCAGGACATTGGTCCAAAGTTTGTCGAGCCCCTGAGCACCTTTGTAAACTTTATAAAGAATCATTAAAGGGGAAAGAAAAGGAGACCAACTTCACTGAACGCAGTGACCGTTTGAGTGATTCAACTCATTTTGATGCTGGTGATTTTATGAATGATTTCTCTGGAAATGATCAATATGTTGGTGGGATAGAAATGAACAATATTGATGCTGCAGATTTTCTCAACGATTTCTCTGAAAATGAACAATATAATGGTAGAATATAAATGTACAATAATCTATTTTTCATGTATTCATAGAATAATGTTTTATTGTATAATTATGATTTGTGTTATATTTAAATATATATTGCAAGTAATTTATTTCATTGCATATTTTTTTGAAGTTCAAATATGGAAAATGCTATGAGCAAAGCTGAAGTTTGCATACCCGATAGTGGTACAACGCACACTATCCTCCGAGATAAAAGATATTTCTTGGAACTAAAACCAACAAAAACAACGGTGAATACAATATCAGGTCCTGTAGACTTGATTAAAGGATGTGGTAAAGCACAATTTTTGTTACCTAATGGTACAAAATTTTTGATCAATGATGCTTTATATTCACCACAATCGAAAAGAAATTTGTTGAGTTTTAATGATATATATTCCCATGGGTATGATACTCAAACAATGAATGAAGGGAATGAGAAATATATGTGTCTTATCACATATAAATCAGGAAAGAAATATGTGATTGAAAAACTACCAATGCTCCCTACTGGATTGCATTATACACATATAAGTCCCATTGAATCAAACATGGTAGTTGATAATTCTTCGATATTAACCAATTGGCATGATCGATTGGGACATCCTGGTTCAACAATGATGCGAAGAATTATAGAAAATACACATGGTCATCCACTGAAAGACCAGAAGATCTTTCAGAATAATAAGTTTCAATGTAAAGCATGTTCTCTTGGAAAATTTATTATAAGACCATCACCAGTCAAAATCCAAACTGAATCACCAATGTTTCTTGAACGTATTCAGGGTGATATTTGTGGCCCAATCCATTCACCATGTGGACCATTCAGATACTTTATGGTATTGATTGATGCCTCCAGCAGATTGTCACATGTATGTTTATTATCAACTCGAAATGTTGCATTTGCAAGATTACTTGCTCAAATAATAAAATTGAGGAATCAATTTCCCGATTATACAATCAAGAAAATTAGACTTGATAATGCTGGTGAATTTACTTCCCAAACTTTCAATGATTATTGTATGTCTATGGGAATCATTGTTGAGCATCTTGTTGCTCATGTACATACACAGAATGGATTGGCTGAATCATTGATTAAACGTCTGCAAATGATTGCTAGACCAATGATAATGAAAACAAAGCTCCCTATTTCTATATGGGGACATGCAATTTTACACGCTGCTTCATTAATTCGCATCAGACCAAGTGCATATCATAAATACTCCCCATTGCAGCTTGCATTTGGTAAAGAACCAGACATTTCTCATCTGAGAATTTTTGGATGTATGGTGTATGTGCCTATTGCACCACCGCAACGAAAGAAAATGGGACCTCAAAGAAAGGTTGTAATTTATATCGGTTATGATAGTCCATCAATCATTCGATATATTGAACCTCAGACAGGCGACGTGTTCACAGCACGTTTTGCTGATTGTCATTTTAATGAGGAAATCTTCCCAATGTTAGGGGGAGAACAGAAACATACCGAAAAAGAAATTACATGGTATGTATCATCATTGTTACATCTGGATCCAAGAACAAAACAATGTGAAAAAGATGTACAACAAATTGTACACTTGCAAAGAATAGCAAATCAAATACCAGATGCATTTGCAGACACAAAAGGGGTAACTAAATCATATATACATGCTGCAAATGCCCCTGCTCGAATTGAAATTCCAAAGAAACAAATGGAAGATACTCATGATGTCATTAAACGCCTGAAGCGTGGAAGGCCAGTCGGTTCCAAGGATAAAAATCCTCGAAAAAGAAAATTCATAGAGAAACACGATGATCACAAAATAAAGAATGACGTTTCTGAAGAAACACATGATGATCACAAAATAGAGAATGGTGTTCCTGAAGAAACACATGATGATGAAAATGTTCTGTCAGAACCACAAACTGACGAGAATCATGAAATCTCTATCAATTATATTAATACTGGAAAAATATGGAACCGAAAAGATATAGATGAAATTGATGATATATTTTCTTATAATGTGGCAATCGACATCATAAATGATAACGAAGATCTTGAACCAAAATCTTTTGGTGAATGTAAAAATCGGCAGGATTGGATAAAATGGAAAGATGCCATCCAGGTTGAATTAAATTCGCTAAATAAACGTAATGTTTTTGGACCTATAGTCCTTACACCTGAAGGTGTAAAACCTGTTGGATACAAATGGGTTTTTATTCGAAAGCGAAATGAGAAAAATGAAATAGTAAGATATAAAGCTCGACTTGTTGCACAAGGTTTTTCTCAAAGGCCTGGAATTGATTATGAAGAAACGTATTCTCCTGTGATGGATGCAATTACGTTTCGGTATTTGATTAGCTTGGCGGTATCTGAAAATTTAGAAATGCATCTTATGGATGTTGTTACAGCTTACTTATATGGATCACTTGATAGTAATATATATATGAAAATCCCTGAATGATTTAAGATGCCTGAAGCACAAAGTTCAAAACCCAGGGAATGTTATTCTGTGAAATTACAAAGATCATTATATGGGTTAAAGCAATCAGGTCAAATGTGGTATAATCGACTAAGTGATCACTTGATGAAAAAGGGATATGTAAATAATTCAATATGCCCTTGTGTTTTCATTAAGAAAACAACATCCGGATGCGTAATTATTGCTGTATATGTTGATGATTTAAACATCATTGGAACGAATAAAGAAATTCAAGAAGTTGTGTCATACTTGAAGGAAGAATTTGAAATGAAGGATCTTGGAAAAACCAAGTATTGTCTGGGTTTACAAATTGAACAAAAAGAATGTGGAATGTTTGTTCACCAGACAAATTATACAGAAAAGATCCTTAAACGTTTTAATATGGATAAAGCAAATCCTTTAAGTACTCCAATGGTTGTTAGATCATTAAACATAGAAAAGGATCCATTCCGTCCATGTGAAGATGATGAAGATATTCTTGGTCCAGAAGTACCATATCTAAGTGCCATCGGTGCCCTTATGTACCTTACAAATTGTACAAGGCCTGATATATCTTTTGCCGTGAATCTGTTGGCAAGATTTAGCACATATCCAACAAAGAGACACTGGAACGGAATTAAACATATATTCCGTTATCTACGAGGAACGACAGACTTGGGACTTTTGTATTCAAAAGATGCTAATCCAAGTATAATTGGTTATGCTGATGCTGGATACTTATCTGATCCACACAAGGCACGTTCCCAAACTGGATATGTATTTACTCGTGGAGGCACTGCAATATCTTGGCGTTCTCAGAAACAAACGCTCGTAACAACTTCATCAAATCATGCCGAGATTATTGCACTACATGAAGCAAGTCGTGAATGTGTGTGGTTAAAATCAATGACCCAACATATCCAAATTTCATGCGGATTATCATCTGATGAGAAGCCTGTGATACTATATGAAGATAATGCTGCATGTGTTGCTCAAATGAAAGAAGGATACATAAAAAGCGACAGAACTAAACATATTCCTCCTAAGTTCTTCGCATTCACTAAGGAGCTAGAGAAGAATAAATATATTGATGTTCGTCACATTCAATCAAGTGAAAACTCATCAGATCTCTTCACAAAGGCACTTCCTACGTCAATATTCAGAAAGCACATATATAATATTGGGATGCGCAATATACGAAATTTGTGAAGAATTGTTCGTGTCAACATGAGGGGGAGTTTACGTGACTGCACTCTTTTTCCCTTACTATGGTTTTTATCCCAATGGGTTTTTCCTAGTAAGGTTTTTAACGAGGCAGTATAAAAACACGTAATGAAGACAATCATCATCACAAGGGGGAGTGTTGAAAAATATATTTAAAATGTGAGTATTGAATATTTGAATGTTGAATATTTGAATGTTGAAAATAAGAGTTGTAAATATTGAAAATTAGTGTGTGATGATGTAGGTAATGATGTATTTTATTTTTGGATTATTTGTAAAGATTTCCTATAAATAGATCTCTCATTTGTGAAGAAAATCACAATTGATTAGAGAGAAAAATATTATAAAGTGTGTAGTTTGGTAAATTTTGAGAGTTTGAGATTTTTACTTTTTACCATAAATTTTTACTTTTTCACAACAATCTTAAATATATTCAAGGCATAATTGTTATAAGAAAATTATAATATTCGAATTAAATATGTTTGTGCTCATTTCGATTCGAAACTCAAATAATTTAAAAAATTGATTTGAATTTGAATTAGATTTGAAAGATTCAAATATGTTCATGACTTATTCGAATTATTGCTTGAAAATAAATATTTAAAATGTTCGAAATACTTTTACTTAGTATGAATATATTTTATTAATTAATAAATAAAAAAATTTGAAAGCAGCTCGTAAATTATCGAATAAAATAATTTAATCTGGAGTTTGATTAAAAAAAATTCATATTCAAGCTCAACTTGATTTCAATAATTTTTTATTTGAATCAAATATTTTTAAGTATGCTAAAAAGACTTACAAGTCGGCTTCATTAGAGAAAAAAAAAACAGTTTCTTATGATTTTTGATTCTCTCCGTTTGTATCTTATGTATTTGGTTATAATTCATGTGGATAATTGTTAGTTTCCAATTCTCGTTTGTCTTGTTCGTTATTATTCATTGAGTTCTTTTATATTATGAAAAAGATAAACATTTGCTCAATTGTGATGTTTAAATAGAGGACAAAAACTTATGTGAGACGGTTTTACGGGTCGTATTTTGTGAGACAGATCTCTTATTTGAGTCATCCATGATCAAGTATTACTTTTTATACTAAGAGTATTACTTTTTATTGTGAATATCATTAGAATTGACCGGTCTCACAAATAAAGATTCGTGAAACCGACTCACAAAAAACATACTTTAGATTGAGCCAAGAAAGATGAAATTTTAAAGCGTGATGGTTTAAATTCGACTAAATACAATTCACTTTATGCAAAAAAAAAAATTATTAAGAAAGAAAAACCTGAATGCGTTGCAATTGAATTATCACAATATAAATTCTGAAGTATATTAAAAATTTAGTACACACAATTTGAATCTTTGATGAACAAAAATTTGTCAAAGAAACATAAACAGAAACACATATATGTACATACATATATATGATGAAAAATATACGAGTTCTTATTATTACATTGACTTTCCACCCTTTACCTGTGTAACATTTAAAATCAGTTAAATTCACACAAAAAAATGAAAGTAGATACGTGAAGTAAATTTACAAGAAAGTTATAAAAGCCCAAAACACACTATTTCTGCAGATCCCAGACTCGATTGAAAACAGTAACAAAGCAACTGATTTCAGTTCACATTCTTGAAAAAGTATTCACAAGTTTACCCAGAAGTGAGAGATGCCACAATGGCGCAACAAGAGTCCTAGACAACGATAACATGACAATGTACATAAAATTCGTAACTCGGCACTCAGCATGATCGACGTCCCATCAAATTTTTGCACAGATTTATGAAGCCAGAACCCTGTCAATGGCGGCCATATAGAACTCCTTGGGCATGGTGCCCATAACAGACTCGCATTTCACGCCATCTTTAAACAGCAATACCACTGGTACAGCTTTAATCTCATAGTTTTCCGCAATCTGTGGATCACAATCTGCATCCAAGACAAAGCATTTTAGTTTTCCAGAGTAGTCTGTTGCTATTTCATCGATTACACGGTGAACCATATTGCAGGGCCCGCACCAACTGGCATAAAATTCAACGAGTACTGGGGTATCGCTGTTTAAAATTAGTTTATCCCACGAGATGCCAGTAACGACTGAAGCTGCATGAAAAGAAAGGCCATTTAGAAAAGAATTAATTAATCCCAAGTCATTTTCAGGTAGAAAGCATTTGGGATTTATATGCCAATCATTTCTTGCAGTTGCAACAATACTTGCAAGCAGAGATGGAATTTGCATATCATAAGGACGATTTACTGTTTTCTTTGGTTGAAATTATTTTTGAAATTTCATCTAATATCAGATAGAGGAAACAATAAGAAGATAACTAAATATGAAGCAGGCAGCATTAGTTCGTTTCTCAGGACATATCTTCCAGCTTGAGATCTATACAACCAACAAAACAACCTAATGATGAACCAGCAACCAATAAACAACGAAAAAATTCTTTTTTTGATATATAAAGGTGGGGGGACTATCTATCACATTAAATTGATTTAATATGGAGCTCCAAATTCCTATTATTCAACAGCTCAATCTAGATACAATAACATATGAAGAAAATAGGAAGTTTCTACCTGGAGTTGTCTACTACGAAGAATCACATAACCAGATGTAAAAATCACTTGTCAAGACTCACACATATATAGTAGAAACAACTTGAAAATGCAATCAAAATTTTTTAAACCTGAATGTGTTCCATGTATTTACAGTTCACAGCATTCACATGTTTACACAGCTTGCTGTATATACAATTTGCATTCTTTTAATCTTGAGTATGATAATCATCTCAAAGAAAACGAAATGACAGACAAAGAAACTGATTATATTGAAGTTCAAGACTGAAGGTTATCCAGTTACTCAAATATGGCCACTGATCACAACAGAGAAACAAAGTACCCCGATTTCAGGGGCTGTGGAGGAGGATGAAAAGGAGAACATAAAAAGTTGAGGTGAAATAGCCAATCAAGTGTGAGAACCAATATATTTTTCAACACCTCAGATATGAAATTATCAGTGTTTTAAATCTGTGATTTTCAAACAACACAAGGTTTCAAAACAATGTAAGAAGCATATAATTTAAAATATTTATAAATTGTAGAGAACTAATCAATTTTAAAGCAGGGATTTCAGATTTTTACAAGGTGAGTCCACAATCATGCCACAGGAGGCTAGCCTTCTTAAGTTACCAATGAAGTATAGGTAAACAAAATGAATCAATTAACTCAACATAAGTCTGATTTTTTTTTCAGGGGCGAATTCCAAAGTCTGCCATAACATTTGTACAATGACAAAACTTTGTTTTTTTACACCACATTTACATAGAAACCGAGTGGATCTTCACATGGTCTCATCATAAACATCAACTGTTTATTTGAAGTTTATGTCAACTCCATTACCAAATTAATCACACATCAAGCTTCATTAATGCAGCCACTATCTCATAAGATCATCATAATACAAAATCTATAAATCATTAGATCTTAAATCGAGATAGATGAATTGAAATCTAATACAAGACCAACGAATCCGATTAAAAAACAAACAAAAAAATCGCATTTCTTGAAGAATTTGAGCAGGGTATTCTGCATACCTTTGGTGTCACGAAGGCAGGAAACTCGTAACCGGGAGTGCAACTTCCGGGCGTTCCCGATTCTCTTCTCGGGCCCAAACGAAAGCCCGAATCGGTAACTGGGATGCGATTGTCCCACTGAGATCGACGAAACAACTGCAAATCGAGGACCCGTGACAGAAAATGGAAGAAAAGAGCAACAAGAACCGTGCGAAGCCATTTCAAGCACAAGCAAAAAAACCACAGCCCCTTCGAAAAATCTAAATGATGCCGTGTGATCTGTTCTCAAATGTAAAGATATAATATACACACATTTTTTACGAAATACGTAAGTTTTGAATCGCCGCGTGCGTATTTGAAATCGAAGGAAGGAAAGCGATTGGGATAAAATCAACCTTGATCCGAACAAAATTGCAGGGATGTGAAGAATTTAGCACGTGGTGCCGTCGAGTTGGAAGTCGATGCGACACAATTTATTTGTTTTCCCAGATTTTTTTTTTAAATATATTTTTGTTATTTTAAAAAATAAAATCCTATTTTAATATCAATTTCAAGTTTTATTCAATAACAATGTCTTATTTAAAGATCACAATAACAATGAATAAAATAACTAATATACAAATAAATCATATATGTATTTAAGATCATATTAATCCATAGATTTCAAATTGATTCATCAAACACAATCTAAAAGTTTTTACTGCAAACTTCCCATGTTTATTTCAAATTATTATTTTGACAAATACGATGTTATATGATATTTTGCAGGCAAATTATTAATTTAAAGTATTTTATATTATGATAAATCAAACTTAAGATTATTTCTCAGTCAATCAGCACCGGATTTAGCTATACCATTTGCCTCAGATTTAGAACCAACCTGCAACATTTTGAGAGATCGTCTTATTTTTGAAAATCTAGAGGGTACATAAAATTAAAAAAACGCTTGTTAACAAAAAGGACCAACCCGTGAAATAATTGATCGGATGTCAAATGACTGCTTGAGGTCAGTCGGCGCAATATTAAGAAGTTCCTTAACATCATACAATACAATGGCTCCTTATATTCCGCTACTGTATTGTATGATCCGTCCAAATTCCCAGCCATATGTAGATTTTTTACTATATTCCTTCCCATAGCTAGTGCATGCTTTTCATTTACAAGATAGGAAAAACAAAAAGTAGATCAGTAAAAAGTAAAGTTGAGAGTCGTGATGAGGAGAAAAAAGAATACCTCGAGCAAAGTAATCCGAGACACCCGATGTCCTACAGTGCACTGTCGCACCCCGCAAAGCTTCAGCAGAAACTTCCTCTCCCGTTGCTGCCTGAGTTGTTTTAGTAGTTATGTTAAAAAAAACAAAGTAATGAATTATTTTCCTGTTAAATGTCACAAGCACACCATGTTGGATCAATTTATTTATATGGGCTTATATGTGAATAATTATGTGTTGTGGGTTGTCTATTTAGTTAAGCTCAAAATAAAGTGATCAATTAATGTTTCGGGTTATTGGGCTTTAATGTATCTAATGGGTTGTGGGCTATTAATGTGTAGAGACATAAGTGTAATTTCTGTTTTTATGATGGGCTAAAACAGAAATATCAGAAGATATTGATAAACATTATCTATAAATATGGGTCATGGTCCCCAGATATCGCGTTATCACTTTCACTATTCTCTCCCCCATTAAGAAAATAGTTCTGAAGAGAAACTAAAGGATTCACTCAAGGAAAGAGCGCGTAGATCTGGAAGATCAAGACACGTTCTAAAGAATTCAGAATTATGGCTTCAGGTACGCTTCCGCTTAAATTTTCAGTCAAATTCTTGATGATTTATCATGATGGATTCTGCGGTTTATGGGTTTTCCCCAACAACTGGTATCAGAGCCATTCATGTTTGAATCATTGAGATTTGTTTAAAGTTTTGCATTTATTTGGATCCAGATCTGGAAAAGAAAATTTTGTTTAAAACTTTTCTATTATGGTTTTAGATCTGAAAAACTTTTTGATATGGCTCCAGATCTAGAAAATATATTGATATGTTTTCAGATCTGAAAATTTTTTTTTATATAGTTTCAGATCTGGAAAATATTTTTGTTGAAAACCAAATCTTTTAAAGTTTCAGTTTTGGTAAAAAGATTTGGTTGTAAATTTAAAAAAAAAATTGGTATAAAAAAAAAGGTACGGATTCGGGTTGGGTCGTACGGACCCGGGTTGACCCGACCCGACCCGTACGGATTCGGGTCGGGTCGTACGGAACCGGGTCGACCCGACCCGTACGGAATTTCCGAAAATTTTATAAAAAATTTTTTTTTCGGTTCAGGTTTATTCGGTTAAGGTTAAATATTCATTAATTCAAATAATGATAAGGTTATATGTATTTTTAAAATTGATTAATTGAAATAAAATGTCGCCAAAGTGACATCTTTTATGGAAATTAATTGTATTTTGAAATACAAAAGGATTTTGGGTATATGTGGTTTATATGAATATTGATCGGCCGAAAGGAAGGTTAATATTTAATATAATCACACATGCAATTATGGTGGTAAACATGTGATAGTTGTTCGGTTTTTCATGTGAATAATAAATCGGCCTAAAGGAAGGTTGTTATTTGACATGATAGTTACTATCAGTGTTTGACTGCTGCGCCAGGATATCACTTACAAGTTAATCTTTTGTCCAAATATGAAACATTAATGGAGTGATCGATATTCTGTTTATGAGGGTTTATATTATTTGAATTTATTGATTATTTTATTTGGATATTTGGTTGAGCATGTATGCTTTGTTTTTTATTCTCTGTTCAGATTTCACTCCTGCAAATATTCATTCCAACATAAATTCTATTCCTATGTTAAATGGCTCGAATTTTAAATCGTGGCAAGAGAATTTATTAATAGTTCTCGGAGTCATGGATTTGGACCTTGCGATAAGGGTTGACTCTCCTCCCGCCATTACGGATAAGAGTACCTCTGATAAAAAGAGGGAGTTTGAAAGGTGGGAGAGATCGAATCGCATGTGTATGATGATCATGAAGAGGTTCATTCCAGAAACATTCAGGGGCACAATGTCTAGCGACATTGCTACGGCTAAGGCTTTCCTTTAAGACCTCGAAAAGAGGTTTGCTAAAAGTGAAAAGTCTGAAATTGGTACACTTTTGGCAAGCCTCGTTTCAATGAGGTACAGAGGTAAGGGCAACATCAGGGAGTACATTATGGAAATGTCTCATCTTGCTTCAAGGTTGAAAGCACTGAAGCTTGACCTCTCTGAAGACTTGCTGGTGCATCTGGTTTTGATATCTCTTCCTCCTCAGTTTAACCAGTTCAAGGTGAGCTATAACTGTCAGAAAGAGACTTGGTCTCTGAATGAGATCATCTCGCACTATGTCCAGGAAGAGGAAAGGTTGAAGCAAGACAAGACAGAAAGTGCTCATTATGCCTCTACCTCGAAGGATAAAGGAAAGAAACGAAATGATAAGGAAGCTGCGGATACATAGCCTCCGAAGAAACAACAGAAGAATCCTAGTGATTCTCAAAGTTCTGGTTGTTTTTTCTGTGGCAGTGATGGGCATATGAAGAAGCAGTGCAGTAATTATCATGATTGGCGTGCTAAGAAATGTATGCTTCTGAATATGGTTTGTTCTGAGGTTAATTTAACTTCAGTGCCTAGACACACGTGGTGTATAGATTCTGGTGCAACAACTCACATCAGTGTGTCTATGCAGGGTTGCCTGGATTGCCGAAAACCAAGTGATGCTGAAAGATTCATCTATGTTGGTGACGATAACAAAGTTGAAGTTGAGGCAATAGGAAAATTTAGATTATTGTTAAAGACTGGAATATATTTGGATCTTTATGAAACATTTGTTGTGCCGTCTTTTAGACGGAATTTGATTTCCATTTCTGCATTGGACAAATTTGGTTATTCTTGTTCTTTTGGAAATGGAATATTCAGTTTGTTTCTCGATTCAAAATTGGTTGGTTCTGGTTCTTTATCAGGATACGATAATCTTTATTCTTTGGATGTTATTGCTTCATTTAATGAATCCCTGCAAACAAGTAGAGGCACTAAAAGAAAATTAACCAGTGAGAATTCAGCTGCGTTATGGCACAAAAGATTGGGTCATATCTCTGAAAAGAGAATCAGGAGACTCGTGTCAGACGAAATTCTCGAACTTTTAGATTACATAGATTTTAATAACTGTGTTAATTGTATAAAGGGAAAACAAACTAACAAAAGGAGATTTGAAGCCAAAAGGTGTTCAGGCGTCTTAGAACTTATACATACTGATATTTGTGAACCATTCCCTTCAGCTTCTTGGAATGGTCAACAGTATTTTATAACGTTCACAGACGATTTTTCAAGATATGGCTTCATTTATCTCATTCATGAAAAGGCACAGTCATTGGATGTGTTCAAAAACTATAAAGCTGAAGTTGAAAATCAACTTGGCTTAAAGATTAAAAGCATTAGATCTGACCGTGGTGGTGAAGACTATGGTAGATATGACGGTTCAGGTGAACAACGTCCAGGACCTTTTGCTAGATTCCTGGAAGAATGCGGTATCGTGCCACAGTACACTATGCCGGGTTCGCCCACTATGAATGGTGTTGCTGAAAGATGAAACAGAACGCTTAAGGACATGGTGAGGAGTATGATCAGTCATTCTACCTTACCAAAATCACTCTGGGGAGAAGCACTAAAGACCACAGCATATATCCTTAACAGGTTTCCAACTAAGGCAGCGACTAAAACCCCTTATGAACTTTGGACGGGTAAAAAGCCCAGTCTTAAGCATCTGCACGTTTGGGGATGTCCAGCTGAGGCAAGGCCTTACAAGCCTAATGAAAAGAAACTGGACTCAAGGACGGTTAGTTGTTACTTTATTGGATACTCTGAAAGATCCAGGGGATACAAGTTTTATGATCCCACGAGTAAGTCGATTTTTGAGTCAGGAAATGCCCGGTTCTTTGAGGATGTTGAGTTTGCGGGGGGAGATAAAGTAAGGGATATTGTCTTCGAAGAGAAATATATAAATATTCCCACAGGTGTCTTGGACATTGATCAGGATCATATTCCTCACTTTGACCAAGACACAATACAGGAAGACAATATTAGAGATCCTCCCATTCCAGATGAACAAACTCAAGCACCTCCAGAACCTATGCCATTAAGGAGCTCCACTAGAGAGCGGAGAAATGCAGTGCCAGATTATTACATTGTATTTCTTCAAGAACATGAGGCAGAAATTGGATTGATGGAGGATGATCGTATTAACTTCCGTCAAGCCATGGAAAGTTCTAACTCTCAAAAGTGGAATGATGCCATGAATGAAGAGATAAAGTCCATGAAGGACAATGACGTATGGGATCTTGTCTCATTGCCTAAAGGTACGAAGCCCATTGGTTGCAAATGGATATTTAAAACCAAGAGGGATTCGAAAGGCAATGTGGAAAGATATAAGGCTCGTCTTGTCGCTAAAGGCTTTACACAGAAAGAAGGCATTGATTATAAAGAGACTTTCTCTCCGGTTTCTTCGAAAGACTCTTTACGGATTATAATGACTTTGGTGGCGCATTTCGATCTTGAGCTTCATCAGATGGATGTAAAGACTGCATTTCTAAATGGTGACATCGATGAAACGATTTATATGGTGCAGCCAGAAAATTTTGTGTCTAAAGACACAAATAACATGGTTTGCAAATTAAAGAAATCCATCTATGGGCTCAAGCAGGCATCTCGACAATGGTATTTCAAATTTCATCAAGTGATCATCTTGTTTGGTTTTGAGATGAATTTGGTCGATGATTGTGTGTACCATAAGTTCAGTGGGAGTAAGCATATTTTTCTGGTTTTATATGTTGATGACATTCTGCTCGCTAGCAACGATATAGAGTTGTTGCGTGAAACCAAGAGATTTCTAGCTAAGAATTTTGAGATGAAAGATCTTGGTGATGCATCTTTTGTACTGGGTATTCAGATACATCGGGATCGTTCTCGGGGTATTCTTGGATTATCTCAGAAAGGCTATATCGAGAAAGTTCTCAAGCGATACGGGATGTAAGATTGTAAACCAACAGATACCCCTGTGGCTAAGGGAGACAAATTTAGTCTCAAACAATGCCCAAAGAATGATTTTGAGGAAAAAGAAATGCAGAAGGTTCCCTATGCATCTGCAGTGGGGAGTCTGATGTATGCTCAGGTTTGTACACGTCCAGATATTGCGTACGTGACAGGAATGTTGGGATGATATTTAAGTAATCCGGGAGTGGAACATTGGAAAGCAGTCAAAAGGGTTTTACGGTACCTACAGAGAACAAAAGATTACATGCTCATATATCGGAGGTTGGATCAGCTTGAGATCATTGGGTATACTGACTCCGATTTTGCTGGATGCCAAGATAGTATGAAATCTACATCGGGCTACATCTATCTCCTTGCTGGAGGTGCCATTTCCTGGAAGAGTGCTAAACAGTCACTTATAGCCGCTTCCACCATGGCAGCTGAGTTTGTAGCGTGTTATGAGGCATCCAATCATGGAATATGGCTGCAAAATTTTGTCACGGGACTGCGCATTGTTGATGGCATTGAAAAGCCACCAAGATTACATTGTGACAATAAATCAGCAGTTATGTATTCCAATAACAACAGAAGCTCGACGAAGTCAAAACATATTGACAAAGAAAGAATTCAGAGTGGAAAGTTGTCTATTGAGCATATCGGTACAAACTCAATGGTTGCGGATCCGCTTACTAAGGGACTACCACCCAAACAGTTTCATGAGCACACTGCTAGTATGGATGTTATGTCAATTGAGAAAATTCAGTTTTAGTGGGAATTTGTTATTTTAAATGCTTTTCAGTTGTAGACATTTTCAGTTACAGTTATGTAAATTTATTTTCTGCAGAAATAAATTTCAAGTTAAGTCACACTCTGATTATGATTTAAAGTTTGATCTCAATAAGGTTAAAGAGAGGACCAGTTGGAAATAGGCGTGTTACGGTCACATTGCATGAAATTTCCATGCTACACATCCACTTCATGATCCATGTCATTCAGTTGTGTTGGCATATATGACCATTGATGGGTCTAGTTACCTTGAGTGTAGCGAAGACTGCTTTGATCCTATGTTGATGTGATTGATGTACCGGATTGGTTATAGATACATTTCGGAATGACAATTGAGCTCATAAGGTTATTTTCACAAACATAATTATAAAGTTGCACATATAGCCCAAGTGGGAGATTGTTGGATCAATTTATTTATATGGGCTTATATGTGAATAATTATGTGTTGTGGGTTGTCTATTTAGTTAAGCCCAAAATAAAGTGATCAATTAATGTTTCGGGTTATTGAGCTTTAATGTATCTAATGGGTTGTGGGCCTTTAATGTGTAGAGACATAAGTGTAATTTCTGTTTTTATGATGGGCTAAAACAGAAATATCAGAAGATATTGATAAACATTATCTATAAATATGGGTCATGGTCCCCAGATCTCGCGTTATCACTTTCACTATTCTCTCTCCCATTAAGAAAATAGTTCTAAAGAGGAACTAAAGGATTCTCTCAAGGAAAGAGCGCGTAGATCTGGAAGATCAAGACACGTTCTAAAGAATTCAGAATTATGGCTTCAGGTACGCTTCCGCTTAAGTTTTCAGTCAAATTCTTGATGATTTACCATGATGGATTCTGCGGTTTATGGGTTTTCCCCAACACACCACTGAAATGTGAGAGAAAACTTTACATCACTTCTATGAGCCGATGTAATCATATAATGCATATATGTCATACTTTCTTTTAACAATCTGAGTTGCAGAAAGTAAAATTGCACAGGAGGTTTTGAGGCGCTATAAATTTTTAACTAACCTTCACAATCGGAGGTCCAGCGAGAAAAATGGTACCATTTCCTTTTACCATTACACTTTCATCAGCCATAGCAGGTATATAAGCACCACCAGCCGTACAAGAACCAAGTACCAATGCAATTTGTGGAATACCTTCTGCAGACATCACGGCTTGGTTATAGAAAATTCTTCCAAAATTTTCTTTGTCTGGAAAGACCTCGGCCTGCTTTGGAAGGAAAGCACCACCACTATCCACAAGATACATACAGGGCAGTCTGCATTGAGCAGCAATCTCTTGTGCCCTAAGATGTTTCTTGATAGTGATGGGATAGTATGTTCCACCCTTCACAGTGGGGTCATTGCCAAAAACATGCAGAGTTTTCCATGCACTGGACCAATTCCAGTAATTATTCCACCAGATGGCAATAGGTCTTGATCATATAGTTCGTGACCAGCGAGCTAATGTTTACAAGACCATGAAATCATATGCATTACACTCCAATATCAATTCACAACCCGGTACAAGAAGTTATGAATAAGTAACTTAGAAGTTCTTCGTAGAACAGACGCAAACATGCATCGGTGTACACACCACACTAGATTACCAGTTTCACAGTATAAAAATCAAAAGGCATTTGACTTGTATTGAAGCTTATTGAAACCCCAATTATTGGGTACATGCTCCATGAACATTTCTGACCAATTTTTTTTAAATAAGTAACGTTAAAAACTACATTGGGATATAAGTGGCAAAACTACAATCATGATGGACATGAATATATGATGTGAAAGCAATATGTAGTGCAAAAAAGCGTCGACATTAAAACAAATGCCAAACAAAGTGTACAATGTATTTTAAAATAAAAATTTGGTGACAAGTGGCAAGAGATTTGTAAGGTTTCGAAAATTTAAAGTTTCACGTGAACTGCATGCATACAAGTTATCAAATTTCTTATGTATTTTAATTAAATTATTTTGATGCATTAAATGCATGATTACGACATGAATATGTGCTTTTATGAACTGTTTAATTAAGATTGCAAGTTATAGGGTTTTTAGCAATATTTCACGCTCGAACGAAGAACGGAGACCAGGTACAGTTAAGGAAAAATATTTTCTTAAATGATTATTTTAATTATTTAATATATGATGCAATTGTTATGAAAATTTCGAAAATGTGCTCTTTGTAGTATTTTGACATGTTGAATCGTATTTTTAACTGATAGACGATTTTTAGCAAAACGGAAGACTTTTGAGGGTTCGGTTAATATTTTTGAAAACGGATTTAAACGAAATATTTTACGATTGTGTAATTGGGCTTAATGAGCCTATTTTAATATATGGTGGGCCTAAAATCCTACTTATTCACATTAATTTTAATTATGGCTCATTATGCATTTTTATCATAGCAAACCCTACCTCCCAAAACCCTAATCACTCACTCTCACTCATTCAGCCGCCCCACCTCTCTCGTCCAGCGGCTTTCAGAAATTTCAGCAGCCACCTTGCTAGGTTTCCTCAAGAAAATCTCATAATAACTCTTCCCCGTCCCTCCGGTACCCATTCTACTTGACAATGTCAAGGTTTCCGAGCGTAATTACGCAAAGACACGTCCGATTCCCTTCTTTTCACATTGATCACATCATAATATGTGTTTTGAAATGTATATGCATGATATATTGTGGTTATAGTATTATACATCGGTTTTACTTGAATTATACATGAAAATACACAATTTTCTTGTCATGTTTCTCAGGAGTGATTTGATAGTAGATAAGTCGGAACCTATGTGTTGTTCTCGAGGTCGATGCAAGTTTGAGGGAGAATCGATCGATTCCCATGTTTGTGGCTCTGTTTTGGAGAGTTGGGTAGTTCATGTGTATTCAAGGGCATGAGGTTGACGTTCATGGCTAGGGCTGTGCTGGAAGGTTTGGTTGTGGTTTATGAGAGGTTGGTTCGAGCGTGGTCGGGCTGGTTGGGCATGGTATAGAGTTTGGCTTCAAAAGTCGATTTTGGGATTTCTCCCGCAGGGTTGGCGCCGCGGCGCGCTTGCCTGTACATGTATTTTTCGAGATTTTGTGGATATTGCTCGTTTTGGGGTTCCAGTAAGTTACAACGACATGTCTGTGGTTATAAATGGTTTAAGTTGAATTACACGGGGTTTGGTTAGGAGTTGTTGAACTATGTTTATATTTGATCAAGTCTCGGGTTAATTCAGGTTAAACAGGACTCTGGTCTAAGCCCTGAAACGAAATATGGAGGTTAATACAGGGGTTCAGGATACGTTTAAGGAAATGACTAGAAGTATGTTTAACGAGTTCGATAAGTTTGAGCGGGTCGAGTTAGCAGTCCTGCAGTGCCTTGATAACTGAAAATGCATATTTAAAACCAATGTTCTAAAAAGCGTGAAGGGCCCTGAAGCGAGGATGTCAAGCTCCAAGCTTTTCAAGCTTAAGCGAGATTACCATGGGCTTAAGTGTGAAAAAGCGCTTTTTATCTTTAGTGTATTTTAATTATCTCAAACCAATAAATAGATAAAATAATACATAAATATGATATATTTAAGTCTGATGCATTAATTCTCATATTTATAAAAGCATAAAAATCTTAAAATTACAATATTTATTTGTTTTTGCGACTAGACCACATTAAAAAATGCTAAATATTTGTCAAATCATTGTCAGACAAGCTTAACCATAATTAAAATTAAAAAATAAACTTCTAAATTATAAACCTAGTTTATAATTTTAAAATAAAAGACATACCTTCAAAACAAAAAATTTAAAAATAAATAAATGCGAATAGTTGTGCTTAAGCACGTTTAATTAAATGCCTTAATTATGCTTAATTCGGTCAAACTACAGTTTGACAATTTTTTTCCGCTTTTCTCCGAAGTGAGACGTTTTTGTCGAGCTTCAAGCTTAAGCGTTTTTAAACAGAGCTTAAGCGGGCTTTTTAGAACATTGTTTAAAACATATATGTTGATATGTAACATGGATTTTTACGTTAATGTTAGATATAAATTGCATGCTTGGTTTTAAAGAAATATATGTACTTACATGAATTTTACAAATGATGAATACGATGACATGTTTTTGAAGGAGGTGAGTTGGTTGTGAGTAATACGAACATAACACGAACACGAACATGTAATGTCAAGGCTCAGTGAATGGGTAATATTGTTGCTGATGTCCACATCGCCGAGTATCGCGGTTAACGTAGACAGATCTATCGAATTAGAGCTGATACGAAAGTCACAACTAACGATCTGAATTCAATAAAGGGAAAATGAATATGTATATGATGATACGATATGACATTATTTGATATGATTATGTTTACGTTTATGTTCATGCTTTTGAAGATCATGAAAGTTATTTTGCGCGTGTTGAATCTTTTGGCTCACTAGGTGTGGTTGATGCAGGTGATCGTGTGGTTGAGGAGACTGGAGGCGTTGAAGACTGAGTAGGCTGAGCTGGGGGTGCACGTGAAAACCCGAGGACTTTGCACTTCTTCTGCATAATATGATTATGAGACATGGGTTTAAGTCATACTTTTCAATGCTTTTTTTTAATCTCATTATACGTAGTTGATTCGTCGTACTTTTGGTATCCGATCGAGCTTCTCTTTTAAAACAATAGACTAGGAGATTGATTTCATTTTAAAATTTAATTAACTGCAGTTATTTTTTCATTGATTGGTTGAATTTTAAAACGCGTGATTAACTTATTTAAATGTTTATAAGTGTGTGTATTTTTGGCTACATCATTTTTTTTAAAAAATATTTCAGTAGAATTTTAAGAAGCAGACGTTTTAGGGTTTCCTTGGGAATACAAGTTGTAAAAATCCTTAAAGGAAAATTGAACAATATGAGTGACCGACGATTTCGGTTGGGAATAACTCTAGGAAGCGGACTAGGTCAAGTTATAATAAATGGACGACAAGTCCAAGTATCGATCCCACAGAGACTATTATTTAAATACTAAGATTTAAATTATTCGATTTAACCTAGGGAAACAAAAACAAATGATTTGGTGATAATTAAACTGGTTAAATTAAATTAAATTATGCTAAATTAATAAATAAGATCGAATTTGCATAACTGGTTGAAACTTGGGAAATTTTCAAATTCAACAAAATGACCGGGAACACACAACGGTCCAAACTTTGATTATTGTCACGCATTGGAATTATTTAACCACATATTATTGATGTCACGATGAAATTCTCTAATTTAACTATAAATCTATTTCTACAGTTTATAATCCTATTTTCATTTAACAGTCCAATTATTATTAATTGAATTTAATTAAACAAAAACGCACTATTCAACGATGGAATCACAGCTGTCGCCTAAAATCGCACCTTGAAACCGAATACTATTTCTAGTCGGTTTAACCGTGTGTTGATTAATAATTTTGAAGCTAAATTCAATCTATTCTCTTTCGAGTCAAGATCGAACAACAGACATGCAAATAATTGACCAAATTAAAAAGCATGAAAATTACGCAAACATTAATCAATAACATAAAAATAATTCATAAATCAACTAATCCAATGAATGAACAAGATCAAAAGTTTGTCCCAATCGTGGTCCCGATCACAAGAAAAACTACTCCATAAATTCAAAACTAGAAGAAAATCTAATGTTCGAATTCATGAATAAAAGTAAGAAAACAAGAGAGGAGAAAATGTCAGCGATGGTGCGCAAATCTTGCGTGTGAAGTGCGGTTCTCTCTCTTTTCTCCCAAGCCCAAGCCGTCTTCTTTGCAATTCTCTCTAGTATCAAAACGTTCAAAAGTCCCCCAATCTTAGGTTTTCCTCCCTTTTATCTTCTATTTTCGAGCCTGATTTTATCTCTTCTCTCCAAATCTCCAAGAAAATCTTCGCCAAATCTGATATTCATACGAAGGGCACGGACCCCGTGTAGACATCCGTGTACGGGTCCGTGTACACTCAGTAAAATTCTGTTTGGGAAACACTGGGCACGGTCCCCGTGTAGGGGTCTGTGTAGTCACTGTTGTTTTCTCATTCTCGGATATAAAGGTCTGGCATGGGGTCCGTGTAGACACTGTGAGTTTCTTCTTTGTAGACTGATGGACACGGACCCTTACACGGGGTCCGTGTAAGGGTCTGGAGAAGGTCTTTGTACTATTTTCCTATTTTTCCGGGTATTTCTGACATGGCATTGCGAAGCTTGAATTTCTTTATCTTTTTCTGGCTTTTATCATCTTTTGGTCAAACCTGCAAATAGCAATAATAAAACGAATTAAGCTCAAAACTCGGAATAAAAACGCTAAAAAAGCACGAATACGATAAAATAAAATCCCTAAAACACTATATAATTCGTGCTCATCAACGAGGTAATAATAAAAAAAAACGAAAAAAAAACCAATACATACAAATAACACCGAATACGACAAAATCCTTCTAAACTCTGCAGTACTTGAGAACATCCATAGATAATCAAAGTGAACTTCACAGATGATCTTTGACATTGAATGAATACATTTTATTCATAAAAGCTTACGATGCAAAAAAAAATCATATTCAACGTATCTCTGTGTCATGACTCCTGTGTCGTGTCAATTGGGGAGCATTTGGGAACAAATGAAGGCGCATGCAACAGGATAATCTGGTCCAGCACGCAACTCATCACAAGGAGTGCCCAGGGGCTGGAATATAACTAAAGAAGAGAAATGCTGCAAAATCGCCCAAAAGAATCCATAGCCCATCCACCCACAGGATAATCCTTACTCAAAGACACCTTTTGAATACTCAAAATTAACTCAAATGGCGGAAAGACTGCTGAAAAAATTTAGCCATCAACCGGATGGTTGTTTTACGTGGCTATGTTAAGGTATCCACTCAGTATCATTCCATCCCATTACTAAGTATTCTCCAGCGTCAACTTTATGCCAGATTGTAGATTATATGGCCAAGAAGCTTATTCCTTTTTCCGTTCCTTTTCACAGCCTCTGCTCCTCCACCACCATTCATCACCTATTCCACCAAAACAAATTTCAAATATCAATCAGCATTTATTTGGCTTTTATAGCTGCTCAAAACCAGTGTCATCTCTTTTCATGCAAAGTATGATTCTACTCAAATTCTTCACCAAGCACACAACCGCGCATCGTACGCATGCATTTGAAATGCGATACCTGTTGAATGTTGGAGTGAAGTTGGGACACAAGGCCTTCCATTGCTGCTGAATTTCGGGCAAACAAGTCGGAGCTCCTGTCCAATGTGTCGGGTATCATAGGTATATTTATTTATTTTTATTTATAATTAGAATATTATTATATTCAATTGTAAATCTTAAATATTTTAAGATAATCAAATTATCAATAAAAAAAATAGAATATATTTTCTAAAAATATCTGCGATCGAGTTAATAGTTCTCATATGAACCTTTTGTCTCCTACAGGTTTCAAGTTGGGTTGGCTATATCCATTCATAGTGCCTCCATCGCCAAATTGATCGCCCCGAAGCCGATGATGAGATTTTTCGGACAAATTCACTCAACATACTCAAACGGCGCCGTTTTTTAGATTCTCAGATTGAATGAAGCTTTGCGCTTAAACAGGTACATGTGGCGTCAACCTGTCGTTCAGATTCATATCCAAATAAATTATAAATTAATTATCATATATTTTCAATTTAATTTATATATCAAAATTGTATTTTAAGCAAAATGAATTGAGATCAAATCTTTAAAGATTTTTTAAAAGAATCTTATAAAAAATTAATCAATAAATTCCCATAAATTTAAATTTATATAAAAAAATAATTATTATAAATCAATAAAGCATCATAAATTTAAAATTGTAAGAAAATATCGCATATAGATTATTAATCTAATTAATTATAAAAAGAATCTTATAAAAATTGTAAGTTCTTAATCCATACAGGACAATGAAAGCAAATCTAAAAAAACAATTATTCACATACTATTTTATCATTAATCCTTTTAATTTCACAGATGAAATATTTTATCTCATTCAAGTGTTAACTCTATTTTAAATCAAAAGAAAACATTAAAAAATCAAATAAGAAATTCAAACTTTTTTTTAATATTTTCAATTTTTAAAAATGGTAAAAATTGTACAAAGATTATATAAAAGAGTTTTTTTAAAAAATAAAAATAAAAAACACACGTGAATCAATCGGGGTTGTCTAAGTCAAAAAAAACTTTCAAGAACTTGCTCCAACGTCGGCCCCAAGACTCTGGATATTTATCGCTTTCGTCGACCAATAGTGCACAATCACAACTTGTTCGAAATTATTAATATATTATCCAAAATATCGTATTATTTTATATTATCCAAAGTTGAAAAAATATCTAATACTTGGTGGGCATGATACACACGTAATATGACGGTAGGTTGTTAGGGACTCCACATTTAATTGAACTACCTTAGCCAGGTTTTTAACTTTTCCATAAGAATTTGCATACCATAACATGCATATTTCGCTTATTAGAAAAAAGTTAGTCGCTTGTGATACGAGTCAATCTGATTCTAACATATTATAAAAAATGTTAATAATATTTTTTTATATAAAAATAATATTTTTAATGAGTTGAGCTGAATTGGAGATCTATCTCACAAATTTACTCGTGAGACCGTCCCACAAGAGTTTTTGCTATTAGAAATATTATATCGGATTGTGTTTAGATCATGAGATTTAATTTTGGATGAACGACATAAGATCTAAAAAAAAACAGTTTATAATCACTTATAATTTGTTTTGTAAAAAAAGTTGCAAACTAATAAGCGCTTAAAATAAGGCGTGTTAAAAAAATTGGGATAACCCACTTTTTTTCAAAAAATCTTATTTTAATATTTCACTTCTATAAAATATCCTTATATTTTGTTTTCTTTACTTTATCCTTGCTTCTTAGATCTCAATTATATAAATTTGTTTTTTTAATCGAAGTTAAAATATAATTTTGTTCTATATTTTTATTATGATATAAAAAAACAAAATTGTTAAATTATTATTGAGTAAATTAGTAACTAAATTTTTTTAATCAACAATTTACTTGAACGCATTAAAAATAATATTAAATAATATTTTCCAAAAAAACATCAATTTTTATAAATATAAATGTAAAATATATTTATTTTTTAATATTAAAATTATAAAATATTTTCACACACACCCACACACAATATACACTTAAAATAACTCATAGTATTATACTTTTTTTTTTGGTAATTTTGACTCATTTTGTGGGATGAAAATGTAAATCCCAATTATTTTGATACGGTACTATTCTAGGAACTAGTTACTCTGTACACACGATGCGTGTCTACAGTTTTTTTTATCATTATCGATGAACTAAAATGAAATTTGACAAATTATGGAGGGGCTAAATTGATATTTGAATTGTTGAAATAAAAAATAAAATAAAAGTGTGTGTGGAAATTTTTAAAAACAAAAAACAAAAGTGTAATATTAGTATCATATAAAAAGTAAGTCTCTTGTGAGACGGTCTCACGAATATTTATATGTGAGACGAGTAAACCTACCGATATTCACAATAAAAAGTAATATTTTTTCATTGATGACCCAAATAAAAGATCCATTTCACAAAATACGACCCGTGCGACCGTCTCACACAAGTTTTTGCCTCATATAAGGGTAAAGTTGGAAGAAAAAGTTAGTGTCTTTTTTAGATGGTTACTATCATGTCCTCAACTCTAATAAAATATAATAGATATAATAAAGAAGAAGAAATACAAGAACCTTTTTACAATGTATATTCAGTATAGGGATAGCAATGGGCCGGGGCGGGGGCGGGTTTGCCATCCCCATCCCCGAATTCCATCCCCACCCACATACCCGCCCCATTCCCCGCTTTTTCGGGTTCGGGGAATGTAATACCCGCGATTCTCGTTTGATACTTTTAAATTGTGATATATATATATGAAGTGTTGCATTGATGAGAGGAACCGCACCCGCGCCTCAAACAAGACCGCCCCCGCGGCCATTTATTTTGAATTTCAGAATGTGTTGCCGAAGCAACACCGCACCTGCGCTATGAAATGGACTGCACCCGCGGTTGATGGCCAGTAGGTAGGATGAGACTGCACCCGCGGTGAAAGCAGGACCGCACCCGCGGTCGTCGATTTTGGAAAATTGGAAGGGAGGCCGAAAGCCGAGCGCACCCGCGGTGAAAAGTTACCGCACCCGCGGTGCGACGTGGTTGATGAAAAATAAACCATGTGTCCTAGGCCATGCATATATGTTAGATGTGTCTTCCTTTCCTTCATTCTCCAGCAGCAAAGGCCGAGATCTCCATGAAAGAATCTTCTAAGTTTCTTCATGTTAGATGTGTCTTCCTTTCCTTCATTCTCCAGCAGCAAAGGCCGAAATCTCCATGAAAGAATCTTCTAAGTTTCTTCTAGCTTAGAAATTAGCTTGTGCAAGATCCATTCATTCGATTTTAATTCCGAGTTCAGATTTGTGTTCCTTGCATCATAAGCTTCAAAATGATGTAAGTATGGTTCATTTTCAGCATGGTTCGAAATATACATGTTGGGAGAAGTCAGATTTGATTTCTATTTTGTGTTCCCATGATTATGATGATAGTAGAATTGCAAACGAATCGAAGAACGGATATGATATGAGATTGTTTAGATTTCCAGCATATATGGGTATGAGATTATGCAGATTTTGAGATATTGATATATAGATTGTGATGGTTATGAATTGATGATATGGTCCTTGTATTAGTTGATTGTTGTTTAAGTTATCGGTATCGCAAGATTACGCTGTTATGCCGTCGAATTGTATAGAGAATTATTATTGATTCGTATATGTGTTGCATTGAGTGGAAGATTGATAGAATGCACATTAATTATGCCATTTCAGATTTGTATTGGTAATTTCGAGATCGAGACTTCGACTACGACAAAGATTGTACGACAACGAAAGGTATAATTCATGTTGATTCGGGAAGATATAACTCGAATTAGACTTGATTTGAGTTTCCCAAAATCACATACTAGATTATATGTTTATGCTTTGTCTATTGATTTATATTTAAGCATTAAGATAGGAGAGTCATTGGCAGAATTGCCTAATTTCTAGATGTTCGGTGGTATCGACGCATAGAAGCAGATTGACTCCGATTGTAGACCTTCGATACAGACAGGACCGAAGTCTAGGAATAAGAGGTACCGTCACCCCGATTGGGAGGGTAGGTGGCAGACTGTGACGTCTTATTCACACCGGGATCCCTAGAGTTAGACAAGAGTTGAGTCAAGATATGAGTTGATTTAGATTGCATGCTTATATTGATCATGTTTCATAGACTATGGGACATGTTGTTATTGATTTTTATTCATGATAGTATGCTTCATGATTATGTTGTGGAATCCCCAAACCCTGAACTTCGGGGATCAAATTCTCATCCCCGCTCCCATCCCCGTTTCAAAAATATTAATATGGCAAGACGATGACGAATTCGGAGATTTTCTCAAACCAAAACTTATTATTATCTATTATTATTAGAGATAATATTAATATCAATATCAGTATTAATAATAATAAGATTATTAATATTTTAAAAAATAATAATAATATTATATTATTAATATTAATAATACTATTATTTTATTATTGATATTATTTTCGGGGCGGGTTCGGGGATTTTGAGGACGGGGATAGTAATCTCATACCCGCCACGAATTACATCGGGGATTTTTTTAAATCCCCGAATCCGAACCCAAACCCGAAAAAATTGGGGATCCCCATCCCCGTTTCGGGCTTTCCCCTGCAGAGCTCCAAATCCGTGAGGAAAATTGGCATCCCTGATTCAGTACGAATAGGGACATGTGCCAAACAGCCAATTATATAATAAAAAGTTATTAACTTTTAGGTGGGAACTTTAATGATTACCCTAATTAATAAATTAATTACTCTTAAAAATATCTAAAAATTAATCTAATCCCTATTTAATGTCAATTAAATGCTCGAATTTAATTGGCGGATTAGACCTTTTTTAAATAATATATATATAAACTTATATATATAAATAAAATGAAAAAGAAATATATCATCGAGTCATGATCGCTTACCAAAATATATAATTAATAGTAAGTAAGAGTAGACAGAAATTGAACCAAACCAAATTTAAATCTGTCACCATCGATTTTAAGTCGATTACGATCTGGTTCTATTTTAAAATAAGTTAAAAAAATGAATTTGGATTAAAATTGAGATTAAAGAAATCCAAAGCAAACCGGTTTTATACCTATATACAATTTTATACATAAAATAATAGACTTTGTAAAACCAAGTTTTGCAACAATTGATTTTATTTTATTTTATTTTTTGAAGTATATTTATTCCTCTTACCATTGGCAAGAAATGCTTGTTGATAAAAAATTACAACTGATGATAGCCGGAGTTTGTTTTGCTGCTAAGAAATTCTCATTTGGCAAAAACTTGTGTGAGACGGTCTTACGGGTCGTATTTTGTGTGACAGATCTCTTCTTTGGGTCTTCCATGAAAAAATATTACTTTTTTATGCTAAAAGTATTACTTTTATTGTGAATATCAGTAGGGTTGACCCGTCTCATAGATAAAAATTCATAATACCGTCTCATAAGAGACCTACTCAATTCATTTTGACGTTTTATATCTATATTGTTATAATATGACAGACGGTTATATATATATTTTTTTTACAGTCATAATCTCGTAATTTATTGAGAAGCTAAGATGTCTTTAGCTACAAGATTAATCAACCAAAGGGGAAACTCCCCAGGCTCCCAAACAAATTGGGAGTGTGAAGAAATAGCAAAAGCAGCAAGAGAGTGTGCAGTCACATTCGTCGAATCCAAAAGAATACGAATATCTTTAGCAAGGGATCCTACATAACTGAGATTCTTTTCCAGGCTAGTGACTGCTTGCACAGCTAGAAGTGAATCCGACGAAGCATGATATATCTGGATATTCCGGCTCTTGGCAACCTTTAAGCCCTCAGCGATTGCAAGCAGTTCGGAACACAAGACCGACTGTGGTTTATCAATCGTCCGCCCAAAGGCTAGAATCGGTTGGCCTTGACTATTCCTTACCACTCCTCCAATAACATAGTTATGAGTGTTCTCATTAAAGACTGCATCAATGTCCAGACGAAATTTGTCTACCGGGGGAGCACACCAGACATTTGGAGACTTACACAGGGACTTGAGAGGATCAATAGAGATTGCACGTCGAGCCTGTTGGAACTCAATTAGAAGAGACTCGCTCCAGTCAGCACTGAGCCCTTCAACTCGGCGCATAGTCTTGTGAATCAGGCGCAACCTGTTATGCCAGGTTGCCCAAGTTCTCATAACAAACTCCTCAAACATCGGTCTACTAAGCTTCTCCTTCATCCATAAAAGAACATCGATGGTCTCCAAGTGACAAACCTGTTTCAAAGCCATCCAGAACCTCGTTCCTTTCCAGCATGGTTTTATGATTGGGCACGAGAATAAAGCATGGCAAGTCGAATCACCATTAGAGTGGCATAGCGGGCACATATCAAGGACCGAGACGTGATGATTAAGTAGATTCCTTTCTGTTGGTATTATATTGTGCGCAACACGCCAACAGAAGATCCTAACCTTCGGAGGGATCGAAAGAGCCCACAAAAATTTCCACAAGCTCTTCAACTGTAGACTCGAGCAAGATGCCGGCGAGTCATAGAAGCCCCTAGCTGATTTATACCCATCCCTAACCGTATAGTTACCTTTCGGTTCCGATGGCCAAAACCGAGAATCCTCATTCGGCACAGATGGAATAGGGATCGCCAAGATATCAGCCACAAGGTGCTGCGCGAATAGTTGGGTAATGATTGGTGTTTTCCACCTCCCATCCTCCATAAGGTCTTTAACTCGGGAGACATTGTTTACTTCTCGCATCGGGATGGCTCGATCTCTATGGTTTGGAATCCATTTGTCCTTGTACAAGGAAATACGGGATCCATCCCCCACTCTCCAGCACAGCCCAGGTTCTAGTAAGGACCGACTCCACAGTAGCGACCGCCAGAGATAAGATGGGTTACTACCGAGTCCAGCCTCCATAACATCTTGATAGTCGAAAATATCTTGCTTTGAGGACTCGAACAACAAGAGAACTTGGTTCCCGAATGATGCGCCAAATCTGCTTAGCTAATAGTGCTTTATTAAAAGTTTCCAGGTGGCGAAAACCTAATCCCCCTTGACATTTAGGTTTACATAGAGCTTGCCAGGTCATCCAGTGCATCCTACTCTTGCCTTCCTCAACACCCCACCAGAATTTCGAACATTCACGCTCTATCTCGGCACAAATTGCCTTTGGAATTCGGAAACACGACATAGCATAAGAAGGGATTGATTGCAAGACAGATTTTATCAGAGTTTCTTTACCCCCAGCCGAGAAAGTTTTATTACTCCAACCTTGAATTCTTTTCACTACTCTCTCCACCAAGTATCTGAATTGCAGCTTTTTACTTCGGGCAGAAAACACAGGGAGACCTAGGTAGACCTCATGTCCATGCATCACAGGAATAGCCAGCAAAGACTTAATATTTTCTGCCAACTGCAGATCTGTGTTCGGGCTGAAAGAGAGCGAAGAATTCTCAAAGTTGATGAGTTGACCAGAGGCCCTCTCATAAGAAAGGAGGCAATTCCTGATCACCTCACAATTCCTCATGGTCGCCTGGAAGAAAAGGAGACTATCATCTGCAAAGAAAAGGTGAGTGATGGTAGGGCACGCAGAAGCAATTCGAACCCCAGCCAGGAGTCGGCGTTCTTCAAGGGATAATAGGGCCGCAGATAATCCATGAGCACATAAGACAAATAAGTAAGGAGAAAGATGGTCACCCTGTCGCAACCCTCTGCTTGGGATGATGTTACCAACAACTTCACCATTTAATGAGAATGACAAACTCACCGTTCGTACACACCACATGATCTTTTCTACCCAAATGGGAGAGAAACCCAACCTCAGCATAATTGCTTCGAGGAAACTCCATTCCATTCTATCATATGCTTTACTCATGTCAAGCTTTAATGCGCCAAACCCTTTGTTCCCCTTTTTTCTACTACGGATCCAGTGTAAAGTTTCGAAGCTCAGGATAATGTTGTCAGATATCAGACGGCCTGGGACAAATGCACTCTGAAACTCGTTAACAGTCAATTTCAGAATAGGTCTTAACCTATTCGTGAGGCTCCTTGCTGCTATTTTATAACAGACATTGAATAAACTGATAGGCCTGAAGTCCTTCATGGTCATAGGAGACTGGATTTTAGGAACTAGTGTGATGACAGTGGCATTCCAGTCCTCTAATCCAGCTCCCTCATTGAGAATACTTAAGATGGCCTCTGTGACCTCCTGTCCTATCGCATCCCAAAATTTCTGAAAGAAGAAGACAGACATACCGTCCGGACCAGGAGATTTATCCGGATGCATTTCAAACAATGCTTTACGCACTTCATCAGAAGTAAAGGGTGCACAAAGAATCGAGCTAAGGTGGTCATCAATAGTTGCTGTTACGCAATCTAGAACCTGCCTCCTATCATCTTCGGAGGGGTTGCTTGACTTGAAAAGCTCTGCAAAGTAGTGCTCCACAATCTCAGACATGCTACTATGTTCTGAACACCAATCCCCATGTGCCGACATAAGACCCTTAATGTGATTTCCAGATCTTCTAGCTGAAGCACATGCATGAAAATACTTCGAGTTCCTGTCACCGTGCCCAAGCCAGTGAACCCTGCTCCTTTGTTTCCAGTAAAGTTCATCGTTCGATGCCAGTTCTTCAATTTCCCGCTCAAGGACCCCAATTCGGTAATTCGAATTATGCCAACGGGCTTGAGTTTTCAGGCGATTCAAAATAGTACGTTTGCTCTTGATTTGCTTTGGGAGATTACCAAACCGATCTCTCGCCCATACCTTAAGCGTATCCTTGCAAAGTCGAATACGATTGGGTAAGGACAAAGAGCTATTACTCTTCCTCCAACCCTGTTCAACCTACATCCTTGCAATCAAGCTCAGTAGCCCAATGCTGCTCAAATCTCGCGATAGTCCTCGTCCTAGCAGGATGAGGACGTGAACCTCCCAACTCAATAAGGATAGGCCGATGATCGAAATGATAGAATTCTAGCGAATACACTCTAGGAGGCTTGGTAAAGTGATCGCCACTCCAAAGTTGCTACATACCGATCAAGTCTTTCCATGATAAGAAATTCCGAGGAACGACGGTTAACCCAAGTAAAGAACTCCCCCTCAGCATGAAGGTCTTGCAGGGAGCAGTCATTAAGCACATCTCGGAACGCCCGCATTTGAGAGAAGGGTCTAGGGTTGCCCCCCAATTTCTCCGTGTCAAAACATATCTCATTAAAATCGCCACCCACAAGCCACGGCACTTCACTTAATGCATGCATGCCCCTTAATCGATGGAGAAGGTCCCAGGAGAGTTGTCTGTTACTTGACTCCGGGTGCCCATAAAAACCAGTAAATCTCCACCTCTTATCCTCATGTTGGATTGAACTATCAATATGTCCAGACGTAAACGAGTGTATTGAGACACTCAACGGGTCCTTCCACATAAGCAACAAACCACCACGGCTCCCCTCGCTATTGACTACAAAAAACCCAGAGAAACCCAAAACTGCCTTCCACCAACTGCATTTGAATTTGCACATTTAGTTATGTAATTTAAAATTTGTTGATCTTGTAATGTATATTTTTTTATTTTTATTTTTACGTCATTTTTTATTAGAAGACATTGGACTGAGATAAAAAATGACCAAAAAAAAAAAAAATAGAAGTCATATAACTACAAATAATTCAATCAAAAATTTTAAAAACTAAAAATTTAAAGATAAAAACATAATTTTCCCAATATAATATCTTAACTCAGCTTTGTAAATTAGGGATGATATATTGTATGGTATCCAAAAATGAATATCGTATATTGCATCGAAAATTATTATATTAAAAATATTTATATCGATATCGTATCGAATATGTTGGTATATCATACATGTTATATCGAAATATTTCAGTACGATATCAATATATATCGTTTTATATCAAAATTTATATATATTATAATTATAATATCAAATATTTAGATATCAATGTCATATCATTAAAACAATTTCGAATTTACGAGAATTTTGATAAATTCACTATTTTTTATTGTGATAACCTCAGTCCTAACAAAAATTCGATATTTCTCCTAGCAAGATATTTTGATATTTTGGCATGCCCGCACTTTTTAATCTCACAAGTCATTATTATGCAATACTCATTAGTCAACAGGGCGGGCGCGTGAGGTAACGTGAACGGGGGCGGAAAATATCTGGCTGGAGATTAATAAAACCCTCCGCGGCGACCAATCGCTGTTACTGACACGTGTAAAGCGCTTCATGTGGAGCCCACACCACGCAAAACCGCCTCGCTCGCTCTCTTTGTGCGAAAGGGTTTTCTCCATTTTTTTAAATCCGATAAATCTAAGATATTTTCCTCCTCTTTCTCGTTGACAATTTCAATCCCAAAAATGGAGCGAAATCTCCGGTCGGAGGAGTTGGTGCTGTGGAACAACGCCGATGTTTCGTCTTTGACCGTTCAGAATGGCGGAGATGTTTTGCGTCTCCTCGCCAACGTTGCTGCTCCGGTAATCCGAGTTTTTTTATAAATGTTTTAGGATTAATTTGTTGGGATTAGATTTTGTTAGATTGAATCTTTTAGTGTTTTTTTCAGTTGTTTCGACTGTGAGGTTGATGTAGTTAAGTTTGTGTTGAGATTTGAATGTGAAGTTCATGTAGTTAGGTTCACGTTCGCAGCAGTTTTTTAGGCTTGATTCGGTTGGTATTTAGGTTTTTTTGGTGCTTGCCTTCAAACCTGAAGGGGTGGATAGCTGTAGGATGAAGAGGAACAAGGCATTTGTTCAACCGTGTTTGTTAAATAATCGATCCTGTTGCATTAATTGTTTTCTTTTTGTCTTAGTGTTTTGTGGTCGAAATGCATTATCATTGTGCGAAGTAGTTTGTTTATTGTTTTCTTCCGAGTTGGAAATGAAAGCCAAAGAGGGTAAAAGGGGGGATCTAAACTTTAGTGGCCACTTTTTGGCTTGTTTGTCTCTTTGAAATTTAATATATTCTATAATATGCGCGGGTACTTGCATTACCATGACAATGGGGAAGGGGATAATAAAGAATTGAAGGTTTAATGTCTGGTACTACTACTAACCATGTTTCTGAAAGTTTGTAGGTTTTATGATATGTGCTTTTGCTTGTTTTGTCAAATGTTGTCGATGAACTCCTGTTTTAGATGTACCTTCCAATAGAATGTGCAGGGGGAAGATTCATCAATATGTATTTTCCTCTACAAATATTAACAGAAGGCCATCCTTGAGTATTTGAATAGCATTTTCACATTCCTTTTTTTTAATCCAGGACGATTGCTCAGCATGGACGAATGAGAAGCACAACTTATATCTTAATAATTTGGAAGTGTCATTTGTCACACAGCTTCACGAGTCTAGGGATTTGGTAAACAAGAATATGACTCAAAAGAAGCCAATAAATTCTCCCGAGCAGGTTGAAGAACATTCTTGTTAGAAATTACATTTTTAGTTTACTTTCCTAGCTGCATATTTCACTGAATGGGGAAACAGAAACATTATTTTTCTGAAGTTCTACCAGTTTACTGCTTCACAGCATGGCTGCTGGCGAAAAATTGATCATAGGGGAGATGAGCTTCTCTCGTGTCCTACAGCTGATTCTCACAACTGTATGAAGAATTCATGGATATATTTTCACCATCCTTCCCTATCAGTTGACTTGCAGTACGACACTGAAAAACATTCTAGCAGAAAAGGGATTATATCTCATGGATTGGCTACATGTTCACAACAAGTTTCTGCCATGAACCTGTACTATGCCAATTCTTTTGATTCGATGAAAGGTTACTTTAACTCGACCAGACTGTGTTTCCTTATTGCTTTTAATTTTTTGCTGGCCATCCTTATCTGCTTTTGATGTGTGCTTTTTTACTTTATGTTATCATCGTTCTAATCATGTTGGGTACTTTAAGATATTTTACTGTTTGGTTTAGAGAAAAGTATTCATGGGGCTAGAATATATATTCATTATTCAACTGTGCTAAAATATATGATTGAGACTTCCAATTTACTAATCTTGCCGAGTCATGCAACATTCATTTCTCCAATCACATGTGACTTTTTTGGCATAGCAGCTGAATCAATTGTTGCAAGTTTCTTTTGTTTTCCTTTCCCTTTTGAGTTTCACAAGTGACTGGTACATGTTTCAGATGGAAACCCGGATGAAATATACTTTCTTGAATGTGGCTGTATTTCTCACATAATTCTGTCTTCATGTTACTAAATTTTGCATTTGCATGTTTCTTGGAAACAAGTACAAACTTTACTGGCCATGAAGTAAGGACGAGGAGTCAACAAATAGCATGATTGACACTTTCTTTCTTTTTTCTTATTATAACCGTTTTCAGAAACTTAAAGTTTATGAATGTCTTATTTCATTGACAATATGGTTTTAGACGAATGCTAAGGTGTTAGCTGATCAAGGTGGTTGACTAAATGAAAGTTTTATTTTTCTACCATTGACTTCACCAATGGTGAAGAACTTGATAATCAAGTTTAATTGGAAATAGTCCATGCTCAAAGTGTATAGGCATTCCATACATCTGAGACTCATAGTTACTGTCGTATGTCAAGACCTTTATGTCCGTAGTAAGTCGACCAAGTTAAAATTCTGGGGGTAAAATGGGATTTAAAAATCGAAGTGCTAAAATTGCTTGTTTTGGAGTAGATTGCTCACGACACAATCAAATGTTTATTTTGCATGCATCTTGTTTGAGGGTTCATTTTTATTTTTTTATATTTCTATGATATCTAGTAGTCATCCTCCTTTTTTTAAAAAATAATTTGCGCAACAATTTCATATAATAATTCAAAAGGAATCAGATTGCATAATTTTGTTTATCATTGTATGGTAAAATTAGAAATTCTCGTTTCCTGCAGAGGGCACGGGTCAGAATTATGTGAATCATGAAGACAATGACCAACCAAATCTCAGGTCTGGGGTGGAAAAGATGAAATCAGCATAAGCCGATGGTTCAAGCCATGAATAAGTAATGTCTTGAATTATTCAGAACTTCTGTTCACGTTCAAGAACCTACTAGGTCTCTTCTTCACATGCATTTTTTCGTTCAGATTGTGTGCCCAGGAAATTATATTCGACAGAGAATTAAGCAGTTAACTCTTCGTTTCGTGGAGCCAAACCAGAACTTCTTGACTTTACTTTTGAACGATGACAATGGAAAAGATCGAAAGCTTTTAATTTTTGCTCTCGGACCATACATAGCGGAAAGAACAAAAGCAACTTCCATCCAGGTTACTTGGAATGACACCACCTGACTAAATTTCGCTTGCTATAATATTACCATGTCTATGCATATTTTTTTGTTCAGAATAGTAACAGAATTTTCCGGTTGCGTATGTTCGAATGTATGATTTATTATATTTACTAATGAGATATAGATCCAGATGATAACTTTGTCTATGTAAAGCCGCCCGGTACAAGTGGGCGCTTGAGGCTTTCTGGCCAAATGTATATACCCTGTGTTGACAAACTATCGGGCGTCTTAAGAGATGTTGCAAAATGTGAGGGGCCATATTTTGCTTGTAAAATTATTTATTTGATCTTCTAAGTTATGGAATTTAAATTGTGATCTATATATACAAATATTTATATGAAATATGATGGTGAACAAAATGTGATTGATGAGTTGATATCTCAATATATATTGGAAATAAAGCTATTTGAATAAAAAAAATTAAAACATATGAACTAATTATTATTTTTTTTTGAATTTTGTGGAATTTTTTTTTGAAGAGAATTACTTGTGCATTGAATATGATTATATTTTGAACAAGATATTATGTTATACGAGGCCTTTACAAGATTTTAAAATTTTTGCTTGACTGAAATTACTATCTTATAATTCAATCTTATTATACCTTCATTACTTATGAAAGAAAAAAGATTGAAAAACTAATCTTGTTTCTTACTGTTGCGTGTTTTCTTGATTGCTCGCAAGCGCACGACGTTAAGTTATAGTAAAATGTAACTTTGAGCACAAGTGTCGATCCCACGAGTAGTGTGTATAAAAATGTATATCAGTTCTTCTAATTAAAATAGTCTCAACTTTATTTAGAATAATCAATTAAAAGGTTGGTTTGTTTAATCAAATTAATTGAAAACAAATGATTAATCTAATCACCGAATTGAGAACTAACAATGAGAGAAAATAGCTAGAGAAATGATTTCACCAAGTTTCCACGACAATTATTCTCAGTTAAATTATATTCCTGAATTTCCAATTATTTAATGGCTAAGAACATTTAATTATTTTATTCCCCCTTTCCCAAGTGACAAATAAATTGTACCAATCAAACTTCGATTCTAATATTCCTAATTAAAGTCCAAGTTTCATTGATATATGCAAACAATGTTCTTACCTAAGCCTCGCTAAAGTTATACGCCTTCCGAACGCTATAAACATTCAACGATGTGTTTTTAATAATCTATAATCATAGTCCCTCTCCCGAGTTATAGAATTAATCAAACAACACACAATTTATGGCCAATAAATTGCAGTGAAATAAACACAGATAACACAATTAAAATATACGAATGGAATTCAATCATATAAAATAACCACGTCAAATTTTCGTATCCACAAAGCTACATCATTCTCTAGACTGCAGAATTAGTTCATCACGAAATCCAAGCAAAAACAAGACATGTTCAACGTTTTAGACGTCGCAACACAGTAAAATAAAGAAGCGGAAGAAGAGATGACAAATCAGAAGTAGCGTCTCCGTCCCCGGATTCGTTGTTCTTCGTCTTCGTGATCTCTCTTCGTCCGTCTTTCCAGTTGTGCGTGTGTTCTGCGGCTCTCGTGTGTCAATTTCTCTCACAGCGGCTGCCCGTGCGTCTTCTTTCTCCAATGACGGCCCTCTTCTGTTTCTGACATAGCTCGCGGATTTTTATAAGTTTTCTGAACGCCGCGCGCGCGGTTGCGCGTTAAGTTGCGCGGCCGCGCGCATCATTCTGGTCGCTGGTTCTTTTCTGCGCGTGCGCAGGTGCGCGCCTCTCAGGTTTTCTGCTGCTTCCGTATGCGCGGGTGAGCGCGATCTCGCGCGACCGCGCGCCAGGTTCTGGTCACTTGCCTCTATTTGTGCGCGCGCGGTTGCGCGTGAAGTTGAGCGGCTGCGCGCGCACCTCTGTCCGATGGGGTGCTCGCGGCTGTGCAACTTATTGGTCCGCTTTTGCGCACCGCTTTGTTTTCTTGGTCCAATTGGGTTTGTTTTGCCTTTTTACTCCATACCTGAAATGATAATCAAAACAAGCCAAAAACGCATGATTCCATTCGAAACTAACATAATTCAATATGGATTCTTATATAAATTAAGTGCAAATCTTGCACTTATCACTTACACAAAAATTTTTTTTTAGTTAATTCTAATAATATTATGATATGTCAATTTTGATCACATATTTATTGTTGGCGTGCAATAATTGTCTATACTAAGTAAAACGATCGAACCATTACCACAAGTTATAATTTTTGGTAAATAAGCAAGCCATTGGTGCTACATTTATGTACTGATAGAATTTTTGAGTTGTAGGAGCTATACAAATAAAATAATATTGAATTATGAAAATTATTTTGAGATATATTGATAACAAATTGAGATATGTGGCTATCAAAATGTGCTATTTTGAAGTGAATATTTTTTTTTTTGATATGTTTCATCACATCAAATATGTGAGTGTCATCTCAGTGATGATTATAAAGATGAACATGGTTGATAGATAATATCTCAAAATTAATGAAAGTATATTTTATGCTACATTACATATACATAATATAACTAGTCATAATTATGATTTTTACATGCATCCTTTCCCCAATTTTTATGGGGAAGGGGGCTACTTCAAAATTAATTTGACACCAATCAAATTTATTAATATTGTTGTTCTCTCTCGTATCCAATGGTTAGTTTCTGTTTCTTGAGCATTGAGAAACTGGTGTATTATTAGCGCATGAGAAACATCAGTTGAAAAATAGGATTATATCCCCATATTATATATTCATAAACAAATCAAGAGGATACATGACCGAACCATTAAACAAGAAGTCAAGTGGATATTTACATCGAGAGGGTTATGATAATGCCTATATCAATTATGAAAACCCATATTTGATGGATACATCACATATGTGACGTAGATGAGTGGTCATCTTTTATAAGAATTTAGGCAGTTTCTCTAGATTGCTCATAAAATCCCGAAATGGCGCGAGGCCACTGCATCGCCCAAAATCTCATTTTCACTAAAAATTCTGGTTGGATCATATTCTAACAAATTTTTCGATAATTCGTAAGAAACCACTTTACTCATATCAGGAATTCCGGTTAACAAAAATCTAATTTCACCGAACTTCCGTGAATCGACATTGATTTTCCCTACATGTTGGTTCTTAGGTCCAAAGGCGCCATCACTTATGCATTTCTTTTCTCGATTTGTCACAGTAATTTTTATCATCTTTATCAAAATTTTCTTCGAAATATGTGGGGAATTGTGGAAAATTTTACAAAATATTTTATACTTCAAAAAAAAAAGAAATTATTGATTTTAATTTTTAAATTAATGATATTAAATTTTTACATTAATATCTAATTATTACCATTGAATTTTGTATCCATTTTCCATCAATATTATCAATCATTATTATTAATAGTGATCATTAAATCTTTGTTAGTTTTTGTATATATACTATACACATTCTTAAAGAGAAAATAAAGAATCACATCTTCATCAAACACAAAGAAAGACAATTTTTCCTTGAAAGTTTTGTTATGCAATATAGCATTTGTGTATTCTAACCACTTATGTGCTCTAAGTTGAGCTCAATATCTTTCTTTACTTTTTCTATCATTGTGACATAAAATGAGAGTTGTTTATTTCATTCTTGCTCTAAACTGTGCAATTCGCGAGCAAGACGAGATCGTTGTATTCTGGAGAATATTTGTCATAATCTTGTTGTATTGTTGTATTACATACATGAGACAAAAATATTCTTTAGTCTAGTACTTCGACACGTACTAATCTTGTAGGACCGAGCGCTTGTCGCTTTACCAAAAGCTATAGCTAGTAGTAATGGTGCAACTCAAATCTTTTAAACCGCACAGTAGTTCAAGCACCACAGTTCGATCGCTCTACCAAGCAGGGACAATTATTGCACCCAACAATCTCCCTCCCAATAATTGCACTCTTTGCAATCAATGGGAATCGAACTCGTGACCTTGGCTCTGATACCAATTGTAGGACCAAGCGCTTGCCGCTTTACCAAAAGCTATAGCCAGTAGTAATGGTTCAACTCAAATCTTTTAAACTGCACAGCAGCTCAAGCACCACGGTTCGATCGCTCTACCAAGCAGGGACAGTTATTGCACCCAACAAATCTAAATATTTTTTTCTTAAAATTATTTTTTATCCCAACTTATCGACCAAAATTTCTAACCGTGAAACTTAAAAAATGAGTACTTGTATGTTTTCTCGACTTGATGATAATTTTTTCCTATATTATTTTATTATCCAAAATCCAATCTACGAGATATTTTCATCTATTATCCGTATTAAAAGTTTTCAATTATTTATTTATATATGGAAGTTGTGTGGAAATAATTAATATTATATATAAAATTTTGAAAAGTGTGGATGGATGACAATAGTCAATAAAGTAATAATCAAGGATAAGGATAGGAAACGTTACGGCCTACGGGATCTTTATGCGAAAAAATAAGGCAAAACGATCACTTTCAAATTGTTCGCAAATTAAAAAAAAAATACATTATTTCAATAATTTATAAAGGGTAAACGATTTTTTGTTTCATTCATTTATTTAATTTTGGGTTTATGATATATTAAATTGGAAAAATTTTGTACACTAATTTTATATTTTTAGCTATTTTGATCCAATAACTTATGTGACATCTGATACACCAGTAGTTTTTGATAATATAACATTTTCCGGTATCACATGACCAATTGGAACAAAATACTAAAAATTAAAATTTAGTGTACCAAAAGAAAATTTTTAAAAATTAATTGACCAAAACTTAAAATTGAACAAGTTAGTGAAAAAAATTCTATTATAATAATAATATTATTCAAAAAGACGTTATGACCAATAATAAACAATCTCATAAAATCATCCCCAAAAATTCTTCATGTTAACACAAGTTATCAATTATTTATATTTCAATTTATTAAACTCCAAAAAATATTATATATTAATAATTAAACCAAAAAAAAGGATATACAACAATATAAACACACAAGGTTTAGGGACACGAGCTCTATTCGAACTCAAGCTCAATCAAATCAAATTCGAATCGAGTCGGGATCGAGCCGTTCACGAGTAACTCGAATCATATGGACTCTAGGTTTGCACACGACTTTACTACAGTACCAGTATAATAGATAAAGACCTGCGCACGTTTAATATTATTGGGCCGAAGTTAACCATTTTGTGTTCACCCAGGCCCATTTATATTCCCAACCCAGGCCCATTTCTACATCTGAATCAGCACCGGCTTTTGTGCTTTTGTAAGAGAATACGTCATAGTATCCGTTGACCCGTTAAAATTGCAAAGTAATGTGAACACGAAGCTCGATTGCCAGCTGTTTCAAAAAAAAAACAAAAGCTCGATTGCCAGCTCATCAGATATTTCAAAGTGACCTTTGACCCGACCCGACCCGATTGCCCAGATAATAATAATCCCCACGTGCCATCGCTAGCAGATATTCAATTCAATTCCATCCCGTGTTAAACTAGTGGGCATGAGTCGTATATATATCGCTTCCCATTTACTTCCTTTTAAACCTTCTAATTTCAAGAAAGACAATCGAACAGGAGAAATTTGTTGAAATCAGCAGTTAAATGAGCTACCACCGCCAAGTTCCGGAGTTGCTTCCACATCCTCCGCCGCGGCTGACCGGTGAAGAGGAAGCTGCAGTCATGGTGGCAGCCTTGAAGAATGTGATTACCGGGGGTGATAGTTCCGCCGCTAGACCGGTTCAAGATTTCGAGATTCCGCCGTTTTTTGATCGAGGTTCTGGATTTGTTGCTGTTTCCGAAGATATGGAGACTTGCAGGTTCTGCAGGATAAAGGGTTGCTTGGGATGCCATTTCTTCGACGGAGAGAAGAAGGCTGGTTTCAAAAGTGCGGCGGGGAAGAAGAAAGTGGGCGCGAAGAAGAACTACAGGGGTGTCAGGCAGCGGCCTTGGGGGAAGTGGGCGGCGGAGATAAGGGACCCCCGTAAGGCGGCGCGGGTGTGGCTGGGGACGTTCCAGACTGCTGAGGAGGCGGCGCGGGCTTATGATAAGGCGGCGATCGAGTTCCGGGGACCCAGAGCAAAACTGAATTTCCCTTTCGCGGATAACACTTCTGGTTCGGCTTCGACTTCGACTTCCTCCCCCGCGCCACCGGCTGCGCTGCAAGGAAATATAAACTGCCAAGTGATTGAGAATAGGCCTGATCAGAAGGATTTGTGGGAGTTTGGGACGATCGGGGAAGCGGAGATTCAACAATGGATAACGATGATGGATTCTGCTAATGGCGATTCCTCGGATTCTGCTAATGGCGGGAATATTCAAAGCGTGTGATTATATATAAATTGCTAATTATTTTTTTTTTAATATAGAAATTTGAGATGTCAAAAAATCGAATTAAATTTGAAAAAAAAATATATATTAATATAATTTGGTAAATTAAATAATCAAAATTCTGTATAGAACAATTTATACGACCAATTAATTATACTCTAGATAATCAAAATAATATATGGATAGTTTGTTTAATCCGAAACTCCAAAATAATATATAAAAATTTAACCGACCAATTCAAAATATAGTTAATTACAAATGGGTGATACGTGTAAAGTGGCACGTGCTCAAATCCAATGCTTCATTAAATGGGTGCATATTTAGCATGTGCCCTTATTCTATGATTTTCTTTTATTCCTTATTATATAATAATTTGTGGGCTTTACTTGTAAAGGGATACAACAGAGACACCACATATAATTCCTCATCCTTAATATATTATTTAGATTTTAATATAACTAATAAATATATATTAAAAAATCGAACTAATGGGAATCCAATATATTTTAATTAAAGCATAAATTTGTGTGAGACGGTCTCACAGGTCGTATTTTGTGAGACATAACTTTTTATTGTTAATATAAGTAGGGGTATCACAGATAAAAATTCGTGATACCGTCTCACAAGAGACCTACTTTTTAATTAAATTGGCTATATTTTTATTTCATCTCAATTATTTGGTAAATAAGACTAGGGTGTTCATTTAAACCGAATTGAACTGAAAATTCGGTTAATCCGTTCACCCGAAATCATGATCGAAAACTAAAATGGATTGAGCAGTCACAGTTCGATTAAATACAAAAATAGTTTCAGTTTAACCGAATTTTTCATTTTTAAGTTTTTTATTTATTCATATTTAATATTAATAAAAGTAATAACAAAATATTTAAAAAACTAAAAATTATTTAAAAAATGTAAAAAATAAAATAAAATGGTTTTCAGCACAAGTAATCTAGCGAAAAAACCTAAACTGAACCAAAAACTCGAAAACAAAAAACCGAACCGAATGAATGATTCAGTTTAGATTGTTAACCGAACCGTGATCACCCTATACAAGACTATGCAGTGGGGTCAAAAACCCACACTTTTAAAAATTAAGACAAACAAACACGATTTACAGTATATGTCCTACAAATTGCCTGGTTAATGAGGTTAAGGTTTTAGTTTGAATTATGTGACATTTTGACTTAACAATGTTGAATAAGAGAGAACTTCAGGTATAGATATGTTGGCCGACCGTGTCCCGACTGTGTCATTTTGAATCATGCACGGCTTAAAAGATTTTACTTGTAACATGATTATCTAATGTAACTTCCGATAAGAAAATCAATCTATCAATTATTCATGCTGGTTTTTGTTCATCGAGGATTTTCGAAAATTCTTACAAATTTTCCTATTATAGGTCGTCTTGACTTTTTGAATATATATCTGGCTTATTTAATTTTTAAATATTGTCTAATATACAAATTAATATATTTTTCGCGTATGAAAAAAACAAGAAATAATTTTGTTTTATTGAGAGTTGAGATTTAGATGCTGACAAAAATTTGCGTGAGACGGTCTCACGGGTCGTATTTTGTGAGACATATCTCTTATTTGGGTCATCCATGAAAAAATATTACTTTTTATTGTTAATATTGGTAGAGTTGACCCGTCTCACAGATAAAGATTCGTGAGACCGTCTCACAAGAGACCAACTCTTAGATGTTAGACGGACAGCAATATCTTATCACGGCAATATCGTACATGGAGACCCACCCAATAGACGTAAGTCCATAACCACCATGTCCACGATCACCTATGTGTTTGTTGGTCCCACGTGCGAAATTTGAGATAATAAAACCCGAAAATGAAGAATAAACTGGACACCGAGATTTACGTGGGAAACTCCTAAAAATTATTAGGATAAAAACCACGGGCAAGGTGAAAAGAATTCCACAATAATATTTTATGGTGTACAATTCACTCACCGTGTTTCCAAAGAGAACACACACTCTCTTAATACATGATAACAAACACCTCACAAATATTATAGAACTAAGCACTCAAATGCTATAAGATGAGATAAAACTCGAAGAAAGGATAATTTCAGAATGAAGAGGGGAGCTCTATTTATAGAGCCTCCGTCAGTGTGAATATGCGTATTCTTATTTTCAATCAAAGGCAACGCGTTCCACCAATCGAAAATGAACTTTCCCGACTTGCATTTAATGCACACAATTGCCGACAGTGTTCATGAATTTGATTTGAACAAATATTTAGCTACTTGCATTTTAGTAGATCTTGAGTTGGCCATTGGTCCTTCTCATAACCTCATGATACTCCTCGAGAATCAATTACATTTAGTTGGAATACATTGCGTCTTTTCACCATAGCAGTTATCTGCATAGTCGTTTCTATAGCCCCGATCATGGCTACTACTAAAATAAGACTGCGGAACCAAAGTAAATTGTTTCCACATTAGTCCAATTTCATATCTTTTCGACATAAACCGTATATTTCATGATTCCTTGTATCTTGTTTCTAGTGTTTTGTGATTTTCTGCCATGATTTCTTTTCCAGGTTTTTTTGTGAGTGATTCAAATCGAAATTCTCATAAATCTGTTGCGGCTAATAATAACACATTAGAATAGCTCTCTGTGCAAGTATAGAGGAGTAGTTACTGACTCTATGAATGGTGCTGTCTAAGTTTTACCTGCAGAATGAAGGTTTATACATGATCTATTTTATAAGGCTCACTCAACTGTAATTTTGTCTTGCTAGTGATTTAATGATTTTGAAAGCGAAGCTACATTAATAATTTGCATCATCAAATTGTCACCTACTATACTTTCCATATCAAACAATCATCTAATATTTTATTTTAACACTTGTTCCTTTGATCTTTTCCTCCAGAGATGTTCACACTCTGAGTCACAACTTCCAAAGTGCTGCAAGTGTAGTTCGTGCTCCTTTGAGATCGCCGCTTGTATCAGATCATGTTCTTTTGAATATCATCTATGCCGGAGTTAATGCTAGTGAAGTAAGGTTTTTGTCCATGTACCTTGTTTTTTTCAATCATTTGGTCCAAATATTTTAACATGTCTCCCATCAAATTTTGCCATAGATAGAGCTTGTGTAGAGATGAACTGCCATCATCAAAGAGGATTCCGATGTATTCTTTTTACTCTTTATGAAAAAAACTTTCCAAATTGCTTTTCCTTGCTTTCTTACTAGAATCATGAAACTTTAGTTTCTTTATCAGATGCACTTTTTAAGTGGTGAGAGACGTCGATGATGACTAGAAAATGCAAACCTTTGTTGTTTTTGTACCATTCTGGTGGCATATCTCCACAATATTTCAGCAGCGTAGGCAGTGATCATACTTTCTAAATATTAGTTTTAAATTGGTCAGTTTATTAAAAGTACTTGAGAGCTATCATCTGAACTTGTACATCTCGTTTCTGTTGATTATTTGATGGAGATAATGTTTCCATCTATTAAGAAACCTTTCGATCATGTTATGATATTGATGGTGTTGATCTTTGCACTATGAGCATTTCAGTTTATTTATCTCATGAATCTTGAATTGGTTTTGGTTTAGAGTTAACTTTGTATATGAGAGGAATTTTATTCCTTGATATATTTTTCTTTTTTATCCTTAATATTTTGACTTTCTAGACATGAGGATAATCTCGAAATTGATGATATAATCTCGTATAAATTCAATATGTGATATAAGACTATATTTTGATATGATATCATAATATCTTTAAGATATGATATCACAATATCTTTAAGATATTATCCTTGTTTTAAAAAGAGTTTGTTTCCTAATGAAATTGTGTTTCTATGTTAAATAGGACTCAAAGGAGAAGAAACGAAAGCGTGAGAGAGTGACGATACAGAGCAAAAACTTTCGGAGAGACAGAGATGCATTTGTACGAAGAAAATGTTTTCTGATTGAAGCCATCTCGTGATTGATAACTTGTTGCTGTGAAGTGCTGCCAACATCCGAAGACAACACCTAATCACCGTGTTGATTAGTGTGTGGAGTTTTGAAGATTTTTTTCACTTCTCAGTTGATGCATCCTATGTATTTTGGTTATACGGTTTGTTAGAGGTTTAGGATGCAATTTGTTACTCGCCTTAATAAGGGAGTTGTTTTATTCTTTCACTAGTATTGGTTTTTGTAAACTTACAAGTTTTTCTAGTGAATTATTTTGCCCTGAGGCACCGCACAAGTATTTTATACTTGTGCATAATTTACATCTCGTATCTCGTATTATTATCATTATTCCAGCTACGTGTAGGTGTGTTAAAATCATAATTTCCGCTGCATGTTGTCGTGGGTGTTACAACACCTACGCACAACACCTACATTCTGATACACACAACACTCACTCTCAACTCACACACAAAGAGCTTGGCAACGTGTACTTGATGGTTGGAGTCCACCAAAACTCGAGGATGCTGATGGAGACACACGGCTCAAACCTGAAAGTACATGGACTGTCGATGAAGTGCAAACTTCAAACTTTAATTCCAAGGCTCTCAATGCTATATTTTCATCTGTTGACACAAGGATGTTTAATTTAATCTCCACTTGTGTATGCGCCAAAGATGCTTGGGAGATACTCCAGAAGCACTGTGAAGGATCCGCAAGTGTGCGTAAAACTAGGCTAAGGATGGTGACATCAAAGTTCGAAAGTTTGAGAATGGAGGAGAAGGAGTCTATTCTTGAGTATGACTGCCGGTTGAGACAACTCTCAAATGAATCACATGGCCTAGGAGATCCCATACCAAATGAAAGATTGGTGAACAAGGTTCTAAGATCTCTTCCTGAGAGATTCAATGTCAAAGTTTGCGCTATTGAAGAATCTAAAGACACTTCAACGATCAACTTGGATGAACTAATGAGTTCTCTCAGAACTTTTGAGATGAATCTTGATCTACAAAGGAAGGATAAAGGGAAGACAATAGCCTTTGAAGCCTCAACCGAATCGTATGATGAAATCCTTCAAATATCTAAAGAGGTGGATAAGTCTGATTTAGGTGAAGAATCGATCTCTCTGTTTACTAAGAAATTTGGTGATTACTTGAAGACTATGAGAGAAAAGAAGAAAATTGGACAAAAATCTGAACTGCCCAATAACACCACTTTTGCAAAAGCTCAAAAGTTTACTCCTATGAAAGGACAGTTTCGACCAAAAACCGAAGTGCAAATCCAATCTAATGTCAGAAACCTGGACTCGGTGCAATGTAGAGAGTGTTCGGGATATGGACACTATGCCAATGAGTGTGCCAATCGACTTAGGAAAAACAAAGGCATGACTGTCACCCTGAGTGATGAAGAGTCTGATGATGATCAAGGATCAAGTGAATCTGAAAATCACACATCGTTATCTTCTGTGATCAAGGAAAAACGCTCAATGCAAATCAATCCTTTGGGTGTTGCCACAGGTGTTGCAATACCTGGCCGCAACACCTCTTCGAATTCAGTATGTCTTAAATCTACAACCCTTGCGGAGGCAAGTCAGTCTGAAACTCAAGAGGTAGATGATGATGAAGTCACTCTAGAAAGTGTGCAGACGATGTACGAAGAATTATATGAAGACTGGATCAAAAGAACTAAAGGAAATGCAATTCTCTCCAAAGAGAATGCTGAGTTAAAGTCACAAATTTCACGACTTGAAGTAATCTTAAGCAAGAAAGATTTGGAATTATGCAAAGTCAAAGAGGAACTTGGAGAAGCAACTCAGATTCTTGCCAAGATGAATTCAAGTTCATCCAAACTTGATTCACTTTTGATGATTGGACAAAATGACAAAGCTGGACTTGGTTATCCGAACAGTCTGTTCGAAATTGGAGAATCTTCCAATACTGAGAGAAAACCAACTGTTTTTGTCAAAGGAAGTGTTGAAACCTCAAATGCTACACAAACTGAAAAAGGTGCTCCATCTAAAAGGCAAATATCTACCAAGAAGTCCAAATCCAGAAAACGCCACTTTATCTGCCACTATTGTTTTAGACCTGGTCATATCAAACCCTACTGCTTTAAACTGAGAGATGATTACAAGAGATGGGAATCAGAACAGGTGTTGCCACAGGTGTTGTATAACACCCGACGCAACACTGCCAACAGAAAACCGACGGTAAAAAGGGTTTGGGTACCAAAGGCTAAGATTCAATGTTCCGTTATTTATACTTCATTAAAGACTAACATTGCAGGAATATGGTACTTTGACAGTGGCTGTTCGCGCCACATGACAGGTTCTAAAGACCATTTGATTGACTATGTTGAACTGAGTAGTGGTCATGTGACATATGGTGGTGGTGCTAAAGGAAGAATTGCTGGCAAAGGAACCTTGAATGTTGATGGACTGCCTAATCTACACAATGTGCTTTATGTCGAAGGGCTTAACTCAAACTTAATAAGCATAAGTCAACTTTGTGATGACGGTTTGCATGTTAAGTTTGATAAAGACAATTGTGAAGTGTTTGATAATTCTAATACTCGTATTTTGACAGGTACAAGGTCTGCTGATAATTGCTATCAACTTGGAGAAGACTTAGTATGCAATCATTCAAAAGTAAGTGAACTAAACTTGTGACATCAAAAATTGGGTCATGCAAACTTCAAGACATTAAAGAACCTTGGTAAGTACGATGCTGTGAGAGGTATGCCTAATTTATCCTCTGGAATTCCGTATGTTTGTGGTGCATGTCAAAAGGGTAAGCAAACACGTGTTCCCCATCAAGTGTTGCAACACTTTGGGACAACACGGTGTCTTGAACTCTTGCACATGGATCTTATGGGTCCAATGAAGTGGAAAGTCTTGGAAGTAAGAAGTATTCATGCGTTTGTGTGGATGATTTCTCTTGCTTTACTTGGGCAAGATTTCTTAGAGAAAAATCCGATACATTTGATGTTTTCAAGAAATTACATGCTAAGATTACTAATCTACATAATCTGAGGGTTGGTAAGATAAGGACTGACCATGGTAAAGAATTTGAAAACTCACACTTTATATCATTTTGTGAAAAGAGAGGGATAACTCATGAATTTTCGGCCCCTAAGACTCCTCAACAAAATGGAATAGCCGAAAGGAAGAATAGGACAGTGCAAGAAATGGCTAGGGTCATGTTAAGTTCAAAGAATATTTCAAAGAGATTTTGGGCCGAGGCCTTGAACACAGCATGTCATATTTCAAATCGTGTGTACTTAAGGAGTGGTTCTACTATGACATCCTATGAAATCATCATGGGAAAGAGGCCGAACCTTAAGTATTTTCATGTCTTTGGGTGTGTATGTTATGTTTTGAATGACCGAGACCATCTTGCAAAGTTTGACTCTAAAAGTGACAAATGTTTATTCGTTGGTTATTCATCTAATAGTCGTGCCTATCGCGTGTATAATCTGAGAACAAGAACGACTATGGAGTCTATTAACGTTGTTTTTGATGATCTTGCAGATCTAACGGGAAAAACAATCGAGCATGATATTGATGGGCTGCTGAACGAAAGTGAGACACTGCCTAACACAGATGTTGCACCCGGTATTGTAACACCGGAGACAACACCTGCACTGGCAGAATCAAATGATGAACTAGGAAAGTATACTGAGAATGATGACAGTGTAACCAATGAAGAGATTGATATTCCCAGCAAGGTTCAGAAAAATCATCCATCATCTCAGATCATTGGAGAAACATTTGGAGGAATGCAAACAAGAAGAAAGGAGAAGGTAGACTATCGCAAAATGATGGGACTAGTATGCATGACTTCCGTATACTCTCAAGTAAGTCACTCTTGTTTTGTTTCACTCATGGAACCCAAAAATATAAATGAAGCCTTAAAAGATGAATTTTGGGTTGATGCAATGCATGAGGAACTTGAACAATTTGTTAGGAATGATGTGTGGGATTTGGTTCCCAGACCCGATAATGTGAATGTTATTGGAACCAAATGGATCTTTAAAAACAAAACTGATGAATCTGGAATTGTTGTGAGAAATAAAGCTAGGCTAGTGGCTCAAGGGTATACTCAAATTGAAGGAATTGATTTTGATGAAACGTTTGCCCCTGTTGCCCGGATTGAATCGGTTAGACTTTTACTTGCTATTGCATGTCACATGGACATAAAATTATATCAAATGGATGTGAAAAGTGCCTTTTTGAATGGCATCTTGAAAGAAGAAGCTTATGTAAGCCAACCTAAAGGATTTGAAGATTCACACCACCCGAACCATGTCTACAAGTTGAAGAAAGCACTCTATGGACTTAAACAAGCTCCAAGAGCATGGTATGGAAGGCTTACTGAATATCTGCTTGACTTAGGCTTCAAAAGAGGTGAGGTTGATAAAACCCTTTTTATTCAAAAATCGAAGCATGATATTCTTGTGTGTCAAATTTATGTGGATGTCATCATTTTTGGTGCTTCTTCTCAAAAGCATGTTGATGAATTTGTTAAATGCATGTCTACCACATTTGAAATGAGCATGGTAGGAGAATTAAGTTTCTTTCTTGGATTGCAAATTAAACAAATGCATGATGGTATCTTCCTATGTCAATCCAAGTATGCCAAGAATTTGGTGAAGAAATTCTCTACCGAGAACACTAAGCACATGAAAACACCAATGGGGTCGACTGAAAAATTGTCCAAAGACGATGTTGCGGCAGGTGTTGACAACACCCAGTATCGCAGCATCATAGGCAGTCTTCTTTACTTAAGTGCAAGTCGTCCCGACATCATGTTTAGTGTTTGTTTGTGTGCTAGGTACCAGGCTGATCCTAAAGTCACTCATCTAAAAGCTGTCAAAAGAATTTTGAGATATATAGCCGGGACAGTTAACTTAGGTTTGTGGTACACCAAAGAAACAAACACAAATCTAGTGGGGTTTAGTGATGCTGACTGGGCTGGAAATCTAGATGATAGGAAGAGTACCACTGGAGGATGTTTTTATCTAGGTAACAATTTGGTGTCATGGTATAGTAAAAAGCAAAATTGTGTATCTCTGTCTACTGCTGAATCTGAATATGTTGCAGCTGCTAGCTGTTGTTCACAACTTTTGTGGATGAATCAAATGATTAAAGACTATGGTTTCAACAGTGACACCTTAATTATATACTGTGACAATTCAAGTGCAATTGATATTTCAAAAAATCCAGTACAACACTCTCGAACGAAACACATAGACATTAGACATCATTTTATTCGAGATTTGGTTGATAAGGGTACAATTCGAATGGAATTTGTTAGAATTGAGAACCAACTGGCTGATATTTTTACAAAACCATTGGATTTTGAGAGATTTTCCAATCTTAGGAAGTCTCTCAGCTTGTGTGCACAATGATCACTCACGGATGTTGTCCTCGGTGTTACAACACCTGTGGACAACACCCGGCATGCATGTGCATTTTATTTTTAGGATGCTAGACATATTGCATACATCTTGCTTTGTGTGAAGCCTGTACAAGTGTAGGATACTGAATGGCGTGCTCTCAGTTGTGAATCAAACTTTCCATCAATATTCTCCAAAGAATGGTGTGTGCTCAATCTAAGTCATAAAGCTGTTGAGGATGATCGTGTACCACATGATCTTGTCCAATGTAGATAATGACTTAGAAAATTCTTGAGCAATATGGTGAAAAATAGAAAAGAGAATAAAATAGAACAAAAAAATGTTTAGAAGAAAATGGAAAAAGCTACCTAGAGGAGTCCAATGAAGACCGTTCTTCTAGTGTGGGAGCTACCACTTCTAAGTCAAAATACAGATGGAAAAAGCTACCTAGAAGAGTCCTATGAAGACCGTTCTTCTAGAGTGGGAGCTACCATGTCTGAATTAAAAATGTTCAAGAAAGTTTGAGTCCAACTTGTGAGTGTTGCCAAGAGGTGTTGCCAACACCTAAGTACAGACTGATCACAGTTTGATCACATGCGTGTGCATTTCATTTTTGATCATACTTTAGGCATAAATTTAAGTCATTCATACTGTTGTTATGTGAATTCATCATGACCAGTGGGCTATCAGTTTTTAATTCATGAAATATGAAGAAAACCCTAACCGACTTAATTTTGAAATTTCTTGATTTCTAACTGTTTGTGGGGTTAATTCGACGTGGTGTTTTATCCTGCCTGATTTCTTGAAATAATGATGGCACTGTTTCAGAAAGTTACCGTTGGGTGAGAGTAAAAATTGAGTTGAAAAGGTGCTGAAGTTGCGGCTCATCAGAATGTTGCCGTTGGAGGGGTGTGCTTAAATATTTAGGGATAAATAAGGAACAACTTTACGGCTTACTATTTTCCCTCATATTCTAAAATCTCTCCTACCCTAACTATTTGTTTTCTTTTTCGCGCAAAAGTATCTGTGTTCTTCGTAAATTTCTGTCTTCTTCGAACTTCCCTACTTTGCTATTCTCTATTTCGCAGATGGCTGGCTTTGATCCTCAAGACATTAGGAGTGAAATGGCTGCGAGCATGGGCGACAAATCACCTGACACAACACCCACAGCCGCAACCGATGTTGTGGGCATGGAAATTGTGGGTGTACCAGAAGAACCAATCCCGCTGGAAATGATCGCTCCTGGTGAACCTGGGAACGAAATCACTGTCGAGAATCCCCCAAATTTTGAGGCCGTGAATAGAGCCTTTCCCCCTGCTCCTATGCATCGTAAGTCAAAGAGACAAGCAGGGTTCGATCCTGACTTTGTCCCTACCAAGAAACCAAGGGCATCCACCGTCCCATTTATTCTGGACCCTGATTTCTCATCTGGAGACGACTCCAATGATGATGATTTTGAGTTGGTGGCTCGCCCCAAACCAACTGTTGCTGCTAAGGAATCTGGTTCTACTTCTGGTAGTCAAAAGCCAAACCCATTCACGGATTCTCATAAAGCTGCAGAAGAACAATCTCCTGGTGAACCTGAAGATGATGAACAATCTTTGGCAGAGTTTCTTGCTCAGCTCAAAGAAGATAAGGCCGCCCGAAAACAAATGGCTAAGGAGAATGATCCTGACTCAGAAATGATGAAGGAATTCGAGCAAAACCGGCCTGGTGCCTCTGATGACTCCTCCTCATCGTCTGTATCTGACTTTGAATCTGAGGAACAAGGTGATGATGCATATGAGGACATTGACTCTGAATCTAGCGAGTCTTCTGAAGATGATGCTACTGATGTTGCTGCCGGTGTTGGGGTGGATGTTGACAACACCGAGCACAACATTGACTCTGCTGACTATGATGTGAGTAAGTCTTTTTCCCCCAAATTTTATTCTGAGGATGCCTTGGCATTATGGCCGCTGTTTGTTCAGAGAGAGTTGGTTGAGGAGAAAAATATTGATGTCACTGCCTATGGGAAATACAACCTGGTCGAGTTTCTCAAAAACAGAAAGTTGCTATCCACAGTCACCACTGTTATGCCCTACTGTCGCCGTGTGGTGTTAGAATTCTACTGTAATCTTCTGCGCAGTGTTGGACATGAGGAATCGGTGAAGTATGGGAGAGTGTTTGTTCGGGATCATATCTACAAGTTCTCCCCGTCGGTGATCAGTGAATTCTACAACACTCCGGATCTTGAGGAAGCTGACGAGGATCTTGACATACATGCTGTCACCTCTGTGCTCACTGGAGGTGTGATCCAAGTATTCCCCGACTATCCCAAGAAGCTGAGCGCTGCTAATCTCACGTCCTTCTACTCTGCCCTACATAAGACCTCCATTTGGAATTGGACCCCGTCAACAAATTCCACCACTGTGACCAGATCTCAAGCCCTGGTTTTGTTTAATATTGGCACTGGAAGGGCCTTTAATTTTGGGAGGTTGGTGTTCAGGACAGCATTACAATATGCTGAAGGGGACTTCAAGAAGACTAAGCTACCATATCCCTAACTGATCTATGGGATCTTGGAGTCTCAAGGGTTTATTAGGAACATTGATGAAGATCTCTGCCTTGTTAGAGACTCCCTGAAGATTTCTCCTGTGTATTTTAAAGGCAACAGACAGATTGATCTGCCGTGGGTGACTTCCAGTGTTGCTCCGGATGTTGGCAACACTGATGATACAACATCTGAACATGTGCCTGAGACAGCTGAACAGCCACCTACAGATGTTCCTCCTACTGGTTATGTCACACTGTCTATCTCCTACATTCAAGCTCAGATTGCCTATGGTCCGACAACAGATTGAAAATGCCAAGAAAACCATTGAACATTATGAAAATCAAGTGGCTGACTATGAGCTTCTGCTGGGTGAAAGTGTCCATTCTGGACAAAAAGAGAGAGTAGATACAGATATAGCTGGAACCAGTGGAGCAAAAATGGCTGATGATGATGGCAGTAATGAAGGATAATGAGATTTTGAGTTTTTTTTCTCTCTTGATGGTTTTGGTCTCTCTTGATGGTTTTAGAATTCAGGGGGAGTCAACTAAAGTTGGCCGAGTCACTGATTTGCTAACTCAGGGGGAGCTGAGATGTACAACCATTTTTGGGTTGTTTTGTCCAGAAAGGCAAAAAGGGGGAGATTGAAAGAAATTTTATTCCTTGATATATTTTCCTTTTTTATCCTTAATATTTTGCCTTTCTAGACATGAGGATAATCTCGAAATTGATGATATGATCTCGTATAAATTCAATATGTGATATAAGACTATATTTTGATATGACTCGTAATATCTTTAAGATATGATATCATAATATCTTTAAGATATGATATCACAATATCTTTAATATATTATCCTTGTTTTAAAAAGAGTTTGTTTCCTAATGAAATTGTGTTTCTATGTTAAATAGGACTCAAAGGAGAAGAAACGAAAGCGTGAGAGAGTGACGATACAGAGCAAAAACTTTCGGAGAGACAGAGATGCATTTGTACGAAGAAAAGGTTTTCTGATTGAAGCCATCTCGTGATTGATAACTTGTTGCTGTGAAGTGCTGCCAACATCCGAAGACAACACCTAATCACCGTGTTGATTAGTGTGTGGAGTTTTGAAGATTTTTTTCACTTCTCAGTTGATGCATCCTATGTATTTTGGTTATACGGTTTGTTAGAGGTTTAGGATGCAATTTGTTACTCGCCTTAATAAGGGAGTTGTTTTATTCTTTCACTAGTATTGGTTTTTGTAAACTTACAAGTTTTTCTAGTGAATTATTTTGCCCTGAGGCACCGCACAAGTATTTTATACTTGTGCATAATTTACATCTCGTATCTCGTATTATTATCATTATTCCAGCTACGTGTAGGTGTGTTAAAATCATAATTTCCGCTGCATGTTGTCGTGGATGTTACAACACCTACGCACAACACCTACATTCTGATACACACAACACTCACTCTCAACTCACACATACACTGTGGAAACAGAACTTTCAGTATATGTTTAGTTTCACATCTTGTTGTGCCTAAACATGTATGTCGTGGAGGTATCAGGTAATATGCCCATGCACTGAGCACATGTCAGAACCAATCGAATCGCTATCAAATCAATGCTCGAGCTAGCACACCGGCAAATATGGGATACTCGTATGATAGCGTCGGCGAAGCGCCATCAAATCCCAAATCTCATATCCAATCATATGGGGCCACAATTGTCTATGCTTTATGGGTCATATAATACCGGCATAGCGATTGTGTTCACAAACCCCGGAATCCAATCCAATCATATCAAGGTATCCAAGGATCATAGCTCAACGTGCATGTCATGTATCGATGTATGCATAAAATGATGTGTGTTAACAAAACATTTATTTTATACACCGATATCTCAATCTCAATGTCATGTATGCCACATCAATCAACAAATAAGGCATATAGACACATAATCTCATTTCAATCAATCAAATCAATCCGACATATATCATATAATACAGATACCTGTCGTATGTTACCCGGTCGCAACATACCTCAATTCTTCGTTTTCAGTTGATGTAGCCTGAAGATATTGCTATTACACTTTATCTACATCAATAACATACTCATTCCAATCAATAACATACTCCAAAATCATTGATATAAGTTTCAAATATCATTTGAAACTTCAAAAATCCATATCAAATCAAATTCATATCATAATTCAATTCCGACTTCGAATATGAGTTTCTTGTCGGTTATTCTATCACATATCATAAATTCAACTTCAAATACATGCTATTCCAGCACTTTGATATTTAGAGCTGCTGGAACTAGAAGAAAATTACCTCAGTCAGAAGCCCTCGACGCGAAGATCACAAATATATAATTTGTTTCGCGTTTAGACAGCGTTTCGAAGTCGATTTGGAAGAAAGAATTTCGAAATCTCTCGAATTCCCTCGAAGTTATCGTATAAGAAATGAAGAAAGAAAGAACAAAATTCTCATTCTTATCCTCATCTCTCTCGCGCTCGGGCGGTAGAATTCTCGCGCCCGAGCGCGAGACATTCTGCCCCCGGCTTTCACTAGTACCGCGCTCGGGCGGTCACAAACTACCGCTCGGGCGCGGCATGTTCTGCCCGCATACTCATTTAACATACCCTGGCGCTCGGGCGGTCATTTTCTACCGCTCGGGCTCCACACATTCTGTACAAATATTTATTTTTTGTACTATATTGGCGTCCGGCCTCTCCACTCGAGCTCTTACAACGTCAATTCATATTCAATATTCATTTTCTCAATTTCATTGTCATAATATACATCAAATATATAATCACATATCAAATTCCTTAATTATCGATAATCACATAAGATGTACGATAATACAATACACGATCCTTACATTTTAAGAGTTTAAAACCTTAAAATCACCTAATAAATAAATTAGGCTTTAAAAATGCTTAGAATCTAAATAAATCATTTAAAATTCTCCAATCCTAACTTAAAATAAAATACCACATTTAAAAATCACCAAAAATCTTCACCGGTCTATCTTCCTCGGTTCCGCATCGAATAATCGTCTGAAACATGAAACTCAAGAAAACATTTTAATGTGAATCAAATAAACATGTAATAATTTAAAATAATGCAAATCGTAAATCATGCATCGTTAAAAATCGTTCTTTTTAAAATTAAATAATTAATTTAACCAATAATTAAAACACATATCCAGGCAATAAATATGTTTTTAATGCATTAAAACAATTTAATAAAATACAAAAAAAATTTAATAACTTGCATGCATGTGATTTACGTAGACCTTCAAATTTTCGAGACGCTACATTTCTCATACCATCGATGAGTTTATCGGGAGCCCGAGAGTCAAAAGAAGAGGCGCATGCGTGCCTCAATTTTCTAAAGTTACGCAGTGCATGTACCATTTTTCAAAATTGTAAGCTATGACCGTCGCCATTTCCAATACATTTTTCGTTTTTTCTAATATGGGTCATACTTCTTACACTTTTAGTTTAGCTTTTTTACACTTTCGTTTGTTCCTGATATTTTTCACTTGCATTTTGGGAGTTGATGAGTCTTCGTACACGAGACAATAAAGTTAAATTTTATATGTCTTGGGATAATTATTCTCGTTTATTTTCCTTTCTATTTTCCCGGTGTCTAAGACATGGAACATGTGAAATTTTGAGAATAAAATTTCATACTTCTAAAGGGAGATCTCACAATGTCATCGGTGGTTCAAGTTTTTACCCTCCAAAAGTACTCAATATTATTATATTATATGTTTAACATAATATAAGATATAGGTCATGCTCGCATGCGAGTATTTATGGAACGAGCAGGTAAATATTGGAGGAAATTTCACGTTGTCTGCATGATGGTAAGTTTTAAGTTTTTAATTAGACAAATATTTTTTTAAAATATAAAATTGTGTTTTTGATAGGAAGATAAATAATGCAGAAGTCATTTAATTCATAAAGTGAAATAAATTGTTGCCTGATTAGATTCCTTCTCTTCTTCGGTTCCAATTTTCTTTGTTCTTTCACATGTTCACATGTTTCGCTACCTTAATTCCACTTTTTTTGCTCGCCGTCCACCGTTGTTCCTTCTCGCCTCGCCCTCTTTGTCATGCCGCATGCCTCAATTTCCTACGAGCGAAATTAAATATAATAATTTTCGTTAACAACTATTTTGTATCCATCCTCATTATTTTGGTTTGACATTTAATTTTATGCTCTCAAAACTAACCGAATTAAACTCCTAAAACACCAAAAATAAAGTACATTGAATGATAAATCTAAAAAAGTTATGGGACTAGTTTTGTGTTGGAATATAGAAAGTACTAAAAAATGTCATCCCCATGATTCAACTAGTTTCATCGAAGTAAATTTACCTCTAAAATAAAATACTGAACACAATGCATAAATATATGTTTCCTTGTGCATGTAGTATTCTTCAAACAATTTTACGGTCGGTCACTAAATCAGACTACATAGCTCTACGACAAGGATTTATTCGTGTAAAATTCTCTAACCATATCGACATTTTCTTGCACGTGGGAAACATAGATTCGTAAAACATATGTTTATTTTTACAAGCAGCCTTATTGCATAAGCTTGAAACTTTTGCTCATAATGTAAAATGATCTTTCAACAGCTTGTAACATGTATTTGCTCAAAATAACCTTCTTCCATATCGGTTCTTCTTCAACAGAAAACCTCCACCACCATTTTCCTAGAAAGGGCCCTATTCCTCGGACAAATTTTTCCAATACCCAAAACCCACTTTCTTTCGGGGAGCAGACTTTATCCCTCACAACCATATGACAATACATCTGCTACACCTCTTGGTACCCTAAAAGAGACATAAGGTACATCGGTAAAACATTCAACATTGCTGAAATCAGAGTTAATCTATCCCCTTGACAAAAAAAATTTCTTCCAACTTGTCAGGATCAAACGCTTACCATTGGGTCAAAAACTATAACTGTTAGCCAATACACAACTTTATTTTCTCATACTTGTGGCAAAGTAGAGTGCAACTACTTGGGTGCTAATGGGTCAGGGCTATTAGGCCCATGAGTCTCAGGAGCTGTGTGTCTATCTACTGGTGTTGTTTCATATCTTTTAGAGATCAGTCTTACCATTTCTCTACCATCGGTCTTGTCCCCAGCGGAGACAATATTACCCGTTAAGATCTGATGTCACTCTTTTACGGCCCACTTAGCCAATCATATCAAGCAGCACAACGTCAACAGCTTGACGCATGAGAACTTCCCAGGAGGTCATCCATATCAGTACTACTCTCACTCATGCACGTTTAACCAAACACAACTCGCTAACTTTTTCGACATCTTTTGCAAAACAGGTTCCCAAATGAAATTTTCATCGGATTTCCACCTAGTGGTACCCCTAAATATCTGATCGGCCAATTCTCCATCCCACGTCCAATCTCTATGACTGACCCTTCCACTTCCCCTTCTACACAATTAAGGCCCAACAAGGTGCTCTTTTCTAGATTGATATTTAGTATTGACATTCGACAAAATGAGTTCAGTATCTCCACCAAAAACCGCACATGGCGATCACTATTAGCAAATAACAAAGTATCATCTGCAGATTAGATGTGTGAAATCTCTATATTATGTCTAACTACTTGCTGTACCCGGATAAGATTCATTGCCTTGGCCTTATCAATCAACCCAACATATCTACTACCTTATAAAATATGAAATAAGAAATCGGATCACCTTGTGTTAACCTTTCTCATCCTTAACCCTCGATCTACCATTGATAAAGAATTAGAATGAAACAGTCACAACACATCCCTTAATTCATTTTCTCCATCTCTCGCCATACTCTTTTTTCAATAGAACAAAATCTAAAAAACTCCAATCCACATCATCATATGCCTGCTCAAAGTCAACTTTAAACACATACATTTTTTTACATCTCCACCCTCCACCACTTCGTTTGATATAAGACAACAATCTAGAATCTGTCTCCTTTCGATAAAATCACATTGAGTCTCTGTGTTGTTTAAAACCTTCTCCAGTCTTACTGACAAGTCTTTAACAATAATCTTATAAAAACTGGTTGTCAAACTGATAGGCCTAATTTAACATATTGTTTCTGCAGGATCAAACATATGTATATCTCAATGATAATACCATTTATAACACCCCTCAAATAATTCTTTAATCCGAAAAAAATCCATAAAATTCAAATTCGAACTCACCATCAATAGGGCACCATTCCAATCCTTCTACGCCCCAACACCCCACATCATATTTACTATATAAATTACTGAATAATTCTCTAGTATAGTAGACTTGATATGCACACCATCTGAGGTTACCGACCCATCATCCAATTCCAATTTATCGATATCTGACCTATTTCTACGATGATTTAGTAAAGAATGAATGAATTTTGGTTTATGATCCCCCTCAACTGCTCCACTTTCACCTTTTGATTATCTATCTGAATCCTATGACACACCAGTTCTTCCAGTGCACATTTGGCTTCTTTTATCTCTCTAACACATATGTCCATCGACCCTCATCTCTTGCTCATCCAACTGTCGAATTTTTTTTCTAACTCCGCGTATCTCAAACCTACATCTCTGAAGACCTCTTTATTCCATTTTATAAGATCACTTTTTACACTTTTTAAGTTTCCCATAAATTTTACCCCTCCCAACCCTGAAGATCTATATCGCTCCACCAAGATGATATTGCTGAATTAAAACTTTTATCATTCAACCACACATTCTCAAATATAAATGGTGTCAAACCCGACTTTGCCTTTGAGATATCTAGAATAATTGGAAAATGATATGAGGTAGTTCTTGATAGAACTGTTCGTCTGTGGAAAAGAAAAAATCCACCCACCTCCCTTAAAATAAGAACATGTCTAATCTTCAATAAATAAAATAATCCCTCAAATTCGACCACGTATACTTAGCATTCAAAAGAGGTGGGTCTTGCAGCTCCAATTCCTTAACCAAATTATCAAAACACTTCATGCTCATAGTTATGGGCGTACTATTCATCTTTTCACTCAACGATCTGATGACAATAAAATCCCCCTAAACACAAATTCTCACCATAGATGACTTTCAGCACTGTCAGTTCATCCCAAAAAGTCTGTCTATCGCTAGGATTACATGGTCTGTAAACTGCTGAAAACCACTATTTTTTGTCACCGTCTTTTTCAATTTGTATTGAAACTAAAAACTTCACTCTAGGGTCCCACATTACCAAGATCCCCCAGATGTACCTAAAACTGGTAATGTTACCCACTTAACAAATACGGATTTCCACAAACTTGCAATAAAAATCATATCCACCAACTATCTTTTAATTTATGGTATGAGTCAGATAAATAATTTTCAAACAAGTCGTTGGTATCTCTCTTTATGTACATGTGCACAATTGTCGTTGCTACCTAATTTGGCAGTGGCATCCATTGGGGTACCAAATGGATTACATCCAAGCATTCTTGTTTATTTTAAGAGGCAGTTGTATACTTCCTTGAGATACTGAAATGCCTTTTTTCAGAATGAGCTACTTTCATGCCAGGAAAATATTTGAGGTTGCTCAAGTCTGATATCAATTTGTCTAGATAAAATCTTTTGAGTTTTATATTTCTTTCGTGTGATCCCCAATTAAAGATGATTTCATCAACACAAACAATAAAAACGGCTTTCTTCCTTGATGAAACTTGCTTGACAAACATAATGTGATTTCCCTGGCACTGATTGTACCCTAACTTCTTAACTGCTTGAGTGAACTTGTCAAACCAAGCTCTAGGTGACTATTTAAGAGCATATAATGATTTCTTAAGTTTGCACACCTTGTTGGTATTGGCAGGAGTGTCAAATCTTTCCACGTACACTTCTTCAAGATTACCATTAAGAAATGCATTTTTTACGTCCAATTGATAGAGTGGTCAATCAAGATTTGAAGCCAATTAGAGTAGTACACGAACTGTATTAAATTTATCCATAGATGAAAAAGTTTCCAGGTAATCAATTCCATAAGATTGTGTAAATTCCTTGGCCACCAAGCGACAAATAAACTTGTTGATACTACCATCTAAGTTGTGTTTGACAGTGAAAATCCACTTGCAACCCATCGGCTTTTTTCCTTTTGGTAGATCAGATATCATCCAAGTGTTGTCATGAGTTAGGTCCGGTCAGGTCGGAGATCCGTATCAGAAAATTGATCTGTGAAACGATCTCACAAGAGTTTTTGTGAGTAGAAATATGATAATATATTTTATAAAATCATATAAACTCTTATGAGATCGTCTCATAAATCAATTTTGTGATACGGATCTCCGATCTAACCCGGCCCATGGAAAATATTTCTTTTTCACTATAGGTATGGACCGGTCGACACATCTCACAAATATAGATCAATGAGATATTCTCACATGATATAGGCATCTTAGTCTTTAAAAATATTATAATAATATATTAAAAAATTTAAGATGACCCAACTTCTATTATAATTTATAAACGATAAAAAAGCTTATTTTGACATTCAATATTCAGACAATTTTTTTTTTAAAAAAACACTAATATAATATACTAAATGGAACAACACTTGTTTAACAATCGACACATTAGATTATATATTTTGTCATATATATCATTACCAATGAGCCATATAAATATAATATATGTATATATATATATATACCCACGATATATATATATATACCCACGTTGAACATTTATAAGAAGAAATTGAAAATATTCCCAAACGCTCTTTTAAACCATAAAAACCCTACCCCAACAAATATCATCAATTCCAACTCCCTGACAATACCCTTGTATTCATTTTCGATTTACCAAAGAGCTGAAAAAACGTGTATTATTTCAGGCGTATGACCAACATTATATATATATATATATATATATATATGTAACGTATCATATTTTTACTATTCAAAAAATTTGCGGAAAAATTAAAATTTTTCTAAATAAATCGCGAACAACCAGAGTTTGATAAAATAAACTGTACGTCACCAAATCTGTTGCAACAAAAGATCTAAAAATTTAAGTTTGACGAAAGTATTTGAACATTTTCATAAAACTAAAACTTGGCGGTCCTCTGATCTAGCCTCCTACTCAGTCCTAAGCCTGCCCCTTGGTCACCACCTCCAGTCTCCTCATAATCATCCTCACCTGCATCGATCAAATCTAGTGAGTCTAAAAACTCAACACGTATACACTGGGAGTAAAGAATAATACGTAATAAAACCACATGCAACTTTAAAATAGAACTACATACTTGAAACTTGAACTTACACTAAACATGAACATACGTACATAACTTAGACGTGCTATAACTGTGAAAACTTTCATAAACATGCTTGCATACTTGTACATACATAAAAATACATGAACTTCATTATTTTGCGTAGAGGCATGTTTCAAAGCAAGTGACCCATAACATAATTCGCCTGATCAGACTAAACCACAGTACTGGGCTGACAGAGACGAATCCTACTGCCACATACATGAGATCCCCGTTCATGCTTTAACGGGCGGATTTGTCCCCGTTCATGATTTAACGCTTTCCAATCCTGATCTAAACCCGTTCATGCTTTAACGGGATGGGTTGGTTCCCGTTCATGATTTAACGCTTTCCAACCCCATACATACATTGGTCACAAGACATTTAGCATATCTCAAAACCTTGAAAATATTTTCTTGCACGTCAACATACTTACTTGGCGTTGAGGGATTCGTTGGATTTCATTTGGGGTCGCTGCTGCACATACTAACATAAATTTAAATACTTAACTTGCATAGTTTAGACGTAGTCACACGTGCTCATCCCTGAATTCAATAAATAACTTAAGACATTCTAGAACACTAGGAGCTTACCTCTTTTAAATTATCGTACTAACCCAAGACATGAAACTCCCAAAACACAATTAGAATTTCCCAAGATATATGAAGTACACGGACCCCGTGCCTGGGTCCGTGTAGGTTCGCAAAAGAAATGCTCGAAAAGAAGTAAGGACACGGATCCCGTGCTAGGGTTCGTCTAGGGGTCCGTGTTGGCTCGCAAATTTGACACTTTCAAGGAAAACGAAGGCACGGACCCCGTGTCAGGGTCCGTGGAAGGGATCGTCTAGACTCGGTTTACTGACACTAAGGAGGAAACAAGGGCACGGACCCCGTGTAAGGGTCCGTCACGGGGTCCGGATACCTGCGCAAGTTGGAAATCCACGAAAATTTAATACATGTATTGCTTAGCATTCTAAACTCGCTCGTACAGGACTATGAACCGACACCTCGAGACTCACCCTACGGTGCTACCACATTGATACAACCTGTGCAAACACTCCGAAATAACGACGCCCATCCTAACACAATACAATCTCACAAACACGGAAATTTGACACCCATTGTTTCTTACGACTTCTAATGAATTCAAGTGTCTATCGACACTAACCGGCATACCAAATACCAACCCAACGTCATACTAATCATACCTAGATGCAGCAACGATCACCCGTCGATTCCTAACGAATCCTGCAACGATAAAACTTCAAGAACACATTAATAAACATATTTTCTGAAAACGCAGTTTGAGCAGTCCCACGAAAAACATCATAACTCACACAAATTTTATCCAAATAATTCGAATTTACTGTCAAATCGAAGGTATCAAAAAGTTCTACAATTTTTGTGTTGAAAGTTTTCTCAAAAACCCGACTGAAAAATCGCAGTATTTAAAAAAGACAGTAAAAACGAGAATTTAGATTTGAAAATGTTTCAAAAGTGATCTAAACATAATTGCTCAAACTTCTACGCATCACACATGTATTTTTACGCATAAATAACAACACAACGCATAATATGACGAGATCGATGCAGAAATAACAGAATATACTGTGCCTTTTGATATTAAAAACTCACTATACGGCGATACCGAAGCGGAGACGGAGTGAGGCTTGATCCGGGACGATGGTGGCTCTATTTTCTTGAAATAAAATCACCAAAAACTGCTGAAATTCTTTGAAGGGAGGGGCGGCTGCTGAGTTCCTCAAGAACCCTAGGTTTTGCTATTTTAAAAGAAATAAAAATCTGAACGTGTGTGTGTGTTTTACGATTTCAGTGTGTGTAACAGTGTGTAAAACGTGTGATTAGTTAATTAGGGAGAGTAAAATTTGCTTAATCAATAATTAGCAAGGTAATTAAAATATTACTCCCCACTAACCTCTAATAAAATTCTCTAATTTAAATAGAATGCACAAGTTCTAAATCTTTAAAAGTTTTCAATTCATAAAATCACTAAATAACTAATTTAGACTTTAAAATGCTTAAACTTTAAATAAACCTTTTAAAATACCCCAAGCCCAACATAAAATAAAATACCACGTTTTAAAATTACCAAAAATCGTCCCCGGTCTCATCTCCTCGATCCCGCATCGAATAATCGCCTGAAACATGAAACTCGAGAAAATATTTTTACGTGCATCACAAAAACGTAATTAATGCAATTTAAATAAATCATGCATCACTAGGATCATTTTAAATTTAAATAAAATATTTAACAATTTAATTAATACAGGGGTTTTACGTGTACTGAATTTGGGCACTACAGTTCCTCCCCCACTTATAAAAATTTCGTCCTCGAATTAAATCTTACAGAACAACTCCGGGTAGCGAATTCTCATATCTGCTTAGGCTTCCCAAGTGGCCTCCTCTACTGATTGATTTAGCCACCGGACTTTGACCAACTTGGTCACTTTGTTCCGAAGTCTTCGCTCCTGTCATTCTAGGATTTGGACGGGTCTTTCCTCATATGACAGGTCTGGAGCAAGCTGCAACGGCTCATAGCTCAGAACATGCTAGGGGTTAGCTAGGTACTTCCTCAGCATCGAGACATGGAACACATTGTGCACCCGACCAGATTCGACGGAAGGGACAACACGATAGGCTAGTGTCCCAACTCTGTCTAGAATTTTAAACGGTCCAATAAACCTCGACTGAGCTTGCCTCTCTTTCCAAATCTCATAACTCCCTTCATGAGTGCTATCTTTATAAAAACGTGATCACCTACGGAAAACTCGAGATCTCTTCTCCTCTTATCTGCATAGCTCTTTTGGCGACTCTGGGCGGTCTTCATTCTGTCTCGAATCTTGACCACCACATCTACAGTATGCTGAACTAACTCCGGACCAAGTCCTGCTCTCTCACCAACCTCATTCCAATGAATTGGTGATCTGCACTTCCTTCCATACAACGCCTCGTAGGGAGCCATACCAATGGATGATTGAAAACTGTTGTTGTAGGTAGACTCCACTAGAGGTAGCTTTGATTCCCAAGTTCCCTGGAAATCGATCATACATGCTCGCAATAAATCTTCAAAAATCTGAATCACTCGCTCAGACTAGCCATCTGTCTGCGGGTGAAAAGCGGTACTGAAAAGCAACTTCGTCCCCATGGCTGCATGTAGGCTCTTCCAAAAGGACGATGTAAATCTCGGGTCCCTGTCGGACACAATAGAAACTGGGATCCCATGCAATCGAACTATCTCCCTGATATAAAGCTCTGCATACTGCGTCATGGAGAAAGTCGTCTTCACTGGCAGGAAATGTGCTGACTTGATGAGTCGGTCCACTATAACCCAAATGACGTTAAATCCTCTGACTGACCTCGGCAAACCAACCACAAAGTCCATTGTAATATTCTCTCATTTCCACTCGGGGATAGGGAGTGGCTTAAGTATTCCTGCTGGCCTCCGATATTCTGCCTTCACCTGCTGACAAGTGAGGCATTCAGACATGAATCTGCGGATGTCTCGCTTCATCCTGGCCACCAATACAAAATCTGCAAGTCCTTGTACATTTTGGTGCCTCTTGGGTGAATGGAATACGGAGATGTATGTGCCTCTGTCATAATATCCTCTCTTGATCGAATCAACGCTAGGCACCCACATTGTGGGGCTCTTAGCTCCTAATCGTTATTACAATGCAATCTGATTAGGGTTAATTAATTACAGCGGAAAACAAATTTAAATTTTCTTTACATTGAGCCCTAAATCATTTTATTTGAATACTAAAAATAGTATTTTATCTCATATCATAAAACTCGCCCACACATAATTAAAACCAATCATATACAAACAACTCATATATTCGGGACATGCCCCGGTATATATATACACTCTGTGTGGGGCCCTTAGCTCCTAATCGTTATAACAACACAATCTGATTAGGGTTAATTAATTACAGCGGAAAACGAGTTTAAATTTTCTTTACAATGAGCCCAAAATATTTCTTCTATAATTTGAATACTAAAAATAGTAGTTCATCTCACATCATAAAACTTGCCCACACATAATCAAATCCAATCATATACAAACAACTCATATCCTCGGGACATGCCCCGGTATATAGATACATATATATATACTGGGAACAAAACATAAAACCTCAGCCCAAACTGTGACTCCCTCCAGAAGTACCCTCTCCGGCCTCCTGATATCCTGGAGTACCTGCCATTGTCCACACACAAAGACAACAACAGCCCCCCCCTTGGGGGTGTGCAAAGCTCCGTATGGAACAACCATCATATATACCACAAGTATCTAAACAATGATATATGGTATGCAATGCATGTATGTCGTGGAGGTATCAGGTCAAATGTCCATCCACTGAGCACATGTCAGAATCAAACGAATCGCTATCAAATCAATGCTCGAGCTGGCACACCGACCTCAATTAGGGATACTCATATGATAGCGTCGACAAAGCGCCATCAAATCCCAAATCTCAATCAATCGTCGGGGCCACAAATGTCTATGTTTTAAGGGTCATGTAATACCAAACATAGCATTGTGTTCACAAACCCCAGAATCCAATCAAATCATATCAGGGTATCCAAGGATCATAGCTCAACGTGCATGTCATGTATCGATTTATGCATCAAACGATGTGTGTTAACAAAACATTTATTTTATACATCGATATTCAAATCACAATGTCATGTATGCCACATAAACTCAACAAATAAGGCATATAGATATGTATTCTCATTCCAATCAATCAAACCAATCCAACATATATCATATAATACAGATACCTGTCGTTTGTTACCCGGTCGCAACACATCTCAATTCTTCGTTCCAGTCGATGTAACTTGAAGATATCAGTATAATAATTTATCTACATCAATAACATACTCATTTCAATCAATAACATCATTAAAAATCGACAATATAAGTCTCAAATATCTTTTGAAACTTTAAAAATTCATATCAAATCGATATCATAACATAATTCAATTCCGACTTCGAATATGAGTTTCTTATCGGTTATTCTACCACATATATGAATCTCGACTTCAAATACATGCTATTTCAGCACTTTCATATTTAGAGCTGCTGAAACTAGAAGAAATTTACCTCAAAAGGAAGCTCTCAACGCGAAGATTCCGAATCTATAATTTGTTTCGCGTTTGGACAACGTTTCGAAGTCGATTCAGACGAAAGAAATTGAATTTTCAACTTTTCTCTCAAAGTTATCGAATAAAAACCGAAGAAGAAAAGAGGAAAAAAGTTACTCTTATCCTCACCGCTATCGCGCTCGGGCGGTAGAATTCTTGCGCCCGAGCGCGAGATATTCTGCACCCGAGTGTCACTTGCACCACGCTCGGGCGGTCAAAAACTACCGCTCGAGCGCGGAAAGTTCTGTCCGAGCACAATTTTGTGCTACACTAGCGCTCGGGCGGTCATTTTCTACCGCCCGAGCGCCATACGTTCTGTCCAAAATTATTGGTCTTATAATGTATTGGCGTCCGGCTTCTCTACTCGAGCTCTTACAACGTCCATTCATATTCAATACTTATTTTCTCACTTTCATTGTCATGATATACATCATATACATAATCACATGACAATTTCATAATTATCGATAATCAACATGGGATTTACGATAATACGATACACGGTCCTTACACACATTTTGCCTCTGTGTCTCACAACACCATCTGACACTGTGTAGAGTACACTGCCCTTGGCTTCATCCTTCAGCCTCCATTTCTGTAACTGCTTATCTGAAGGCTGACCTGTACGAATACGGTCAAGCAAGGAAGATTGGACTGTCAGATTATACAGCCTCGGTGCTCTGCCCTTGCGATAAGCTTCTAAACCAAACCTCTGAATCTCCGACTGAAGAGGTCTCTGCACTGACAACTGTACTACAACTGCGACTTTTCTGCTCAAGGCATCTGCCACAACGTTAGCTTTTCCCGGATGGTAGCTAATTTCGCAGTCGTAGTCTTTCACTAACTCCAACCACCGTCTCTGTCTCATATTCAGTTCTTTCTGTGTGAAGAAATATTTGAGACTCTTGTGATCAGTGAATATCTGACATCTCTCGCCATACAAGTAGTGTCTCCAAATCTTCAACGCAAAGACTGACAGCGGCTAATTCCAGATCGTGAGTCGGATAATTCTTCTCATGCACCTTCAACTAGTCTGGAAGCATAAGCTATTACACGACCATGCTGCATCAACACTGCGCCTAACCCAAGCTTATATGCATCGGTGTATAGCACAAAATCTCCTTGCCCTGTTGGCATGGCTAACACTAGCGCTGAAATAAGAACTTGCTTCAAAGTATCGAAGCTCTTCTGACATTCATCGCTCCAAACGAATTTAGCATTCTTCTTGGTCAGTGAAGTGAGTGGCACTGCATCGAAGAAAACCCCTGAATGAACTTACGGTAGTAACCGGCTAAACCCAGAAAACTACGGATCTCTGAAGCATTCTTCGGTTCAACCCATTCCTTAACGGCTGCCACTTTCGCTGGATCCACCTCAATTCCACTGCTAGACACTATGTGACCCAAAAACGCTACCTTTTCCAACCAGAATTCACACTTACTGAACTTCGCAAATAACTTACGACCCTGCAAGGTCTGCAAAACTGTCTTCAAGTGCTGGCTATGCTCCTCCTGGCTGTTCGAGTAGATAAGAATATCGTCAATGAACACTATGACGAATTTGTCTAAGTAGGGCTGGAAAACTCGGTTCATTAAGTCCATGAAAATTGCTGGAGCGTTCGTCAATCCAAACGGCATCACTAAGAACTCGTAATGCCCATATCTGGTTCTGAAGGCCGTCTTGTGAACATCTTCGTCTTTCACCTTCAGCTGATGATACCCTGATCGAAGATCTATGTTAGAGAACACTGGTAGCTCCATGCAACTGATCGAACAAGTCCTCGATCCTTGATAATGGGTATTTATTCTTGATCGTTACCTTGTTCGGCTCCCGGTAATCGATGCACAATCTCATGCTCCCATCTTTCTTTTTCACAAAGAGCAATGGTGCGCCCCATGGTGAGAAACTGGGGCGGATGAATTCCTTTTCAAGAAGCTCCTGAATCTGCTGTTTGAGTTCTAACATCTCAGCTAGAGCTAATCGGTACGGTGCCTTAGAGATCGGCACTGTGCCTGGCATGAATCAATCGCAAACTCCACCACTCTCTCCGGCGGAAGACCTGTGACGTAATCAGGAAAGACGTCTGGGAAGTCTCTGACTACTGGCACATCTGATAGTGACGGAGTGGGTATGTCAGGTGTTGAAATGATGCTGGCCAAGAAAGCCTGACACCCCTTGAAAATAAGTTTCTGCGCCTGCATGCAAGAGATCATGCGAGGGAAACTCCTCCATCTTGCGGGTTCAAATAGAAACTGCTCCATGCCCAACAGGCTAACCAATACTGATCTCTTCTGAAAATCAATCAGGACTCGGTTCTTCGTCAGTCAGTCCATACCCAAGATAATATCGAATTTCGGCATTGGCAGCACTATCAAGTCTGCATACACTAGGTGGCCCTGCAGCTCGAGATCGATGTCTCTGACCACGCTAGTAGCTGATATATCTTCCCCTGATGGGACTGTTACTGAATAACTCACATCGAGTCCAATGGTCTTGATATCCAAGTGACTAGCGAACGTCTCCGAGATAAATGAATTGGTGGCTCCTGAATCTATCAAGGCCCGAGTAGCTATTCTCTTGATGAACGTTAGCACCACACAACTTATATCACAAAGTTCTAATAGTAGTCTTAGGCAGCAAAAGACACCAAAAATCACATCTAACATCCTAATAATCCCATTTCAAATAAACATGCAAGGCGAAAATTTAATACTGTACGGAATTAAATAAATTACCCGTCAGCAGTGTAGTGTCTGGGTTCGCCTCCTGTGCGTGCATGGCGAACACTCTGCCTTGGGTTGGTTGCTTCCACTGTGGGCACTCCTTCAACATGTGGTCACTGGCTCCACATTTGAAACACTTGCATGACCCATACAAACACTGCCCCAGATGCTGGCGGTTGCATTTCGGGCACACCGGGTACTCTCCCGGCCTCTGAGGAGATTTCTGCTGTTGAATTGGACCCTTGCCCTTTGGCGGTCCCTGATATGGCTTCTTCCCTGGCGGCCCCTGGAACAGGCCTCTTAAACTGAGGTCGTTGTTGCTGTTGCTGTGGAGCCTGAGAGGGCCTCTTGCCCTGCCTGTCGGCCTTGATATCCCTCTGATCCTGCTCTGCCGCCAAAGCCCTGGACACGGCAACTGCATAGGTAGTAGGACCAGCAACTCGAACGTCACGGCGCAATATCGGCCGCAACCCATCCATAAAATGTCTAAACTTGCTCTGGACGTCATTAACTATGAGGGGCACAAAGTGACACCCCCTCTCAAACTTCCTGACGAACTCTGCAACACTACTGTCTCCCTGTCGCAGTGTCATGAATTTCCTGGTTAGGCGAGAGCGTACTTCCTCAGTGAAGTACTTGGAGTAGAACACTTCCTTAAATCCATTCCAAGGCAACACTTGAAAATCGACTGCCACTGACGCACTCTCCCACCATAATCTGGCGTCCCCTATTTGAAGGAAAGTGGCACACCTGACCCGGTCTACGTCTGGCAGCTCCATGAAATCGAAGATTACTTCGATAGACTTAATCCATCCTTCAGCTATCATCGGGTCGGTGGTCCCCGAAAACTCCTTTGGGTTCATTATCCTAAACCTCTAATACACTGCCTTCAATCTTGGCCTCTCCCCTGCGTCTACTGCAGTCTGGTTCCTCGCAAACTGTGCGAACAACTGCGTCATACCTGCAAGCATCCGTGCCTGCATGTCCGGAGGTGGAGGTGGAGGAGTGTCTCTTCTCTCCTCTCGAGGCTCTCTGTCCTCATCACTTGCTTCACAGTCGATCACACGTCTAGGAGGCATATTGTTCCAATAATTGACCCAACACGTAAACCCCACATGCATGAATATGATATAGACAACATAAGATGCACATACTTGAACTTTAAAATATGCACATGCTGAAATCAGAACTTAATGCTTACTACATAACATAAATTTGAAACCTTAAAACTTACAGACTCGAGGTGTGAATTCGTGAGCTTCTTGCGACTGGCAATAGGCGTAACCCTTTACAAGAACACCGCTCTGATACCAACTGTAACATACCATACTTTTACTATTCAAAAAATTTGTGGAAAAAATTAAAAATTTTCTTAAATAAATCGTGAACAACCAGAAGTTTGATAAAATAAACTGTACGTCTCCAAATCTGTTGCAACAAAAGATCTAAAAATTTAAGTTTGACAAAAGCATTTGAACATTTTCATAAAACTAAAACTTGGCGGTCCTCGGGTCTAGCCTCATACTAAGTCCAAGCCTGCCCCTTGGTCACCACCTCCAGTCTCCTCATAATCATCCTCACCTGCATCGATTAAGTCTAGTGAGTCTAAAGACTCAACACATAAACTGGGAGTAACGAATAATACGTAATAAAACCACATGCAACTTTAAAATAGAACATACATACTTGAAACTTGAACTTACACTAAACATGAACATACGTACATAACTTAGACGTGCCATAACGTGAAAACTTTCATAAACATGCTTACATACTTGTACATACATAAACATACATGAACTTCATTATTTTGTGTAGAGGCATGTTTCAAAGCAATGTGACCCATAACATAATTCGCCTGATGAGACTAAACCACAGTACTGGGCTGATAGGGACGAATCTACTGTCACATACATGAGATCTCCGTTCATACTTTAACGGGCGGATTGGTCTCCGTTCATGATTTAACGCTTTCAATCCTGATCTAAACCCGTTCATGCTTTAACGGGGTGGGTTGGTCCCCGTTCATGATTTAACGCTTTCCAACCCCATACATACATTGATCACAAGACATTTAGCATACCTCAAAAACTTGAAAATATTTTCTTGCACGTCAATATACTTACTTGGCGTTGAGGGATTCGTTGGATTTCATTTGGGGTCGCTGCTGCACATACTAACATGAATTTAAATACTTAACTTGCATAGCTTAGACGTAGGCACACGTACTCACCCATTAATTCAATAAATAACTTAAGACATTCTAGAACACTCGGGACTTGACCTCTTTTAATTATCGTACTAACCCAAGACATGAAACTCCCAAAACACAATTAGAATTTCCCAAGATATATGAAGTACACGGACCCCGTGCCTGGGAACGTGTATGGGTCCGTGTAGGTTCGCAAAAGAAATGCTCGAAAAGAAGTAAGGACATGGACCCCGTGCTAGGGTCCGTCTAGGGGTCCGTGTAGGCTCGCAAATTTGACACTTTCAAGGAAAACGAAGGCATGGACTCCGTGTCAGGGTCCGTGGAAGGGTCTGTCTAGACTCGGTTTACTAACACTAAGGAGGAAACAAGGGCACGAACCCCGTGTAAGGGTCCGTCCCGGGGTCCGGATACCTGCGCAAGTTGGAAATCCACGAAAATTTAATACATGTATTGCTTAGTATTCTAAACTCGCTCGTACGGACTATGAACCGACACCTCGAGACTCACCCTACGGTGCTACCACATTGATACAACCTGTGCAAACACCCCGAAACAACGACGCCCATCCTAACACAATACAATCTCACCAACACAGAAATTTGACACCCATCGTTTCTTACGACGTCTAATGAATTCAAGTGCCTATCGACAATAACCGGCATACCAAATACCAACCCAACGTCATATTAATCATACCTAGATGTAGCAACGATCATCCGTCGATTCCATCGAAGCCTGCAACGATAAAACTTCAAGAACACATTAATAAACATATTTTCTGAAAACTCAGTTTGAGCAGTCCCACGAAAAACATCATAACTCACTCAATTTTTATCCAAATATTTGAATTTACTGTCAAATCGAAGGTATCAAAAAGTTCTACAATTTTCATGTTGAAAGTTTTCTCAAAAACGCGACCGAAAAATCGCAGTATTTAAAAAAGACAGTAAAAACGTGAATTTAGATCTGAAAATGTTTCAAAAGTGATCTAAACATAATTGCTCAAACTTCTACGCATCACAAATGTATTTTTACGCATAAATAACAACACAACGCATAATATGACGAGATCGATGCAGAAATAACATAATATAGTGCCTTTTGATATTAAAAACCCACGATACGGCGATACCGAAGCGGAGACGGAGTGAGGCTTGATCCGGAACGATGGTGGCTCGATTTTCTTGAAATAAAATCACCGAAAACTTCTGAAATTCTTTAAAGGGAGGGGCGGCTGCTGAGTTCCTCAAGAACCCTAGGTTTTGCTCTTTTAAAAGAAATAAAAATCTGAACGTGTGTGTGTGTTTTACGATTTCAGTGTGTGTAATAGTGTGTAAAACGTGTGATTAGTTAATTAGGGAGAGTAAAATTTGCTTAATCAATAATTAGCAAGGTAATTAAAATATTACTCCCCACTAACCTCTAATAAAATTCTCTAATTTAAATAGAATGCACAAGTTCTAAATCTTTAAAAGTTTTCAATTCATAAAATCACTAAATAACTAATTTAGACTTTAAAATGCTTAAACTTTAATTAAACCTTTTAAAATGCCTCAAACCCAACTTAAAATAAACTACCACGTTTTAAAATTACCAAACTTCGTCCCCGGTCTCATCTCCTCGATCCCGCATCGAATAATCGCCTGAAACATGAAACCCGAGAAATCATTTTAACGTGCATCACAAAAACGTAATTAATGCAATTTAAATAAATCATGTATCACTAGGATCATTTTAAATTTAAATACAATATTTAACAATTTAATTAATGCAGGGGTTATACGTGTACTGAATTTGGGCATTACAATATATATATATATATGGAAAAAGTTATATATCTGTTCCTCTCAAATATTGAAGATAAACGATTTTTACATTTAAGACGTACCATGTACAATTATGATGGGTTGAAGCTAGTTTCTTTGTTTTAATGCGCCAAATATTGTGAACCAAAAAAATAAAGATTTTCCAGTAGAAGCGAGCCAACGAATAAAACATATCTTTTTGTTATGTCTTGTAATAAATATCTTTTGGGCAAATTCCATTATTTCGACATTGAAAAATAACATCTTCTTTTTCTTTTTTCTTTTTTATCATTGTTGTTTTGACAATAAAATACTTAAAAATCGAAATTGATTCCAGCTACGTTTACCCTTTTTATTTATTTATTTATTTTTTCTGAAGTCTACTTTTATATGTAAATTATGCACTTTTTATTTTTGTAAATATTTTCCGAATTTCATTTTTTTAAATATTTTGGTCTCATAAATGTACACATAGTATGACGAAAAAACAACTAAATTCGCATTTTTTTTAAACTCATAAGTAAGTCTCATGTGAGACAAATATATATTAGACATATCACTCTAATCCATACCTACAGTGAAAACTATTACTTTTGGAAAAATAAATAAAAATTTCATGAGTCGAGTCGGATCGTATATATATCTCACAAAATTAACCCTGTAAAATGATATTTTTTAATATTGATATTACTTTTACATCAAATCAGGTCCAATATCATAATTTATCAAGTTGTGGTTAAGCAACGGGTCTCTAATGAGCTCATACGAGTTTTGGATCAATCAACACTTCTAGCAATATACACACACCAATATTATGTTTCCCAAACTACAAATTCCAATAATTTCTCTAACAACATTGTGGAAAAGAACAACATAACAGAAGATACATATACACCAGACAGCAGCTAGAAGACTAACAAGAGAGAATAAAATATGAAGGGAAATTTTTTTGAAAAGAGAGGAATCCATTCTTTTTTTAGTAACAAATTTTGATTTCATTTGATTTCAAGGGTACTACCATAAAGGAACCCACTCGTACTTGCCTTCCAATGGGACGTCCTTCGCTATATCATAGTTATACCTGAAAACGATACACAATCATTCAATCAAGTCATTGCTCCTCTATAATGAGCCGGGGTGATAGGTCTTAACATGTGCACCATGTAGGGATCGATGATTGTGCGTGGGTGGGGGAGGGGTTTGGCTTACTTTTCGGCGAACCGTTTCTGCTCGTACTTCTCCGCCGCCGCGAAGAACTCTTCTATCTCCGTCCTCGAGGAGGCGCTGATACGTTGAGGACACGCTGCATGCGGCGTTGATTCCAGCGACGAATGCTCGGAATCTCCACGAGTCTCGCTCGTTGGAGTCGACTCATGATCAATTCTACTGATCAGAATCAAAATGACAGAAAAGAAATATGAAAACAGTGGAACTGAAGTGAATGAATAACTGAAGTAATTCGTTTGGAACGGACTTTGTTTGAACTAAGCAAAATTTCGTTAACAAACCATACCTGCAATTGATCGCCATGGAAACTTCTCCATCCGAACTTTCGCACTGCAAATCAACGATATCCTAGAAGCTCAGCTCAAAAAATCAGCTACCATATACATAATCTCGACTCGATAAGCGAACAGAACCTCCAAAACCTCGGAATTCCAGGTTTCTCACCTCTAGATCAGGCGACACGACGACGCTCTCCGTCACTCCACCGCTCGAATCATCATCGTCATCCGCGCAGCAGCCGCAGGCTACAGACGCCGCAGAAGATACGGAATTCTCCAGCAATTCACACTCGGAGCACAGCTTCCTCTTCTTGATGAAATTCAGCAGCATATCTTCCTCCTCCGCCGCTCCGGTGCTCTCCTCGCTTCTCTTCTGCAGGTAGTATTCCGCCATCTCCCCCTAGCTACCTATACATACACGTATCTCTACATATATGCGCGTGTGAGGATATATATATGTGTGTGTGTGTGTGTGATCTTAAAAGGTTAAAAGCTGGCTTTCTTTTTTGCTCTAGCTTCAGTACCAGAAATGAAGGGGGGGTAGGGGTAAAATGGGAGATTCGGGAAAATGATTCTTGTTCGATCCAGATTAACTGGACGGTTTAACGTAGCATGTGGTCCCGAACCCGTTAACGGTGACAGGCACATGTCCTCGCCGTTACCAGACAGATTCGACCTCCATACACATACAAAATAAATGTGTAGTTTTTACCTAAAAAGAGAAGAAGCATAATTTGGATGTTTAATTGTTATGTTTTATTATATACTAGCGACTTGTTACACAGTCTTCCTTTTTTGATTGTCTAATCAAGTCCACGGTCGGAGACTTCGTTCGTCGTATATATTACATTAGAAATCTTAAACAATTTGTGCAGAGTTTATATCACCTAAATTCCAAAAAATTGGCGGCAATGTGACCGTGGAAGTGGCCGAAATTTTCTTTGAGAAAATTTGGGGTATGAGGGAGGAGATGAGGCATAAAATTTTTTTATCGAAAGCTATGTATAAAACTTGTGTTATTTTATATGACCCTCAATGAAATTTTTATAAGTTTGATTCATGATCACATCAAGTATCCCCTCATATTAGGATTCATAATCTAATCTCATTAGGATTCCTATTTTCATTAATTAATAAAAATTCTCATGTTATATATATATCGTACAAAGCCAACTCTTAATAATACATGAGATACACACACATGTCCATGTATAGATATATATAAAAAATTAAATAACTATTATTTAATTTCTTAATTAATTGTTTATTAATCAATTAATTAATCAATTCTAAACCCCTCTAAATATTTTATGTGAATCATATACATATAGTAGTCACAATTACTAACATTATTATTTAATTAGTAGATTCCAAATTTACTAAATAAGTAATTGTGAACTCGTTAGAACCCCGATCGACGACTAGATGGCGCCGATGTACCAATAATACAAATCTTGTTCATATAGTGAAAGTTGAAAATTTCGACGATCAAAATTTTCACCGATCCACTTTTGGCAGCTGCCATTTCGTGAAGTCCTTCACCGAAAGAGGCAATTCTACTCTCTTCACATAATTACATATTAAGCTAACTTCACATCTTTCATCATATGGAAGTACCTTATAAACTCCTTTATAAGCAATCTGTTTGATCTCCATCAAACTACAGTCGCAAAATTTAACTATTTGAATTTGACTATCTCAATGAATACTTGTGTGACAGCTAGCTGTGTGTTCACAACCTTATATGATTCAGAATAATATTTATTCTTTTTCGTGCTTACCCTAATTAGCATCATTATTTTCATCAACCCCTTGATCAAGAATGTCAGAAATGAAGTTTTATTGCATACATCGGATCATGGTAAGATCTTCTAGTAGCATCGTCTCATGATCCTCTAGGTACCACTGATAGTGTTTGCAAGAACCTTAAGTTATGGTTAGCGTACAGTACGGTCCATTCACCTCGTATATCTCGATCGAATATTCAACCATTGGTATATCGATAATTTCAAATTAATTCGACAATGATGTTATATATCTTTGAGTAATAGTAGTGACATGGTATTTACAGCTGATAAAACACATTTTCAAAATACACATGTCTTACTCTGTCCACATGATGACCCTCAATGGAGTCAGTAAATGGATCAAAGTACATGCTAGTACATAGATCTTCTACGTTGTCTAAAGTAAAATGACTAGTGGTGTACAACCATATCCACATACTATTCCAGTCGATAAGTGATAACCATTTAGACAGTCCGGATGAGAGTTATTCAGTGAATCATTAAATGATCATTTATCTGTATTAATGGACATCTTCATGTCCTTTTACATCATAGATACTAGTCTTAAGCTCAAGCGAACTTTATCCTTATTTTAGGCGGCTAAATCGACTAGGAACCTGTTTAAAATATACGATACACTTCCTAATGAGTTTCACGAGCTTACATTGAGAGGTAGATCTCATGGTACCTTTTTCATATTCAAGAATTTTATCTATGCAACTTGTAGGTTATACAGATAAAGTAAATGCATAATTGAATAAAAATATATATATTATTAAAATAAATATTGTTTTTACATAAGAGTCAATAAATTCTAAACCACAAGTTGACCCGCTGGACATCAACTCTAACAAGGAAGAGAAAGTAGTTATTGTTAGAAAAATAAATTTATAATATAGGGCATTTGAGTTTATTGTGTGCAATAATTATCCTTAATGGATAAAATAATAGAAACATGATGTTTGAGCTGTTGTATGATATAAAATATGTGAGTTGCACTGTTACCACAAATTATAACTTTTGGTAAAACAGAAAATGCTTGGTCCTACAAAATTCATTCATTAAAATTATCAAAGTGGTTTTTCCACGAAGTTCATGCATTTTCAAATAGTAAAGATAAATATATATTTGGAAAAATGTTAGTGAAACATTTTTTAATAATTCCCAAAACACTCTCCGTATGTAAATCATCCAACTATCATAAAAACTCATGTAAGATAGTTTCACAGGTAAAAAGTATTACTTTTTACTGTAAATATGGACAGTATTGACCGATCTCACGAGTAAAAATCCGTGAGATCGTCTCACAAGAAACCTACTATCCAACTATATATACACTATTTTTCTTTAAATTTATTATCTCTCCAACCATATCAATTTTCAAAAATTAACAAATTCATTTTAAATTTTTTTGGAAATACTATTTCATTCTCTAAATTTTCTATGAAACATGCATATCATGTCATCCCTGGGTCCGGACCCACACCTGCATGACTGCAAAATAGATCTCAATAGCAATTACTTCGTATATATCCTCGCTTTACGGAAATTATTAACCCAAGTTGATATACAAGTTCATTATATCACATTATAAAAACATAATAATCATATAAAAAATCCATGTTGCTGATTAATTTGTCAAATAAAACTTTAAAAGTGCAAAAGATGTTTTTATGTTTTTTGCCCAAAAACAAAGATTTTAATGTATTTCATGCTAGTGATTTTGTGCTACATAATTTGACATATCACCAAAGATTTTTTTAGCTTTCACATATTATTTTAGAATTTATTAAATAATAATAAAAAAATGAATGATTTTTCATCCATAATAATACAGTTCTAGGATCATGTAATAGTTAGAGAAAGGATCACGTTTTGACCTAATCCTTATCTATTATATTGTTTAGTTGTTTTCAATAAATTTTGGCGCCTTAACGCGAGTTTGGAAAAATAAAAATAAATAAATGCACCCTCTTAATTAATTAATCAACTCATATGAGAAGTGTTATGTTTTTTTGTTAAGTTTGGACCGTAGCATGAGGACAATATTCTTATGTAAGATCTAAATACCTCAATTCATTTGGGTCATGTGGTCAGCATATTCAGACATAAACCTCAAGGCTCCAAAAAAATTGGAGTTATGTTAGATTGGAATTTTCTGTTTTTTACATAACTTATAATCAATTTACAGAAGGAATAGGTCTCATGTGAGACGGTTTCACGAATCTTTATCTGTGAGACGTGTCAACCCTATCGATATTCACAATAAAAAATAATACACTTAGCATAAAAAGTAATACTTTTTCATGAATACCCAAATAAGTTATCTGTATCACAAAATACGACCCGTAAGACCGTCCCACATAAGTTTTTGGCATTATATAAGAGAAGATAAATGAGCATTACATTTAGGAACACATGGGGAAATACTTTTCCTTTATTTATTAAGTGTTGCCAAATTAAATGACTTGAATGCCAATTTATGGGCCTTATTTAATTAGGCAAGGCACACCATTTATAATGCGTTAGGAATGCCATTAAATTAGTCATTAATGAAATTTAAGTCCTATGATATTGGAGTTTTAAAATATATTCATTAGAGTTAGTCAAGGTTAATTTTAAAGTCCCACTCGACATAAAATTAAGCAAATATAATAAGATCATTAATAATATAGTCGAATATTATGATCTATTTTTTTTCCCAAAAAAATAGATCAAGGTTACACCATTTATTGTTGAAATCGGATCATGCACCATGCTTTTTTGTATCAGAAATTAAATATTTAACGAATACTATTATGGTTCCGATTTTGTTTTGTTTATAGAAGCCTTGATCAAGTGATTCAAGTCCTAAGGCAAGGTCCCAATTTTTTAAATTATTTTGTTTCAAGTCCTAAGGAAAGGTACCAATTTTATTCACGGTTCCGTGGTTAGTTCTATTTGAAAATAACACATTTTTGTATTACATGGCACTAACAACTATATGAAACAACATAAATATAACCTCCCCAACCAATACAAGAACTTATCGATAAAAAAAATAAGTGATCTTAATTCTGATGCTATTGGAATGTTTGAGTTTAATGAATAGAAAATAAGCAACAAAAAAAAAAAAAAAAAAAAACTCGACCGAATAAAAACGTTACAGATGTACGTCTTAAAAATTGTGAGAAAGTTTTCCAAGTAGTAAAGGAGACGTTGAGCCGCCTAAACGGGGACTTCAGTACCCATTCATGCCCTGGAAATATTCAGGGCAGCAGGTGAGGGGCCTAGGCGCCTCTTAGAGGTGCCTAAGCGCCTCTCTTGTGCCCTAGAATTTTCACGACAACACAAGAGAGGCGCACGTTAAGCGGCGCTTAGGTGCCCGTACCTGACGGCTCTGTTTATCAAGAGTTGTTCTTTTTCATTGATTTTTTCTCATCAAAAGATTTCTATTGGTCATATTTTCGAGATTTGTGACTTAAATATCAATACATCTGAATGAATTAACAATAACGAAAGACAATATAACATCAACTTTGACATGATCAAACAAAATAAGAGCATTTGCATTCTTTTTGAACTTCTACTTCTTTCTTCTCGAAAAATAATTTGTTTCATTTTATGGTTATGAAACTTGTGATTTGTAGTGCTACTATCACAAGTTGAAAGTCATTGTACATTGGGAGAATGATTTCTATATCGTGAGCACCATGTCGGTGCAAATTTGTCTTAAGGACAAGAGTTTTCTATTGTCTCGACTTCAAATTTGCTAACATATCTTCATGAGTTTAGTTATCTTCAGATTGCACTTCAAATGAAGGTGTTAAAGGAGAATCTCCATAAACAATCTTAAGACACATTTTTTTTCTATTCTTTGAATTCTTTTTTTTTTTTTTGGTTTGCAACTTTGAAGATGTATGATAATGATATGAATGACTTCAAATTAAACAATCTCACGACAATACAACAACTTGTGGATAGTTGAATTTCAAATATCAAGTTTTGAAATTTCAGTTTCTTCTTTTTGTAATAGTTCTTAAATTTGATGTTCTTTCGAATCATTTGATTGAAGAACTATGAATATGTTTATTTTCCTATGCAAAATACAAGGATTGTAAATTATGAATGATGAGGACTATGATAAATGCTGAAATAAGTAAGTTCATTCAAGTAGTTTATTGGCTCAAGAAATCAATACTTCTGTATTTATTTTAAGGAAATTCTTGAAACTAAAGAAACAGAAAATCGGAATGAGATTTTAAGTTTAGACTATGGGTTGAAAAAAATAATCAATCATATGTTTAAAATTTTACATCATAAAAAAGAGATTTGCGTTGAATAATAAATTATCTCAATCCATTTATTGAAAAGTTAAATGGCTCATTTGATTGGAGAAAACAATATTTTATCATATCCATTAATGACAATACATGATGTGTTATATATCTTACGAAATGAAAGATGAAACTTTCGTGATTTATGGTGGACATAAGAATGATGTATCAGATATATATAACATGTTGTATATGTTGTATTAATTTTGTTGAATTTTTAAATTGTGTACGCTTCAAACTTTGGATTTGTAAAATATTAAATCTTGAATTAAGTTTTATAAGCTTTTATGCTTAAAATTCAAATTGTGGTTGGAAGTCGAGATTCCAATTAAATTTTGTAAACAAACATGCTTAAATCTAAATCTGCAAGATATTTAAATTCTTGAATTTAGATTTCTGAGTTATAATACTTAAAATTGGAAACTTAAAAGTTTCAATACCAATTCAACGATAAAAAAAATGATAGACTTGAAGAATACAATGTTATCAAAATTGATAATAATATATAAGGTTAGAGTTCTTTAAGTAAAAAATGACTAAGTCCAAATTTAGCAAGATATAAAATCTTAAATTTGGATTTATAATAAGTTCACTGCTTATAATTTGATAAAGTTATGCTTACCCAAATTTTTGGGGGAAGTCTTCGGCAACTGTAATCGAACTACATCATTCTCCTTTCTATTTTATTTCGAATTTAATTTTACATAATTTTTTAAGATTTCGCGCTTGAAAATCCAAAATTTACAAGGTATATAAACTCTTAAGTTTGAATTTCTAAGCTGTGCGCTTAAAATTCGAACATTAGAATTATATTAGAGAGTTGTTTCGAATTCTTTAAGAAATTGTACTAAAATCCAAACTTGCAAGAAATAAACTCTTGAATTTGGATTTATAAGTTTTAAAGCTTAGAATTTAGATTAATAGCATATTAAACATTTCAAATTTTGTGAGACTTCAAATGTCACAAAGTCCTATAAGTAACTTGAAGTGTGGGGATGCTTTTTTAAGGTAGAATTACCATGTTAAAATGTGACACAAAATTAAGTGAATGATGGTATGTCTGGACGTATACGTAAAATACAAAATATCGTTCTAAACTTAATCTCTAATGTTGTAATCAATTTTGATTGAGTGGAATCATAAGATAACTTAATTGATTCGTTGTAAAAATCCTCGAGTGGAGATCAAGTATATATTGTCAAGAGAAATGAGCTTAAAATCTACAAAATAAAGTTGTCACAGTAGTAACGCGACCTTGTTGATTGGAGATCCCAAGATCCTGGTTCAATGGGACAATAAAATTATGAGAAATTGACCAACACTCGGGAATTATTCCCTTCTCATTCCTAGGACAAAGAGAGTTGTAATCTACTAATGTAGTGAGGTTAAGTATTGCATTTTTAATTAATCTTTTACCTATAAAAGGTGAAGTGTGATAGGATGCTCTTAAAGAGAAGTCACTTATGTGAGTGTGAGAATAAGGCCGCCTCAAATAAATACTTATGAAACCAAAATGTGTTACATAGTCAAAATGAACACAACATAAAAACAAAAAAAATGATAGGGAAGTTATCGTGTAATTGTTGTTGTTTGATTTTACACAAACTGTCCAAAAAGTTCAAGATATCATGTTCACTTTGTGACATAGTAAATCTGATATTATTCTACTAAGGAAGGTTCAAAGCCAAAAGTGACATATCCTGATGCTATGATTTTCTGAGTAAACTCTCTTTTCGACATCACGTGAATTCATGCATTAAATTCATTCATGTGGGAGATTGTTGGAATGTTTGAGCTTGATGAATATAAATTAAGCAAAATAAAATACGAAAAATCGATCGAACAAGAACATTCAAATGTGCGCCTTAAAAGCTACGATAAAGTTTCTCAAGCAGCAAGGGAGGCACCTAGGTGTCTCCCTCTCTGCCTTAGCACCTCCCTTGCTGCCATGGAACCGCTCCAGGGAAATGAGAGAGACACCTAGACGTCTCGTGGCGCTGTTTACCAAGAGTCATGAGTTTTCATGTCTCTTTGTCACCAAAAGGTGTCTATTGGTCACATTTTCGATATTTGTGACTTAGATATCAATCTATATGAATGAATTAATAATAAAGAGAGACAACATAACATCAACTTTGACATGATTAAAAAAAGAAAGATAATTTACATTCATTTTGAACTTCTTCTTCTTTCTTCTCAAAAGGAAGTTTGCTTCATTTTATGATTATGAAACTTGTGATTTATAGTACTACTATCACAATTTAGAAGTCGTTGTATCTTGAGAGACGATTGTCATATAACGTGAGCACCATATGTGGGGAAAATTCATCTTAAAGGCAAATATTTTTCTCTCGCATCGACTTCATATTTGCTAACATATCTTGATGAATTTAGTTATTTCCAGGTTGCAACTCAAATGAAGGTATTAAGGATAATCCCCACCAATAGATACCAATTATAATTAAGAGAAAAAAATTAATTATGTATTTGTTTTTTTTTTTTTGTAATTTTTGTCATCTATGGTATCAAATTTCAGTTTGAGTCTCGCATCTTCTCATTTTTGACAATTTTAGTCATTTTTAATAGGACATGTTAAATGTGACACTACATACGTCAGAGCTACATAAACACTATATTTGTGTTATATTTGTGACATGTTTGAAAAAATATTAAAATTGAAAAAAGAAGTAATAGAATAAAACTGAAATTTATCGACATATATAATCAAAATGGCACGTGACTTTCCATTGTAATAGAAACATAATTTAAATATTCCAAAAAATGAGTGTAAACAGTGAAAGTACAAGTTGCAAACAGGGTACAAGCATTGGATTCCATTGAAGGTAGGGTGGGTCCCCAAGAAGTTTACAAAATGTGTCCCTATATAACCCCCTAGATATGAGGTCTCCCTTTGCAGCTAAAAGTTGGAGCTAGACGCAAAATTTTAGTCCTTATTGTGACATGTCCTTGTAGTTTGGTCATATGTCCAAAAATATAAGCACATCATGCATGAGATTCAATCTGCCATTCTTCAGAAATTGCAGTGTGATGGAAAACTACATTAATAAAAAAAACCAAATCTTGCCCACGCCCAATTCCTACTTTTTATTTTTTAAAAATTTGAATAAAAATTCAATCAAATCTGCAAAACTGCAAGCCAAAACAAAGTAAACCAAACTAAAATATCCTAAAAAACGAGTTAGAAAATCATCGCATGGCGGCGTCTTGCTGATGTTGATATTGAAGTTTTTACGTCAAGCCATCTCAAGAATATGTTATATATATCTGATAGACATAATCTGATAAAATATGTGAGGCCATTATGATTGGAGCCATATATGTTAGAAGCACGGTAAGCCACATGAATATTGCGGAGTCGTGAGAGTATGGCACAAGACAAGACGAAGATCACAGGCTTGATTAAAGTGATATGTCCTAAGACATGATATGATGGAATTAAAATTTTGAAAAAACTCACCATTTATAGCCAAAAATAAACTTCACAAGCTACCGAACGGGACAACACACCTTTTATGAACAACATCTTGGATTTTCAAACCATACATTTAAAGTTCGTTTAAGAGGTGCCTAAAACACATCGAGGTGGAAGCTCAACGGTTGAGGGTACAGAGACGAACCTTGGCTCGGGTCAAGCCACAACAGCAGAGGCTAGAACCTATGCACACGCCCCGCGTGCTTTTAATAATTATGATTAAATTATACTTGCAATAGATTGAGCTGATCAAGTGTATATCGGATCCCTATTAGTTAGCATCATCAGATTGTGGTTTTAGCCCATGGGGGCAGCTCCTGTGCCTAGAACCAGCCTTAAAGACAAACAATACCAGCAAGTTGATGTAACCAGCCATCTTAATAATTATAACTGATACAACTGTATAATATCCATTACAATAACTAAAATCATTTAACCTAGAATACAAATTAATTTGTATAGCTAGTGCCCCCCAAACCCAAAAAAACCTGTTGCAACATGCGAATTCCCTTAATTTCTTCAAGTGAGATTTGTTCCTCAATGGTACAATTGGTTGAAACAATTGGATTAAATAGATATCCAAACATTTGAATCAATAACCTTAAAGCGCCTTCTTCACTTCAAAGAAGTTGGGACGCAACTTGTTTGCAGCATCAACATCGCCTGGAGATGCAACAGCAACCACAACACCTTTGTCCTTGACCATCTCTATGAAGTCAGCAAAGTCCTTGAAGTCATTCAACCTACGGAAAAGAAAATGAAGTGGGTCAAAAAAGCTTGTCTGTGCATCTAGCAGATTGAGGAAATGAAAGAATAGAGAAACTATATGTTTTCTACTGGCTAAGAGCAATAGAATGATGAATCACAATGGAAGGATTTTACACGTTGTTGAGTTATTGCTACAAAATATTATCTGCTATGATGGCATTTGCTTACTGTAGAAGATAAGTACCTGGTTAACAAAATTTCTTCTCGTCTCATTTGCCTCTCCTCCTCAGTGACTCCTAATAAGTGTCTCATTAAACTGAAGAGCAAAGTGAAAATTTTCGATCAAAATTAATGGTCCAGACAGCATATCAAATACTAAGCACGAGAACACTGAATAAAACTTACTTCATACCATTCATGATAATACTAGAATCAAAACACCAAGGCAACATGGAAGGAAAAGACTAATAGGGGCCTACAAGCTTGTCCGAAGGTAAGGGTGAAGATGTGGAAGGAACTATTTGCCAAGATTTCAAGTTCTGATTTGAATGCAATGCAGCCCCAATTGCTTGGGATGGCTTTTTGAAAATTTGATTGGTTGATTGGTCTTTGGAACTATGAAGGATAATGGTGAAAATATTATAAACAATTTGGACTTCTTCAAACAAATAAAACTAAATACGTCCTGAAATTACGATAATGTTGAAGGCCCCCAAGTCTTTTAGTATCAGATTTTCACAAGGGAAATGTATGTGTGCGTGTTATTGAAGTATGGTAAAGTCCTCTCTCGAACACCTCTAACATACGGAGAGTAACGGATCCGAAGGCAATGGACTGCGATTCACTTACCTGCTGTATCCCTTCGCATCAGGTAGCTGATAGGCATCAACATCTCCAATGGTCCCGATAATAGCCTTAGTGAGAGCATCATCATCCATTTCAAGTTCTTTCAGAAAATTGCTCGTTCCATCATAAACATCAAGAGTCTCTAACAAGTTGGGGTCTCTGTAGGACAAGTATGAAAACACACCTAAACAGAAAACTAAACGGTTAGGTAGCAGGATATTAGCAATGGTGTAAACTTACCAACAAAGGAACTTAAAATTTCACCTGAGTGAGTGTCAAAATCACAAAATCCTCCATAAGCTCCACCACTAACTCGAACACGGTCCCACAACCATGTGTTGTTTAAGTACTTGGAGATAACATATGCACTGCCTTTAAGTTTATAGCCAGTATCACAAATGTTAGCTGCTTTTCCAACATAATTGACCTGCACATACAAACATCTTGGCTTAATTATGTAATCTAAGTACACACATAAAGAAAAAATATCAATCAAAATATAATATCTACTAACCTGAGTGGGTATCACAATTGCTTCATTTGTGGGGGAGAGTCTAGAGCTCAAAGGAATCGAACCAACTGGGGAAGTGTTTGGAAGCATATCAAGAAAATTGCTAATATGCTTCTCCGAGTTCTTAAGGTTTTTTCCATCAGCAGTCAAATTTATTAGGCATCCGTTTTTCGAAATCAAGGTTTTGCGTATCTCCTCAAGCGAAGCAGATATTTCTGGCCAGTCTTCGTCAACTTTTTTTTCAAGAGCTTGTAAAAATTCCAAATAACTGCAAGATGCCAAGGCAACAGTAATTAGGGGCTTCTGAAACTTCCAGAATATGAACCACGGGTATAACGTCGAAAAGTGCAGGAGTTCATGTTATGGTTTCAAATGCAATAGTGACCGGCGAAATGAACTGTCATGAGCACAACCCACTATTTTTAAAAAGCAACATAAAAAGATTAATAGAATAGGATAGCCAGCACAAATTTATTGGTGCACAGCCGGTCACAAATGCATCTCGTGTATTTCATGATATGACATGCTTGCCAAATTTCAGACACTGGGAAATTCAAGCACTACAGATTGTCCGACCTGAGGCCACCCATTTGTTCAGATATCCAACCAGCAACATTGAGCTTTGCATCCATTCTTGCAGCCGCAATACCATGCCCACTGCCTCTTAGACGGTTCTGAAAATTGAGTAATCGAAACCACTTACCAAACAAAGCAATTAGTGAAATTGGGCAGAGTTCAAAGAATACCTCCATTCTTGCTTTGCTTTGAGAAACAAACTGCTTAAAGCGCTTTTGATCTGTAAGTTGAACATCTTGAAGAACACAGTTGACCTAAACTTCACAATTAGAATGTAGTCACAAATCATTCTCCCACAGTTGTTCAGAGAGTGGAACAAGAAAGAACAAATGGTAATGTTTTTATCCCAAGTTCCAATGTAATTTGAAATTGAGTATAATGAAAGGAGGATAGAATTAAAATTGAGAACCAAGAGTAGAAGACAAAGCAATAAAATCACGTGTATTAAGGGACAACAGTCGTATATATTCAAAATAAACTAAAACATGATACACATTAGGTAGCTTGATCAAGTATACAATTTTCTCGCTAACTGTTGAAAAATTAAACATCATTAGAAATGACAACTTGTGAGGTGTAAATTATGGCATGTACATAATATTGAGATAAGTATATGATGAGGCAGAACTATGAGATAGTATCGTATTTCATAATCAGTTATCTCTAATAGCTAAATGACACATGGCGTCTCAACAGGTTGAAAGCTCCAGGCAAGAAACAAGGGTTTGCATGCTTCATTTGTAGAAGAATTAGATACACAGCCAAACTAAAAAGGCAAGAGCCAAATGCACTCTCTAAAGAGGATGATGTGAGTAATTTCTGAACACCTTAAAATAAAAAAATATAAAATACTTGGAAATAATAAATGCAAAGAGAAAACAGAAGATAAAAGAATCCAAAATATTTTTCACAAAAACTACAACACCCAAACCAAAGAGATGCAAAAAAATTATATAACAGGGAAGACAGGTTTGATGTCCAGAAATTGAGCTTGAAGATGTTTATTCAACAGAAGAAAGAAAAAAACTATAAATTAATAATTCGAAATACTCTTTCATGATGTTTTTTTCGAAAGGGATACATGTAATCAGATACTCAGGTTAAAACAAGGTGCAATAATTGAAAGGAACTGAAACTTCTTTTCTACTTATTACAGGAAATTGTTTGCAGGAGAAGATAAGAACGAAAAAAGGGCAGATAAGGAGAGATGTTATACAATGCAGACTAAATTTAAACAAATAATAATGACAAAAAAGCAAACAGATTCTGCAGATGAATTGATTATCAAGAGATTTTGTTACACACTCTCCAACAATAGGACAAATGATGTCTTCGAGGATGTTCAAATATCTGAATATCATTAACAAATGCTGTAACCGACTTACAAGGTTAAACAAATCTTCGGAACGTTCAGACATAGCTTTGCCTCGAACAATTATATGGCTGCAAGGATCCTTCTTATCCCGCACAGATGATGTGAATGGGTACACCGAAATGCCACCAGTTTTTCTTCCAATTAATTGGTTCAGTTGTACAAACTCCATGTCTTTAGTCCCCATCTCCAGCAGTGACTGGCTGTTGACATATTTTGAGATCATATTTTATAAGTTGACAGTGAAAGAGTGTTCATGAAACTAGCAGCAACCTAATTCCCTTGATTTAAAAATATGGCGAAAGTCATCAAAAGTCATCGCGATCCACTATGAATGCATATAAAAACACAAGTGCTTGTTATACTCCAACCAACACTCCAACAGATTGTCCATGGCCGCAAGCATGGGCGGAGGTAGCTCAAGCCCAGTGTGGGCAGATATATATATAAAATTAGATGTATATAATTTTTAGACTCAAAATTTTAAATTTTTATATGCCGATATTACATGTCTAGTTCTCCACATTAAACCAAAAAAACAAAAAATTTGTTACCTTAATAATTTATAGACCCAAATTTTAGACTCAAATCTTTAAATTTTTACTTACTATTACTGCCCAGATAGACATTATGTAACATTTTGTACTTTGAATTTTCATATGAGTCACGAGCTTCATACATTTTGATTAATAATCATTCTAATTCACATTCCTTACACTTTCATCTCTCATTTTCTCTACAAAATCCAGAATTTCACCAAATTTTATGTTCACCTTTTTCCTTTAATGTTCTTCGATCATTCAATTGTTTTTAAATTTTGTGTTTCTTTTGCAATCAGGAATGAATTCATGTATATTTTTCGACTTTAGAGTTTATATTTTTTATCAGATTTTGTTTTGATTGTAGGTTCTGTACGTGTTATTCTTCGTCATTTTTCAGAGGTTTCCCATCACATTACAAGTGATTTTGGCCGTGTATAGCTTGTGTTCGAATCTTAGGACACATCTTTGACAACCCATGCCCTTTTTTTGCTTTATTAATTATAGTGTATTATTGCTTACATTGAACCAAGATTCTGGCTCCGCCCCTGACTACAAGCGATGGTTACAAAAATAACAGTTGACAAGGCATAAACACAACTTGAAGCATGCAAAGTTGAAATCTAGCAATAATATATGAATAGAAGAATATACTTCCAAGATCAAAACATGCAGAACTAACAAAACATGGAAAACAAATAAACCATTCATACAGTAATGCCACACAAGATTCTGTATCCTCAAGACTTATGTGCTTTAAGATGCAGTGAAGACTCAAGTCAAGCCACAAAGAAAAGCATATGTAGCATCAGATGGGAGGGAAAAAAAGATACTGGGCTTAGAGTCTTGGCTGTGAGAATTCTTACCGTGGAAATAGAATATAAATTTCGGTCAGCTGTATATAACATGGAATGAGGGTCCAGGGACGTCAATGAATTTATAAATAATAGAATTGAAAAAGATCTTGAAGACGAGAAAACAATGTAATATTCCTAACAATTTCCAAATGCTTTTGAACAGTCCCTTAATGATCAGATGGTATACATGAACCTGGAATGATAACAGGTGATTTCGGAGATATTAAGACAAAAGATACTGCAAGCTTAGTTAACAGTGTAGCTCATGGTCCGGATGTGTGCATGCCTACTGGTATGCCAATGTGCATGCGAGTGTCTAACAAGAGGAGTCACAGAGGCAAGTGGGAGTACTGGTCTATGTCAATAAATTTTAATTTCCAGTTTCGAGGGTATCAATGGATGGTTATCATAATGCCAGTACAACAGGGACAAGAAGTGATGACTACTGAAGATTTTAGAAATATATTATAATACATTTGGTAGTCGAACAGTTCCAGAAGTAATTGCTATCTCACCAGAATAGTGGTACCAAAGGAAGAAGCTCTTGCTTCAAAGAGCTCATATTGAAAACAACTTCAGCGTATAGAACATCATTTGTGAAGAGGTCATGCTGCAACACTTTTATCCCATTAATATAACCAACCTACAATAACAACAAATTACTGTATCTCAGAATTTAAAAATAAGAACTTTATCTGAAGAAAAAATTTTAGTATTGTCATAATCTCATCACCTCGGTAGGAATGTGCTTAGGTTTTTTAGGAATGTCTTGCAACGAAAGGCTAGGTACACATTTTAGAGCTTCTGGTGGGTCAGGAGTCTCCTGTTTCAACTTAAGTTCATGTGTTGCACGTGCCAATTCAGCAAGATCCTCTGGTGTCATGCTAGCTTTCACCTTTTCCAGGTTTTCTTTCTCAATTGCTTCATCGTAGGAAGCCTTCTCTGGGTCAGGCTGTTTATTACTTGAATTAACATACAAACAGCCATATTGCATTGTATTCAACAAACATTGGTAGGTGAAAAAAGTACCTGCATTTCAATAGTCGCAAGATGCAGGTTATTTAAAATGAATTTTTCTATCAAGGGAGCAAAGACTGCTTTGGGGCCTTCCTTGGCTATTCTAGCTTTCAATGCCTTCAAAGGTTCTTGATATTTCAGTGGCTCAAATGGATCCATATCGTAAATCCATTTCCCCTATCATATAAGAAGTTCCGAAAAGAATACTTAGACTTGATGGATACAAAGAAAAAGAAAGGGACATCATAGGATGCATGTCGGTGAAATTTCAATAACAAAATAGCATTTCTTACAACAGAACGAAGCATCAGTGCTAAGCCACGAGGAAATGATCCGGTATTGTTTTCTCTGAGAGAAAACTCAATTGTATTCATTGATGCCTCCACTGCATCAGAATCAAAGCCTTCATCTGCGAGTTTTTTTAGGGTACTCATGATTAATTCTTCTACTTTTTGAATGTCATCTTCTGATACACCTTTTAATCCTATACTAAACTGAGGTTGAAGAAGCTCATCTTGAACCCCACCGCCAACAATAGCTTCTCCTAGACCACTCTCTAGTAAAATTTTTCTCAAAGGAGAAGCTGGAGTTCCCATCATTAAATGATCAAGAAAACCCACAGCCAATTCAGTTTCCAAGTCTAAAGGCGTCTCAGAGAGTAGCCAATTAAGGCACACCATATGCTTTTTTTTTGCGTCAACAGCTTCACTAGCAGGATATTTCTCAATAACCCTAATGGGTTCTGAGAACAGTTTCTGAGAATCAATTTTTGATTCCTCTGGAGCTGAATTTGCTTCAAACATATCTAGGTATTCTGCATGTAAAACATGAAAGAGGTGCACAAAGCATACAAAAATTATAAGTTAAGCAGCAAATCAATAAAAGTTTAAAATATGGCACAATTTAGATAACTCCCCAAATAGCTTAGAAAATACATCTATTAACTAACCAATTAAATGATTGAATGGACTTTACCCCCAAGATTTTCAAGCAAAGACTTTGAACCAGGATTTCCATAAAGATCCGAAGGATATAATACATTCTATTTTATCGGAGCATACAACCTTCTGAAAGAAAAGGTCACATAGACAAATGCATAACAGCACATGCATATAGATATCACTAAAACCTAGCCAGATATGAGAAAGATCTTAGAGCAAAATATCAACACGAAACCCTAGAAAGTTTTCCTGCTCTTTTACAAGTTGGTGATATATTCTCTTGGAAATTTCAAATTGTACAAGATATTGAAAAAAAATAAAATAAAGATGCACACCGCTTAAAATTTGTAGACGTTCGGTGGGATCATCGTCACCATAAAACCATATCCTGGCATTGCTGGGATGGTAATATTTACAATGGAACTCCTGCAGATAAAACAAATCAGAACCTTCACCGTGATGACACAGGATAATGTGCAAAACTTCAGATAATTGAATATGGGATATAGATATGGTATATATTAAAGAAAGCAAGTAACTTCACTCATTATTCCATAATACATTGGAAGGGGTGAAATTATGATTCTTAAATTATAAAAAATTGAGAATTAGCACAAGTGAATTAGCACAAGTTTGATGAAAAGGCATTAAATCCTATGCACAATTGGGTATGATTTATTTATTATTAGTAGAGAAAAATACATCTTAAAAAATTCAGTAACAAAGGATAATACCAATGCATGTTAACCTACATTACATATCAAGTGAACTATTATTTCATAAAGTTAATGTAGGACAAAAGAAAACGATAACACATTTTAATACAGAACTACTTAGTAAACTTGTAAGCATTTATCTTCACATGGGTACAACTGTCCTGACGTCTGCACACAATATATGAACATGCAGCCACGTCTCCACAGACTATATTGCTTGAATAAAACTATGAGTCATGCTACAACAATGCTACAGGGTGTTGATACTTTTTTGATATCAAGATACCGTGATACTTTTTTGCTTATCAAGACACCGTCCGAGGAATTTCCAATGCAGAAATAGACTTTGGGCCTGGTGCAGGTATATCTTGCGATAGAAAAAATTCTTACAATCCAAAAAAACAATTTTGTGGTGGAAATAAAAACTTGGGTGGGTATGCTTGATGCTGTGGAGGTGAAGATTCTAATTCTTTACATATTCCATTTTATAGAACTTTCAACAAACAAATTAATTCAGTCAATATGAATGACAAGGAAACACAGGCAAAGAAGCATCACTTGAACAAGACATACAAATAAAAGTTGTACAAAAAAATAATGAGCGCACAACCAACCAACCTTGAATTCCTCAAAAGTAAGTTTAGGAATGACTTGTGGATCGCCACCACTATCGACGCCATAAGCATTGTCAGGAAAAAGTGCCTACAAAGATTTACTAAAGCAATTAACACCATCACCACTTGTTTGGTGTACACTTTAAAAAAACATAAAGGCAAATAGAAGCAAAACTCGGGCTAGGCGGCCGCCTAGGCGCTAGGTGCAGCCCGATTGCACCGAAAAGGTGCTAGGCAGCAAGGGCGCCTAGGCGGTCCTAAGCGTTTAGAGTTTTTTGGGAATTTTTTTTTGGCTTTTAATTTTTGAAAGCTCAATTAAAACAGAACATGACATTAAAGAAAGATTTATAAGTTTCTGCTTTTAATTTTTTGGAATTGAAAGCCCAATTAAAACCACGATTTGCTGGCTTGCGTTTGCCCTAGTACGCCTCTCTTATCTTCTTTATCTGCTTACTTCTGCACACATAAAAAAATCGAACTAGACCCTAAAGGTAATTTTTTTCTTTATTTTGATTTCTCTTGCATGCTTATTATTATGACCCGTCTTAAGCAGAAAAGGCAGGAGGAATGAACCAGGTGTTAATTTGATGTTAACAAAGTTTGGGCTGAAATTTATTCTAAAAACAATTTACAAGTCTCTTGATATGGTGGAATCCGCCTCGCGGCATCTAGTCCTAGGCGACCTAGGCTCTAGGCGATGGTTTGGCATACGAATAGAGCTTAGCGAATTTTAGAATTTTGCAGAAGCATATCAACTATTTTTTTAAATATTTGAAACCACACATAAACATAAGTTAAAAAAATATGGTACACAGAATTCTACACAAATCAATCCCATATGAAATTAAGCTTGCCTGTTGGGAAGCACGGCCCAGTATACTTTCTGGCTGAGAATAGACACCTTTCATCTCATTGAAAACAACCCCTGGAATAAAACAAATATCAGCAACGTAAATATAGCATACCTACATATACATAGACAAATCGTCTAGACACAGATCGGGACACACTGGATACTGGCACTTAATCAAAGATGATAAATTGATTTGTTTTAACGACCAACCTTTATAAGTTATGTCCTCCGAGGGGTCATTCAGTTCATAATGCCAACCTTCCTGCTGAAATGTCTTTATGTCATTCACACATTTAGGGAAAAAGACCGCATCTAAGTATACGTCGACCAAGTTATAGAAGTCCTGTGTTAAAACAGCAGCCAGTATGTTAGTTTAAGCAAAAATTTAGAGAAAATTTTCCGACTTTTCAATAGAATCTAATTAAAAGACCTTTGTGTTTGTTGAAGCGACAGGATAGCAAGTCCTATCTGGATAGGTAAAAGCATTCAAAAATGTGTGCAAGCTCCCTTTCAACAACTCGACAAAGGGTTCTTTCAACGGATACTTTCTCGAACCACACAACACACTGTGTTCCAAAATGTGAGGGATTCCTGTCGAATCTTTTCTGGAATAACAAATTGGCAGTAACCTCATTAGAAACTCATTTAAACCACCTTAGAAAAGAAATCTGGACAGGTGACAACTATAACACAAACAAGGTAAACTAAGTGTTACAATTGCTATAGCTTAAAAAAAAAGGAAATCTGATACCAATATTGCAAGCAGGTAAGATTTAAATATAAATACTACAATGAACCAATCTCCATCCAAGTTTAAATGCTCACAATCGAATTTAGAGTGAATTTCACGTATAAGCAGATAAAATATGATTCATAATGCAACAACAAACCCCCTAGATAAAGTTCGAATATTTTCACTCGAACTACTTCCCAAAAAGTAACTTTCAAATATCTTTCCGACCCGATTCGGCACGTGATTACAAAAAACAACTTAATCTCACACTCTCCAAGAAGGGAAAACTCCAGTTCAATATAAAATATCAGCAGACAAGTTATCAAAAGAACCGAGATTAAATTGTTATCAGTGATAGGTGCTAAACACTTACGGAGGAGTCCGGAAAACAATGCCAAAAACTTTATTTTCATCCTCGTTGGATACAGACATAATCTCAGCCCCAGTCTTCTTGTGCTTGTACAACACTGCTCTTGATTTACACTCCTCAATAAACTCCTCCGACACCTTCTCAAAACCAAGCTTCTCCGCCACGGAATCATCAGCTCCCAAAGCCTCTGAAGACTCACACACGAATAAAACAAGTCAAAACAACAATCAAACTCAACTAAAATCTTCAAACAACAAACACACCAACTTACAACCTGGAGCTGACTGAGGATTCGAGGTTGCAACTGCTTGAACGGAGAAATTAGAGAAGTGTTTCTTCAAATGAAGAGATGGGCGAGAGGCGGCGGAGACGAGTCCGATATGGCGGCGGAAGAGCGAGCTATGGCCAATGTTGGGGATCAAACGGTGCCTTTTCGGGAGACGGTAGAGGCGGTGAGTGGAGCGGGAGAAGAATCTAGCAGATACGAGCACAGATGAAGAAGATGAACAGGAAATTGTGCGTAGCAGCGTCGCTCTCTCCATTGCTGCTTGAGGAGAAATAAAATGAGCGACATAATATCTTCGATATATATATATATATAGACACACACACACACACATACATAAAATATGATGCTCTCTTGGAATTTAATTAAACAGTTGATTGGCTTTAGATCCCTAACCAAACGTTTAACTTTCTTTTCGGTCTCTAGATCAGAAATATTTTGTTCTCACTTACTTTTGTTCAAAATATCGTTTCGCCCTCATTTTTAATTTAAACTTATTAATACCCTTTTTATTTTTTATTTATAATCCTTGCATTTAATTCTCTTGAATTGACGAAGACAAAATGTATTATGCAATTCCCACCGTGAGTGGGAAAAAATATCGAATTTTCGGTATACCAAAGTTACCGTATCGAAAAATGTCGAATTTATCGAAATTTTTGGTATACCGAAATTTTCGGTATGGTATGGTAACGATGCCGAAATATTCGGTACGGTAACGGTATGAAATTTGAAATTTTCGGTATATATCGAAATACCGAAATAATATATATAAATTAAAAAAACATATAATATTTAAATAATAAAGTTAAATTTTTAAAAAATATAAGATATTTTTTTTGGTATAAAACATATATATCGATACCGTACTAAAACAAAGAATTTAACTTCTGTTTGGACTCATCATGTTGGAATAGTCCAAATCAAAGTTCAGTGAAGCAACTCGACTAATAGTTGAGAATTTAAACTGTTGAGAAGTTTTATATTTGTCGCCTAACCTTACAGCTAGCTAGATAACTGGATGTTTGACTGTTGCAGTCGAAGTTTATTAGGGTTCATTGATGTCTTGGATCTCTAGACACATGTTGCGGTTGGTGTTCCGTGAAGGAGAAACCCCAAAAAGAATAACAGAGAAGAAAGTTTATAGAGACAAAACTAAGAAAAAATCCAATAACGATACGAAGGGAACAACATTTTTCGGTTTTGTTACTTTTGTACTCATATTTAGCATGAGTTTTTTGTTCCAAGTTGAGATTGGATGAGTTTTTAGATTCCCTCATTAATATGAATTTTTTTTTTCAAATTTTTAGGGTTCGTTTTTGTTACTTTTGTGTCGATTTTTCAGTTTCATTCGAATAACTTATTTGAAATGTTTTTTTCGAAATTTGAAATAATGTTATAATTATTGATTGTCAGGCGGTTGTTCTCAAATCCTGATGCATTGAACAATTATATTATTGTTTTTTCACATATATATTTTCATTTGTGTTCTTGTTCCCAACTTTCCAATTATCTAATTATTAGTAAATTCCATATATATTTATACAATGTTTATTATTTTGGTATTTACATACACTAAAATTGTATTTCACCCATTTTTTTATTATAATTATTTGTGTAACTTTTTTTTTGTGAATCTAGAAATTCATGTAGAGGAAAAAGTAGTTGGTGATTGTATTTAGACAAAAAATGAAAAGAAATAATTTTCACGATGGTCTCTCTTATTTTAAAAGTATGATGGAACATTGATGTCAGTGATATGAGAGCAGCAAAAGAGTTGGATACATTATACTCTTTTTGCCAAATGGGTTTATATGCATATCTGAGTCGATTATTTTCTAAACAGGTTTCAAATTGATTCATGATCTTTTGTTGTTGGTGACGACATTATGATCCCTTTCAGTTCATCATATTTCTCTATTGTTTTTGGCCTACATCACGGTGGCCTACCAGTTGACTCGGATCTATAAATAAAGTCTAGTTTTTTGGCGCATCATTTTGCCGACAAAGTCACCGATGCCCACCGGAAAACTATAAATGAAAATTTGATTTTATTTTCAAGAAGTGATGATGGTCTTAAAATTGATGGTTTTGTTTGATTTATATTAAGTTCATTTTTTGCTATATAATATTTCGAACTGATAATTATATCTTCCATAGTTTTATATTTTCTTATCTCGATGATCTTACCACCTTTTTCAACTATGCCTGGGGAGACGACGTTTTTCGATTTTATATCGAGAAATACGCCATCTTGGAAGTAAACTTTATGTGGATGAATGTGCTAATGATTAGTATATATTTTTATTAATTATGATTTCATTATTTTTACAATAACTAATTTTATTGTTTAGGCTTTGTTGTATGAAAATATCCCTAGTTTATGAGTATCACGTGGTAAAAATATTTTCCCTCAGTTGTTCCATTAGGGTAAAAACAAGATTTCATTAAATTTCACTGAATCTGAGCACTGTCAAATCCATCGATTCAACACATGTATTTTTATATGATTTTATTTTATGACTCAATTTCTTTGAACTTCATGGTATAACTTCTTTATATATATTTTTTCGTAATTTTTATTTTTTAACATGTGTTGTCGATATATCCTCTGATAGTAGATCGTTAAAAAATGCACTATTGACATACATTTAAAACATCTTGAAATTTTTATAAGCAGCATATGCAATAAAAAAATCTAATTGCTTCTAATTGAGCTACTGATGTTAAGGTTTCATCAAAATTTATACCTTCTTCTTGCGTAAAATCTTGTGTCACTAATCGATTTTTGTTTCTAATAACAATTCATTCTTCATTTAATTTATTTCTATAAATACATCGAGATCCTATAACCGATTGATGATTAGGTCTAGATAGTAAACAATATACCTTATTTCTTTCAAATTGATTAATTTCATCTTCCATGACTTATATCCAACTGTTATCCGTAAATGCTTCATCAAATTTTCTTATGTTCCATTTGATATATGAAACAACATGCAAATATTCAATATTATTTGTTGCTTAGTTCTAAGATATGCAAAAGAGTTACGAATTAACAATGAAGGTGTATGGGTTTTGTTCCATCTTTGGCATGGTCTCGTTAGATGATTGATTCCAGCATTGTTCTGTGAGTCGTCGTGGGGTTTCTTCAGTAAGAGGTACATCAGCAAAAATATCATCAGTTTGGTTAACTTCAGTCATGTTCAGATCAGCTTGGTTATCAACAAAGTCTTTTTGATCTTCTGTATCATGCCTAGGTGATTGATCTTGAATTTCTGGTTATGGAGATTGATGAATCTCTTATTCACATTAACTCCATATTCACCGCCTATTTCCAAGTAAACGTCTTCATCTAATTAATCAAATGAAAATTTTAGTTTGATCATCAACGAGCTCAGTTTCATCAAATACAACATGTATAGTTTCTTCTAAATTCAATGTATTTTTATTAAATACTCTAAAAGGCTTACTGACCACAGAGTAACCAAGAAAAATACCAACCTCAAACCTAACATCAATAGAATATAACTTCCATTGTTGTGAATATAATAGTTACAACCAAACACATGAAAATAAGATACATTGGGTTTCTGATCATTCCAGATTTCATAAGGGGTTTTACTAGCTTTATTGTTTATCATAGTCTTATTATGTGTGTAACAAGCATAATTTATTGTTTCTTCGCAAAATCGTCGATAAATTCATGAATCAGCTGACATTGTTTTAGTAGTTTCTTTTAAGGTCCGATTCATTCTCTCTGCCACACCGTTCTTATAGGTGTTCGAGTTGCTGAGTACTCATGCTAAATTCCTTGACCATCAATATAAGTTTCGAGATTTTTATTTTTAAACTCAGTGTCGTGATCACTTTGAATCCTATATATCCAACAAGATTTCTCATTCTGAATACATTTCAAAAAATTGATCAGCTAGTCACTAGCATGATCTTTACCACTTAGGAATGTTAGCCAAGAAAATTTTGAAAACTCATTGATAATCACCAGGGTGTATTTCATTACCCCTAAGCTTAGTACTATTATTGGTCCAAACATATCCATATGCAATAGTTCTAAGGATCGAGATATTAATTTACTCTCTTTGCTTGTAAAACTAGATCTGGCCTGCTAATTTACTCTCTTTGCTTGTAAAACTAGATCTGGCCTGCTTACCAAGATGTCATGTTGAATATATCTTATTTTCACAAACTAGATGTTTGGCAGGCGAACAACCAAATCTTGTTTACATATATTGTTGATAGATTTTAAAGTTCTAGTGATTGAGTCTCTTATGTCACAACTAGTGCTTATCATGATTAACAACCACAAAACATGTAGAAGATGCAAGATAATCATTATTACACACGATCTTATAAGTATTTCTATTTCTGATGCCTATCAGCAATGTTAAGTTATTAGAATTTTATGAAATTCAAAAGATAATCATTATCATATTGTTGACTAATGCTAATAAGACTATAAAAAATATTTTCAACAAGTAAAACATTATTTATGACAACATTTCCATCAGTAATTTTACTCTTACCCAGAATTTTATCCTTTTCATTGCCACCAAAACTAATTTTGGGTCTCTTATACTATATAAGATCTATAAGCAATTGGGCTTGACTAGTCACGTGTCTTGAACGTCCATTGTCCAGGTACCAGAAAGAATCTTTCAGCACTTCATATTTCTTTATGTATAGAAACAAGTATAATTAAATGGTACTCAATCCTATTTAGGTCCAGTTTGATTTAGTATTTTTGGAACCCACATTTAGATCAGTTTGACTGGCTGAACACTTTGTTTGTTCATTAAGTGTTGTGCAAAAACATGCTTGAATTGTGCTCTGTGAGTGTTGATAACCAAATGTTGTTTCACATTCCTTTCTTCATTGTTCAACCTGTATCTCTTTTGTACAAGCTAGATTTTATAGTATTGGTGAGGCTTAACCTTCGTAGAGTTATACCCTATGAACTTGAAATATGATCAGATAAGTTAGAGTTATACTCGTATGATTTGTTTTAACTTTCTCGAATGATTGAGAAAGCCTTTTATACTCATTAGCCATTTCGTACAGTTCTATGACAAGATCATCTCATGTAAATGCACTAGGGTTAAAATCGAATATCTCATCACTGATGTTTTCCAACTCTGCATTTGCCATGAGACATTGAACTTCTTCCTCGTTGCTACTGCTGTTGGAACCATCTAATTCAGATGATTCAAAGTCAAAATCTACCCATTTACTCTTGTTTTCTTCTTCCACCAAGACTTTCTAGTACATCTTCTTCCTTAAGGATTTTTTGTCATCCTTATATCTCTTCTTCTTATCACATGACTTCTTGTCCTTCTCATTGGAGCTCTTCTCACCCTTCTTCAGCTTGGTGCATTTAACTATGATATGACCAGTCTTTCCACAGTTGAAACATGCATTATCTTTGTATGTAGACTCCTTGTAATCATTTCTTTGGCTGAAGCTCTTAAAATTTCCTTGATTTTTCCTCAATAACTTTCCAAATTTCTTCACGAATAATAATATAACATCATTACTCAATTGTTCTCCAGTCTTCTACGTAGCAACGGTTGGTTCAATGGTTGCAGCAGCTAGTGCCTTGGTCAAATTTGAAGTAGAATCTCCTCCAGCTCTTGATTCGAGCTCCAATTCGTAGGTTTCTAGGTCGGATAAAAAATCATGCAACTCTAGTTTGTTAAAGTCATTGGACTCCCTTGTCCGAATTGATTTAACATCTCATTCTCTTAGGAGTGTCCTCATCACTTTCAAAGCAAGCAATTTCTCTATTTCCATATTATTTTCCCAAAGCAGCTAGTTCAATCTCTACATTGCTTAATCTTTCATCGAAGTCATTCATGCACTCACCAGACTTCATTTTAATGCTGTCAAATTTTTTTATGACCATGAAGAGTTTGTTCTCTTTGGTCTGATCATTCCCTTCACATAGTTGAATCAGTTTTTCCCAAAAAAATTTGGCAGTTGAACACATCTTGATTTTTTTAAAATTATTCTTGTCCAAAGTCTTGTAAAGTATGTCCTTTGCCACATTATTAAAGTTTTCTTTTTCTTATCCTCACTAGTCTATTTCATTATTAGGTTTTCAACTATATCTGGTGCTCTTTTTGATAGAGCTAAGACTCCATTTGGTTTTATTATTTTTATTGGTCCGTCAATTGTAACATACCCCATATCTTCATCTCAAGCAGCTGGGTGAGCTTGCATTCTGATCTTCTAGTAATCAAAATATTCGTTTGAGAACAATGATATCTTGCTGAAAAAGGCCATAGTATTAGTGTTCAGAGACAAGGATAAACCCGCTCTGCTACCACTTGCTAGGATCGAGAGATTAATTAGAGGGTGTGATTAAGAAATTTAAACAAATCTCCTAAATTCAGTTGGGTTAGCAACTCTTGAACGTTATCCAAATCAGTTTAGCTCAACAAGCCATCAATAAATGTAATTGCACGAAATGAGGCTCGTTGAACTATTTTGAACAATAATTGAGTGATGCAAAAATATTCAGCTTGACTAATTAACTATTAAAAGATAAAATGAAAAATAAATTGTTTATGTAAGTTCGAATGTGATGTAATCAATATCTTTCCATCTTTCGTTTTCGAAAGGATATCAATAGAATATCTTTGCTAGTCATAAGCAGTTTTCAAAAACTCACTTCAGTAGGGCTTACCTCTGGCCTATTGAAACTCTTAGCTATAATTCAACTTAACAATATGAACATAAAGACTCTTTCTATCAGTTTACAAGTATTTTTAAAATAAATAACCCGACACAATTTGATCCTCACAATGATCGAATAAAACTTTTAAGTGTATGCTTCAACGTCTTTTCTAGAAATAATACATAAAGATAGTGTGCATGGATTCTGACACTTAACAATTCCAAAAGGTGTTATGTATGGAGAATATTTTTCTGATTTCATAAGCCTGACTGAGGAATGTTGCTCTGATCTTTAAAATAATAATATTGAATCACTCAAAGTCTGACTTTGATGAATTCAATGAGGTTTGACATGCTTCACTGATTTATTCTTGAGATAACAATTAGTTGTATTGAGAAATCAGCTTCATTCGAGAATTCAATTTGGCTCGACTATTTTAAATACTCGGTTAGTCTTAGTTCAACAATCTTAGATTTGTAAATCACCAAAACTTTAATTGTATGATGATGCAATCCTGGTGAAATGAATAAGCAGGGTCGGGTGCTCCACCGGATCTGCTATCAAGATAATGAAGGAAACTCAGCAAGAACTATATCTGTGATGAAGATATATCTCTGCAATATGGCTTCCGCTGTAACCTGAAAATAAGAAAAGAACTCGTTAATGGGCGCCGGAGGGGTGTCCGGCGTGGCCAATCCGATGCTTAAGTCAGCAGGTGAAGATGATAACCAGTGTAACTTAGATAAAAGTAAAGGCCAATGGAGTAAATATATGCGTTAACATGTGTTGGTGAATGAATCATTCTCCAGCACAAGAGAAGAAGAGGAAGCCAAAGTCCTTCAAATGAATTACATACCTGCTATTTATAGGGGAAAATGTAGTAGATATCTTGTTTTCAGTGCCTACTTGTTACTTCCAGTCACGCCACCCTACTTTTCCATCAAGTCACATCAATAGGATTCTGTCAGGTGCGCTTCTCGAGACAAGATCTTATCTTCTGAATCACTAGAATGCGGCACTGTTATCGAGGTGCCTGGGTAGAATGGCTCCCGGGAGATTTATACAAGAGCCCGGGACTATGACTGCCCGGAGAGTAGAGCATGGGCTTGCACCTGCCCCGCTCCAGAAGAATCCATCTGCAGACTCACTCGGATTTGAGAATCCATTTGATATTCCGGGTCATCAATGACCCGGGCTCTTATGGAATATCATCACCCATCCCTTAAATAGTCGAGCTAGAGTCATACTCGCTGTCCCGATTAGTCATGCCTGGATTCCCAAAGAGATCATCAATCTTGTTCTATAAAAGCATCGGGGGCTTCATGTCTCCTAGAAATGGGATGAAATGCCGGAGTCTCATGTTTTATGGACTTGAGATAAGATGTCGGGGCCTCGTGCCTCCCGGTCTTTGCATAAGATGCCGGAGCCTCATATCTCCCGGACTTTGAATAATGTGTCGGGGCCTCGTGCCTCCCGGACTTAAGAGAATGTTCCGGGGCCTCGTACCTCCCGGACTTAGGAATGGTCGAGGTGTGGTGCCCCGAGCCAGGTTTGAGAACCCTGGGCTTACAGATAACCAAGGTGCGGAGCCTTGGGCCGGGAAGCATGTACCGGGACTTGGGAATGGTCAAGGTGCGGAGCCCCGAGCCAGGGTGTAGTGCCCTGGGATTACAGATAACCAAGGTGCGGAGCCTTGGGCCGGGGAGCATGTCCCGGGACTTGGGAATGGTCAAGGTGCGGAGCCCCGAGCCAGGGTGTAGTGCCCTGGGCTTACAGATAACCAAGGTGCGGAGCCTTGGGCCGGGGAGCATGTCCCGGGACTTGGGAATGGTCGAGGTGCGGAGCCCCGAGCCAGGGTGTAGTGCCCTGGGCTTATAGATAACCAAGGTGCGGAGCCTTGGGCCGGGGAGCATGTTCCGGGACTTGGGAATGGTCGAGGTGCGGAGCCCCGAGCCAGGGTGTAGTGCCCTAGGCTTATAGATAACCAAGGTGCGGAGCCTTGGTCCGGGGAACAAGTCTCGGGACTTGGGAATGGTCGAGGTGCGGAGCCCCGAGCCAAGGTGTAGTGCCCTGGGCTTATAGAATAACCAGGGTACGGAGCCCGGGTCTTGGAGTGGTCGAGGTGCGGAGCCGCCAGGGTACGGAGCCCTGGACTTTAGATAATAACCGGGGCCTCATGTCTCCCGGACTTAAGATAACGTGCCAAGGCCTCGTCTCTCTCGGACTTTAAATCAGATGCCGGGACCTCGTCTCTCCCGGAATTTCAAGAATAAGATGCCGGGGTCTCATACCTCCCGGGCTTTGCATAAGATGCCGGGACATCGTATCTCCCGGACTTGAGATAATGTGCCGGGGCCTCATAACTCCCGGACCTAAGATAATGTGCCGGGTAACGTCCCAGATTCGACGACTGTCCTCACTGTACCAAGACGAGTCTTTGCAACGTGCTTATGTCCTCACTCACACGCACCCTAGGAAACTTCCCAGGAGGTCACCCATCCCAAAATTGCCCCAAGTCAAGCACGCTTATCTTTGGAGTTCTTATGTGATGAGCTACCGAAAAGAAGATGCACTTTCGTGATATGAGTAGTACAAATCAAATCTTTTTAAGCCCTCTTCAACTGTACAGTCCATTACATTGAACAGTCTCGGAATCCCTCTCATTCCCGTGTGGGTCGGTTCATTCATGTTCCCTCCACCTAGAAGTCTGCCAGGAGCCGCTCATTGTCCGTGCAATCTCATGGCACCGGCGATCACCCCCCGCCCTCTTCGGCCCCGGGCCTCACAGCCTCGTATCTCCCGGACTTTCAAGAATGTGCCGGGGCCTCGTACCTCCCGGGCTTAAGAGATTTTGTTTTACCTGCTGTTTTAGTTTTATTAAAAATCAAATCATTAACCTGAAAATATTGAATCCGAATTCATTTTCGGTAGAGTGAAAATTCTCTGGTTGAGCTAAATTAGGTGACTAATATAGCTGTATGCTACTGAGTGCATAGTAAATGCTCTTCATGCCAATCCGGGATAGCTGCTGAGCTTTGAGCCAATATGAAATCCACATATAAGATCTGAGTGCTGAGCTGGTCGGACTTGTATGTTTGCCAAGCAGAGTTGGGCTTACTGAGGTGCCGAGCAAGGTCGGACTTACTTTTGAATGGAAACCTGTTGGAAACTAGATTCTGGAGTTTGACAAAACATGAATCAATCGATTAACAAAATATGAATCAACTGATGCGCGCAAGCAAATTCGGCAACTAAACTTATCAACTGAAATCAGCTGATACAATGATACAGAGTAAACTGATCAGTTGGAACTGATCAGTTAAAACATTCAGCCGAATGCCTCAAAGTCTCTCAACTGAAGATGTCTCGGGAAAGAACAAAGAAGACATAACAGATTACAAGAGCACCGCACAACAACCAAGACTACTTAAAACAACGCATTCCGGACAAAGCAATTAAGACGCCGAATTACAATAAATGAAGCAAACAATATCGAAGGAATAATCAAGTGGAAATCAACGGATACAAAGATTCAAATTTATCTCAAGATTACCGTTGGAAAAGAAGAGTATAAATATGGCAGAAGAAAAAGAAGAAGTAACGATACATCATTCAAAACTTGCTATTACTCTGTCAAAATCTCAGCTCACTCTTACTTGATTTATTCGTAGCAATCAAGGCTACAAGTTGAGCAAACTAGCACTCTGTAATATTTGTTAATTCAATAGTGCTAAGATCAGTTACGCACAAGAGATCATTTTGTAATACTAAGAGTTTCAGTTTAGGCAGTGGTAAGTCCTAACTGAAGTGGGTCTGTACAAGTGTTGTATTGGATCAAAGTCTTTTAGTGGAAATCCTATCCTTGTGATAGAAGGGGTGACGTAGGAGTAATTGAATTCTCCGAACATCCAGAAACAATCCTTGTGTATTTTATTTCAGTTCTGTATTCTATCTGTCGGTCAGTTACCTTCCGCAACTACCTTAGTTTAACTGATTGATATTGACCAACAAGATTCCGAGAATCAGTTTGTCACCAAACTGAACTCAAAAATTCGATAAGACCAATATTAATTGAGAGTGTTTATTCAACCCCCCTTTTCTAAACACTCTTGACACGTCAATCGATCCTATCAAGTGGTATCAGAGTGGTTGAATCTTGTTCTTGAATACTTCTGATCTATAAATCTGCTAGCATGACTTCATTCAATAAAATTCCTATGTTCTCAAGAGAAGATTTCGATGACTGGAAAATCAGAATGCAGGCTCACTTAGCTGCACAAGATGATGACATGTGGTATGTCATAACAGACGGACCCATGAAGATTCTAAAAGCAAATACAGCAATTGCCATAACTGAAGGGGCACCACAGAGAATTCAAAAGCCCAGAGAAGAGTGGACAACTGAGGACAAAAGAAAAGCCAACCTTGACAATGTGGCTAAAGATACTCTATACAAAACACTGGACAAAGCAACATTCAACAAAATAAAGATGTGCAAAACAGCAAAAGAAATTTGGGAAAAGTTGATTCAGTTATATGAAGGAAATGACCAAACAAAAGAAAATAAACTCTCTGTTGCTGTTCAGAAATTCGACAATATCAAAATGAAGGTTGGAGAATCAATGAATGAGTATTATGAAAGGGTGAGCAGTATTGTAAATGAATTAAATTCACTCGGAAAGGTGTATACTAACAAAGAGGTTGCACTAAAAGTGATGAGAGGTCTTCCAAAGGAATGAGATGTCAAAACTATGGCTATGAGAGAATCTAAAGACTTGAACCAGATCGAACTTCATGAACTATTTGCTGATTTAAAGGCTTATGAATTTGAATTGCAGAGCAGAGAAGGAGAACCATTTACTCCTACAGCTACAACTGCTCTAGCAGCTGTAAAAACTGAATCAACCAGCTGTAAAAACTGAATCAACCAGTTCAGTCGAGAAATCTGCCGATCAGTTAAGCAATGATGCTATGTCATTATTCATCAAAAAGTTTGGGAGGTTCATGAGAAAGAACCAAGGAAACTTTCAGAAGCAATACCAGAGAAAGAATTCCAAAGAAGAAATAAATGCTTGCTACAATTGTGGCAAAACAGGTCATTATATTGCTGACTGTCCTAAACCTAAAAAGGACAGTCAAGGATCAACTGACAGAAGAAAGAAATCATATGAGCATAAGAGAAGATCCAGAGATGATAAGAAAACCTACAAAAAGAAACATGAGGTTCTATTAGCTGAAGAGAACAAATCCAAATGGGCAGAAACTGATAGTGACGAATCAGAACCAGAAAGCTCATATAGCTCAAGTGATGAAGAGGAAGTCAAATGTCTAATGGCCAATGATACAGAAGCAGAATCTACAAGTCAACAGGTATTTGATTTTAGTTCAACTGATTTTACACGAGAAGAACTCATTTTAACATTGCATGAAATGGTAAATGAGTACCAGAAACTTGCATCATCATTTGAGGAAATAAAGTCAAAGCAAAATGATCCCATGGACAATAAAACCAAAACTGATGAATCAGTTGATGGGTTGAGTCTAAAAAGGGAAATTGCTGAGTTAAAAGCAGAGAGAAAGAAAGATCAGTCACTGATCCAGAAATTGATCCTTGAAAATTCAAAACAGGCTGAACTCATTCAATCTTGGAATAAGTCGTCTACTGCACTGAATGAGATGCAGAATTCACAAAAAATAAGTTTCTGATAAAACTGGTTTAGGGTTCAGTAATCAAGGAGAAACGTTTTCAAATGATACTCAACCAAAGCTGACAATGAACAAAGGGAAGTACATTCACTTTGTCAAATCAGCAGTGGTACAAGAACAAATTGAGCCCAGTAAACTGATTGAACAACCTACTGAGAAGTTGAACAAGGCTAGAAGATATGGGATTGGCTATAGCCAAAAGCTTTCAACTGATTCACAAAGCGGGTCATCAAAAAGATTTCACAAAAACTATTCGAATGGCTATGTCAATTACTATAACTGCAAGCCAGTTCAGAAGAGATACAGATTGAACAATCAGTTGAATAAGACTAAAACACATACTGTATCAACTGTACACTACTCACCAAGCACACAAAAGCCGAGAAAAACCATTTGGAATACAGCTACTGGAAAGTCAGTTAGACTAATCCAAGTATGGGTTCCAAAGGGACTAATAAGTTCTGGACCCAAATAGATATGGGTACCAAATCATATTATGTGTGTGCTTGCAGGTAACAGGTACAGATAAAAATTCAATATGGTATTTGGACAGCGGTTGCTCACGACATATGACAGGAGATGCAAGTATGCTATCTCAACTGACCAAATATAGTGGTCCAAACATCAGTTTCGGAGATAATTCCAAAGGTAAAACCGTGGGTAAGGGTAAGCTTATCCATGGTAACTTTACTATTAAAGATGTTTTATTAGTAGAGAATCTGAAGTATAACTTGATTAGCATCAGTCAGTTATGCGACAATGGATTCTCGGTACAATTTGATAAAAACTCATGCTCAGTTAAAACATCAACTGATGAAATCATACTAACTGGCAAACGATGTGGAAACACATATAAGGTCAGTTGGAATGAACAGCCTCATGCACCAGTTTGCTTTATTGCTTCAAAATCATCTCAAAACTGGTTGTGGCATAAAAGGTTAAATCATTTAAACTTTAAATCCATTGCCTATCTGAGTAAACATGAACTTGTAACTGGTTTGCCCAAAATAAATTTTTCAAAAGAAAAACTTTGCTCAGCATGTCAGTATGGAAAACAAGTACGATCTTCTTTCAAAAACAAGGGCTGTAAGTCTTCATCCCGATGCTTAGAACTATTGCACATGGATCTCTTCGGTCCAATACCAGTTATGAGTTTAGGGGAAATGAAATACACCTTGGTGGTCGTAGATGATTTTTCAAGATTTACTTGGGTTATCTTTCTCAAATCCAAAGACCATACGGCTGCACAACTGATTAAACTCTTTAAAAGACTTTTAAATGAAAAATCAGTTGGGATTGATCGAATCAGATCTGATCGAGGAACTGAATTCATCAATCAAACACTTTCAAGCTTTCTAGAAAATGCTGGAATCAAGCATGAGCTCTCAGCAGCAAGAACTCCTCAGCAAAACGGTGTAGCTGAGAGAAGAAATCGAACCCTTAAAGAAGCTGCTAGAACAATGCTTGCTGATTCTGGTATTTCTCAAAGATTTTGGGCAGAGGCAGTAAACACTGCATGTTATACTCAGAACAGATCAATGATTAATAAGAATCATATGAAAACACCATATGAGATCTGGCATGGAAGAAAAAGTATAATCACTTATTTCAAAATATTCGGCTGTAGATGTTTTATTCATGATAATAGTAAAAATTACTTAAAAGCATTCGATGCCAAATCTGCAGAAGGAATATTCCTTGGATATTCATCAGTTAGTATAGCTTATAGAGTCTTTAATAAGAAAACTTTAAATGTTGAAGAATCTGCGCATGTTGATTTTGATGAAACTGCACTAACTGATAAGCCAACTGATCAAGTTGAGCTAGCTGATCGATTTTCAGATATCAGTTTGGAAGATGATGACAAAGATGAAAATCATAATAATCAAAACATCCTTCAAACATCAGAACCAGAGATATTGGATCAATTAAATGAGCAGGAAGTCAATGCTGACAATCAGTTATTAAAGAAAATGATAATATTCAAATATCAGCTGACGAGGCATCAACTTAAGCTGAAAACTGCATTCAGTTACCAACTGAAGAAGTTGCAGATGCAACAAATGCTGAGTACGGATGGAGAAAATCACATCCACCAGAATTGGTAATAGGAAATCCATCTGATCCAGTAAAAACTCGCAATCAAATGTTAAATTTATTTATTCATTCAGCCTTTGTCTCACAAATGGAATCAAAGAAAACTGATGAAGCTCTTGCTGATCCTAACTGGGTAAATGCTATGCAAGAAGAGCTGAATCAGTTCACTCACAATAAAGTCTGGAACTTAGTTCCAAGACCAACTTCAAAAACCATTATAGGTACAAAATGGGTGTACAGGAATAAACTAAACGAGGACGGTTCAGTTATACGCAACAAAGCAAGACTAGTAGCACAAGGATTTAGGCAAGAAGAAGGAATTGACTACGATGAGACGTATGCTCCAGTTGCAAGATTGGAAGCAATCAGAATATTTCTTGCTTATGCATCTCACAAAAACTTCAAAGTTTACCAGATGGATGTGAAGAGTGCATTCCTAAACGGTCAGTTACAAGAAGAAGTATATGTTGAACAACCTCCAGGTTTTGTAAATCACAAACTTCCTGATCATGTATACTATTTGAACAAAGCATTATATGGTCTTAAACAAGCTCCCAGGGCTTGGTACGAAACTCTTTCAAAATTCCTAACTGATCATGACTTTACAGTCGGATCAATTGATAAGACCTTGTTCAAATTTACTAAAAATAATCATATTCTATTAGTTCAAATTTATGTTGATGATATAATATTTGGGTCAATTAACCCCAAATTGTGCGAAAGTTTGCTAAGTTAATGCAGGAAAAATTTGAAATGAGCATGATGGGTGAACTAACATTTTTTCTTGGACTGCAAGTGAAGCAACTGGAAACTGGTATATTCATTAGTCAAACAAAATATACAAAGGAGTTGCTAAAGAAATTTGATATGGAATCATGCTCAGCTGCAACTACTCCCATGAGCTCATCAGTTAAACTAGATACTGACGAAGGGGGAATATCAGTAGAGGCGACATTATATAGAGGATTAATAGGTTCATTGTTGTACCTAACAGCCAGTCGACCTGATATTGTTTTTGCTGTCTGTATGTGTGCCAGATTTCAAGCAAATCCTAAGCAATCACATTTCTCAGCTGCTAAAAGAATTCTGAGATATCTTAAGGACACGCAAAATGTTGGGCTATGGTATTCCAAAGACTCCACCTTCAATTTAGTTGGATATTCAGACGCAGATTATGCATGATGTAAGCTTGATCGCAAAAGTACAAGTGGATATTGTCAGTTCTTAGGAGACAGACTGATCTCTTGGTTCAGCAAGAAGTAGACATCCATAGCTACCTCAACAACAGAAGCAGAATATCTTGCTGCTGGTAGTTGTTGTGCACAACTGATCTGGATTCAGCAACAACTGAAGGATTATGGAGTAACGTCAACTGAATCGCCCATATTTTGTGATAATACCAGCACAATTGCCATCACTTATAATGCAGTTCTTCACTCAAGGACCAAGCATATAGATGTCAGGCATCACTTCATTAGGGATCATGCGTTAAAGAAGGATATTCGACTAGAATATATTTCAACTGAACAGCTGATATTCGACTAGAATATATTTCAACTGAACAGCAAGCAGCTGACATCTTCACAAAACCATTACCCGAGGCTAAGTTTCTTACTTTCGAAATATTCTTGGTTTAATTGATTTATCTTAGAAATTATTAGTAATATTGCTTCACTAACAGAATTATATGCAGAAAATAAGAACACAACAAATTGAAAATAACACTTCATTAAGAATACCAACGTTCCCATTTTACAGAAGATATCATGGAATCAACTGAATCTAGCCACGCCCTAACCCAATCATTTAACTCATAAATTCAAACTCTAGCAAATGCCCTAGATTTCGAAATCTTATTAACAACATGCCACTCCTTCCATAGCATCGCCTCCAAAAGACATTTGTCTTCAACCAAATCCCTAACATGCCTCATGTAAAGGCCTTCGATCCTTACTTGGAAATTTGCGAAAAATTTAAAATTTTTCTTTTTAAATAATTAAAATTGCCTCCTTCATAAATGAACTTATAAATAAAGTTTGATGTTCAATGTGGCAGCGGAAGAATTAACATTTTTGAAATAACAGTAAAAAGTTTTTCCAACAATAATTAAAACGTTTGAGCCATCAATTAAAAATAAATGCTGAACTGAGGTCCTCGGGTCCTACTACTGCCGACTCGAGCCTGCTCACTGGTCCCCGCCCCGGCATCATCAGAACCTACAACAATCAAGTCTAGTGAGTCTAAAGACTCAACATGTATATATCGTAAATAACGAGTAAATACTATAGTAAAATTTCATGGAATAAAAATGTCGTGTCATGAGGCATATCGTAAAAGTGTCGTGTCATGATTAATGATAATACGTGCATAACTGAACTGAAAATATCATGGTAAAAATGTTTGCTCCTTGGTGCCCTGTACTGAAATAGCCTGTAATAATTTTCCTGGTGAGATTATGGTATATGCAAGTGGCCCCTGCACTGAAACTGACCGGTAACTGGCGACCGGATAATAAAATGCTCCCATGACCGGTAACTGGCGACCGGATAAAATAGTAAACGTCTGATCAGACTGTAGCCATAGTATACTGGGTGAAACAAACTCAACTGACCGGTAACTGGCGACCGAACCGGTAACTGGCGACCGGATTTAGCAATAATCCCATGATAGTGAAATGGCCACAAGCAATATCGCATAATCTCAAAAATGAACATTTTATATATTTATGCACGTAATATAATTAAATGGCACAATTAAATATTCTGTAATAATTAACTGCTTGGATTGGATCGCTCCCAGGCTCGCTGCAACCTAAATATGTCATGAAAAATATGCAATAGATTTATGGGACCAAACTATGCAATAACATTCTAAAATGTGACAATTACGCCTACCGACTTCGTATTTAATCATGACTCCGAACCAACCCGAACCAACACTGAACCGTCATGTTGTCTTGATTATAATATGCCTAAAATGATAAAATAATGCTCCTAAAATGGTGAGGGCCGAAATCTAGGTGAATGGAGGCCAAAACAAGAAACGCTCTTTCGATAGTCAATTTGGCACATCGCACCGTAAATTCTCGTACGACCTCAAAAATGAACCGAATTACAAACGGTTGAAAACATGACCTTCCTAACTCAATGAGGCACTGTCCAGTCCAAGGCCATAGGCTAAAAGCTGACCGAGAACTCGAACGAGCCACTGAACCGTCACAGCAAGTTGCTGTCCAAAAATACAGCAGCTGTGCTTGGTTTGCTTGTGTCGTTTGCGAGGCTAATGGCCATTGGGGCTTGAACCTCCGACCAACACCTCTTACCAACATCCCAAGGAATGATTTGAACCATGGCTAGGGGCCCTAGGCCAGCCACAATCCTCACCATTCCAGCAACCAACCAAAAACTCCTACCGAGGACACTCATGCGTGCGTGTGTGGTGTTGTGCTTCGCTTGCTGTCTCGTCTCGTTCCAGTGGTCATTTGATTGACCATGGCACGACCTAGACATCTTGGGGCATGGTGTGAACCGTGGATAAGGGCTTTAGGCCAACCAAGATCCACACCATTCCACCATACTCGAACCAACACATGCTGTCAAAATCAAAGGGGCCGAGAAGGGGAGGGGCTGTTCTTGCGTTTGATTTACAAACCGATTAACCATGGACCAAGCCACCAAAAGGGCGACTTAGTCACGTCTTAGACATGCTAGGGAAGTGATCTAATCATGGCTATAGGCCCCTAGGGCAGCCAAGATCCGATCTATTCCCTTATGACCGCAACATCAGATTTTCGAACACAAATGGACACAAATGGAGTTGCTGTCATTTTCAAATTTCCAGCAAGCATGGGGGCTGAAACAATGGACTAAAGTGATCCTAATCCATCCTAGAACATGTCTAGATGTTGCCTTGGGAGCCTGGAACCGAACCAATACCTGAAACCACAACATCAAAGAAAACCGTGAAGCTTGAAAAGAAAGGGGCCGAAATTCTGCATGTTGTTCTTTTCTGAAAATGCTGATGTATTTCGGTTTTAACATGAAAGGGGAATCATGAAACATAAAAATATGATAGTATGACTTGATTGAAGAGTCAAGGAAGAATATATGCATGCCTGGTTTTGTTTGAAAGAAAAACGAAAAGAAGAGACGATCCGGCGCGGAGGAGGTGGAGCGCTTTCTATTCTCCCTAGCTTGCTCGATTTTCTCTCTTCTTTTCTCTAGTGCTAGCCACGATTTTTCTTCTCAAAAACACTCTGAATTTCGGTGATGGAGGGGGGAATAATAGTGGTTAAAAGAGTGAGGAGAATGGGTGCAAAAATATAGGGAAAGATATCAAGACCAAGTCTACTCTTTTTGAATTTTGAATTCTAGTTGCTATCAAGTCTTCTTGGATGGATCTAGAAAAGGTTGGCCGATAATCCTTGCTAATCTAGACTAATATAATGCTCATTAATTAATTAAATAAGGTTGACTAGTAATTAAAAAGATTAGCATGCTAACACAACAAGGAATGGGTCAAAAGGGTGATGAGTTGGCAAGGCAATGGTCTAGACATCTAAGGTGGCCGAAAATTCACTAATAAATGGAGGGGAAATGTTGATTATCTAGTAAATCAATAACCCTTAAAAGCCTCACTAATCCTTTAATTAATTTACTGAATTAATCCCTTAATTAAGTAACTCAAATGAGCTTATTTTCCTACTCACCTCAAGTAATTAAATTAAATCCTCAAACTTCCTTTTTAACTTAAATGAACTTACGTGTAGCTAAAATAAATTCCGGAAATGTTTTCTAAATCTTAAATTCTATCTCAAAGCTCCAACTCCAGTCCGGCCTCACTGAAATAACTGAAAGAATAAAATTAAAACTACTGAAATGAAATAATTAACTTTAAAGAAAGGCACTTTAAATACTCATGCAACAAAAAATCATTTTAATTTAAATACTAGAATTATGCATGGTTTATACGTAGTCTAAGTTACGGGTTCTACACCTCACTTCAAAACGTTCAAGGTATTTCAATGCTCTTGCCTCCTGAGCACGAGTAGGAATAGCACCACTGTCACTCACCCTCTTCAACTCATGAATCTTTTCCCATGTTAACATCACCTTCTGAAAAACATATATCTCCATCTTTCTCTTGATATCTTTTAAACGAGGGGTTGACTACTCAGTAACATGAACATGAGTGCTGCTGCATGCATCAGAATCAGACATATTGAAATATTTTTGAACTGATATTGCATCACATTTTTATCACTATCATCTTATTTATAGGAAAATAACGTTGGAGAAGCTGAAGAGTCTCAAGTTAATCAATGAGTCTTTCACATTTACCAAGGACTTTAAGTTATCAGTTGTTCATTGTCAACTGACACCAGTTTGAATTCTATAAATAGTCGTTTAAATAGTCCCAGTTCATGATCAACTTATGACAGTTAGTCTCTCATCAGTTCATTTGTTTACATATCAAAGCTGATGAAATATATCATTTGCAGAAAAACAGAGTTAAAACCAGATAAATATTTCATTACTTATAAATGTTGGTCTGGATTACATCATCATACTTCTCCTCCACAACAATTATCCAAAATTTCAGCCAAACAGATAGAGAAGAAGGAGCAGTCATGAGAAAGCTGTGAGAATGAGCTATGCGCCTCAAGATCTTCAATTCCTTGCGGAGCATCAGCTGATACATGTGACCGTCCTTGAAGACGTCCACCCACACAGCAATATTCAAGTGCTTTCGCACTTGATTCAGTTCTGCCACCAATTCAGGAGTGGTGGCCTCCCCAGAGTTGTATAAGAGCTCAAGCTCCTGCAATCGCTCCCAGTAATGCAGACTTTCATAGAAGACTTCGTCTTCTATCTCAGCCTTCATGGCCTCCACAGAAAAGGGAGAAAGACTTGAATCACCCGTATCAGACATTTTTTTCTTGAATATTTTGGATGATATGTCTAAAACTAATTGAGTCATTTCTATTTATAGCAGAATATCAAGAAAGCTGAAGAGTCGTCAACATTTCAGCAAAACCAATAACCTCTCTGACTCTTAAAATTATTTTGTAGCACTACTTTAATTATTATATTCACCAATTTAGGGGGAATGTCAGTTTTTAAGACGTTAACTGAGAAGACAATCGTTTGTGAATTCTCAACTGACTTGAATCAGTTTCCCAACTGATCGTTCAGCTTGAAAATTTTACAAATCTTCTCACATAAGTTAACCAATTAAAAACTTATTATATTCCAAATCAAATGAGGTGACTAAATTTTTATGACGTGGCATATTTTAAAACCGTTCATTATTATATACACACGATTACAGCACACGTGCACACATTTTTATTTAAAATTTTTCCCGGGCTGACACGTGTCCAGAATTTGAACAGTCACGAACAAAAGCATTTTGCCCGCTTCACTTCAGTTCTATTCTTCACAATTACAATCAGTTTCTAAGAGTATACAAATTTCAGAACTTATTCTCTTCAATTTGCAGATCACTACACTTTCCGAAATGGCAAACCAGATCCCAGCCCATATCTTGAATGCGATGGTCATCGATTTTAACTCGGTTCTATCGATTCAAGAAGCAGACGTTAAGAATGTATTTCTAAAGCTTGAGTCGGCAGGTCTCAGGATGTTCTTGGGACAATCTTCTCAGAAGATATACCTCAAGGAGGTCAATGAATTCTATCGGAAGGGATTTATCACTGCTAATGACACTATCTCTGTAACTATCAATGATCAGTTGCTACTACTTTCCGAAGAAGCTTTCGCAGAAATCTTCTCTTTGCCAACTGATGGTTATGTCAGCTTTTCTGAAGTAAAAACTCATGGTATTGAAGAAATGCAGTCTCGACTATCTGCTGATGGACGGAAAATCAAGGTTTCCGATCCAAAGAAGGAACTGAAACCAGAAATTCAGTTGTTAGCTGATATCGTGGCAAAGGGAATATTTGCAAAAGCCGGTTCTTATGCTGCTCTTACACTCGAAAAATTCCAGGTAATGACCATAATCATGGGTAAAAAGAAAGCAAATTGGAGATATATTCTTTTTAACATCTTGAAGAATATGCTCAAGTCATCCAAACAGTCATGTGGCTTCGCCATCCAAATCAGTTATCTGTTAAAACTGAAGGGTTTGGTAGCTGAAAATGCTGAAACATCATCAAAATTCAAAGTATTTACTGCCAAAAACACCTTGCCATCAAAAACCAAAATAGAGGTTGAGCCATCACCAGTCAAGAAGGTCAAAACAGCAAAAAGGAAACTGATTCTCAGTGAATCAGATTCAGAGAAAACTCCTTCCCCTAAGCTTGTCAAGAGACCAAGGACTCAAAGAACCAAACCAATAACCACAGTGGAAGTCATTCCACCTGAGAAAATTATTCAATCAGCTGCTCAACAGCCCATTCAGGCTATCCCTTTGCAAGTAGTCTCACCTGATGATTCAGTTACCAAAGCAAAGACACCAGCTAAGGTAAGAGCTCCCTTGACTCTTGTAAATCGCCCTACCATCCTGCCTAGAGCCAGATCTAAAGGTGTAATATTAAGGGAACCAGTGCACTCCACACATTCTGGAATGGATCTTCCTCACATTCTCTCAACTGAAAAAGGAAAAAGCAAGCTGGTTGAAGAACCCCGGCCATCCAATGTCATTCAAACACACATTGACCTAGTTTGGGAAGAGGTCAATGCATTTGCCACATCACAATTAAAATCTTCTGATTGTTGGAAAAGTTTCAGAACAGAAATCTTTGCCAAAGAACTGAAGCATAGATCTCAACTGAAAAAGTTCATCAAGCTAGAAGCAATTGTGATGAAAGTAGTCAAAGCTGCTACAATTCCACAGGCATTAGAAAGGCAGAAATATTTCTTTAATCAGATTCGCGTCAAAAAGCTAACAAGAATGGTAGCAAAGCTGAAGTCCAACTACAATCCCACAAGTCCAACTGCATACAATGATAGAGCTGTGTTCACTCAACTGGACACAGATCTTAGTAGTCTGCAGAGTGAAATCAGATTTTGGGAAGAAGATCAGGAACTAGTTCTTCATGACAAACCCCCCAACTCAAATATTGAAAAAGATTTATCCTCCTCTCCACAAAAAGAACCATCTCCACAACCGGCAACTGAAAAGCCAGTTCAGGGAATACCTCAATCCTCTCAGACAGAACATCAGCTATATTCTGAAGCAGAACTATCCTTGGAAAACATTGATGAAATCATTCAAGCTGTTACCTTGGAAGCTCAGCTAGAGGAAATACAATATGACTCAATTACCCATTCAGCTGAACAACCAGAGCAAGACATTAAGATATCATCTGAAGCACCAGCTGAGTCACTTATTGCTGAAAAATTTATATCTGCTCAAACTGAAGTGCCAAACCAAACTTCAGAAAAAGAAATAACTGAATCGAAAAAAGCTTAAACTGAAGCACCAGTTCAGCCAGAAATTTCTGCTGAACAAGATATTCAAACTGATGAACAAGCAAAAGCCTCAGAACAAGAAACTGCTGAACATGTAGAAGGTCAGTTGCTCACTGAATCAAAGGAGCAAGAACAAATTTCAGTTAATTCTCCACATAAGGCCCCTATGTATGAACCATCCATCTCCATCATTCAGCCAGACAGTCCATTTCTTGGTCAAACCCAACGTTCATCATCTCAAATTCAAGAAAACATTCCAGCTCAGCCTATGGCTGGAACAATGGAAACTAATCAAGCATTAGTTCTTTTTGGACAAACATCGAAGCATTCAAAAACGCCCAGCCAGCGACCTCCAATTCAATCCACAGACATGGATGTTGTTCTTGAAGAAATCCAGAACATACAGTACAATATGCAGCAGATGCTCGCTGAAATCAAGAAAATTCAATTCGAACAACTGTCTCATACTGTCAAATTAGATTCTTCGACTGAATTTGACTCGGCGAAACTAAACGCTCTTCAAGCCAACATGGACTCTCTTAGCAGAACTGTGCATGAAATAAAGAAGGGGCTAGTTAACTCACTCTTTACAACTCAGGATGTAATCAGTCAGAGAGTTGAGCAACTGGAAACCTCTGTTTCAAATAAAATAGAATTGCTACAGACCTCCCTCACAACTGTTGCCTCAAGTATCTCATCAGATGTAAAACTTCTTTCCATTGACGTTCGAAAGTTATCAGACAAAATGGAGTTGTTTGACAAAAAGGGGGAAGAACAGCAGCTGAAGAAGAATTAATCAGATTATTAGAATCAACTGATATAATATTCTCAGATTTTATGTTATCTACAAGGAATCCAGTTATTTTATGATTCAGTTGCGTAATCTATTATCTACAAAGAGCTCAGTTATTTGATCTTAAATCACTTGGTTTTGTCAAACAACATAAAGGGGGAAATTGTTGGAAACTAGATTCTGGAGTTTGACAAAACATGAATCAATCGATTAACAAAATATGAATCAACTGATACGCGCAAGCAAATTCGGCAACTGAACTTATCAACTGAAATCAGCTGATACAATGATACAGAGTAAACTGATCAGTTGGAACTGATCAGTTAAAACATTCAGCCGAATGCCTCAAAGTCTCTCAACTGAAGATGTCTCGGGAAAAAACAAAGAAGACATAACAGATTACAAGAGCACCGCACAACAACCAAGACTATTTAAAACAACGCATTCCGGACAAAGCAATTAAGACGCCGAATTACAATAAATGAAGCAAACAATATCGAAGGAATAATCAAGTGGAAACCAACGGATACAAAGATTCAAATTTATCTCAAGATTACCGTTGGAAAAGAAGAGTATAAATATGGCAGAAGAAAAAGAAGAAGTAACGATACATCATTCAAAACTTGCTATTACTCTGTCAAAATCTCAGCTCACTCTTACTTGATTTATTCGTAGCAATCAAGGCTACAAGTTGAGCAAACTAGCACTCTGTAATATTTGTTAATTCAATAGTGCTAAGATCAGTTACGCACAAGAGATCATTTTGTAATACTAAGAGTTTCAGTTTAGGCAGTGGGTAAGTCTTAACTGAAGTGGGTCTGTACAAGTGTTGTATTGGATCAGAGTCTTTTAGTGGAAATCCTATCCTTGTGATAGAAGGGGTGACGTAGGAGTAATTGAATTCTCCGAACATCCAGAAACAATCATTGTGTATTTTATTTCAGTTCTGTATTCTATCTGTCAGTCAGTTACCTTCCGCAACTACCTTAGTTTAACTGATTGATATTGACCAACAAGATTCCGAGAATCAGTTTGTCACCAAACTGAACTCAAAAATTCGATAAGACCAATATTAATTGAGAGTGTTTATTCAACCCCCCCTTCTAAACACTCTTGACACGTCAATCGATCCTATCAAAACCATATCTATGTCTTGAGCTCAAGTTCCCACAGACGGCGCCAATGATGCAATCCTGGTGAAATGAATGAGCAGGGTCGGGTGCTCCACCGGATCTGCTATCAAGATAATGAAGGAAACTCAGCAAGAACTATATCTGTGATGAAGATATATCTCTGAAATATGGCTTCCGCTGTAACCTGCAAATAAGAAAAGAACTCGTGAATGGGCGCCGGAGGGGTGTCCGGCGTGGCCACTCCGATGCTTAAGTCAGCAGGTGAAGATGATAATCAGTGTAACTTAGATAAAAGTAAAGGCTACTGGTGTAAATATGTGCGTTAACATGTGTTGGTGAATGAATCATTCTCCAGCACAAGAGAAGAAGAGGAAGCCAAAGTCCTTCAAATGAATTACATACCTGCTATTTATAGGAGAAAAGGTAGTAGGTATCTTGTTTTCAGTGCCTACTTGTTACTTCCTGTCACGCCACCCTATTTTTCCATCAAGTCACATCAATAGGATTCTGTCAGGTGCGCTTCTCGAGACAAGATCTTATCTTCTGAATCACTAGAATGCGGCACTGTTATCGAGGTGCCCGGGTAGAATGCCTCCCAGGAGATTTATACAAGAGCCCGGGACTATGACTGCTCGGAGAGTAGAGCATGGGCTTGCACTTGCCCCGCTCCAGAAGAATCCATCTGCAGATTCACTCGGATTTGGGAATCCATTTGATATTCCGGGTCATCCATGACCCGAGCTCTTATGGGATATCATCATATGACAATTTGATTTATATTAAAATACGTGTAATATCATAATTGTAAAAATTAATGAGGACTATACTGCAATTTGATAACTTCACAATGTGATATTTTCATAAATATAATCATCAAGGGACAAAAAAAAAAGGAAAAAGAGAGAGAGTCACACCACCATACAAAAAACCGGTATAAAGTGCGCAACTTTAATTTAGTTACTAGTGCTTATAAAGTATTTTCAGTATTAATTTGGTTTATAATAAAATAAGGGAGATATAATAATTATAAAATTAATAAGAGGTCTTACTGCAATTGTTGAACATGACTGTATCAAACTTAACAAATTTTTGTTTCTATTATGATAATATATAGTACAATAAAGAGATTCCGGACAGGGATGACAACTTTTCCTACGATTTTGGGAACCTGCAGAGAAAACCCGGAACGGAGACGGAAATGCCCGATTTTTTTGGGTTCGGGTTCGGGATTTTTTAAAATCCTCGAATTAGTTTGGGGCGGGTATGAAATTACTATCCTCATTTCCGAACCCTCTCCAAAAGTAATATCAGTAATAATATTATTAATATTAATAATGCTAGATAATAATAAGTTTTGCTAACTCCTCTCGTCTTGCCCCACTAATATCTTTGAAATGAGGATGAGAAGTTGATACGCATAGTTTCGGGCGAAAAAGCGGGGATCATGATGAGGACGAAATTCGGGGACGGAGATGAGGATGGCGAACCCGCCCCGCCCGCTCGATTGCCATCCCTATTTATGGATGGCAAAAATTTGATAAGTTTGGGTCATCCATAAAAAATATTGTAAAAAATATTTGGGTCATCCATGAAAAAAATATTACTTTTTATGCTAATAATATTCCTTATTTATTTGGGACGGGTCGTATTTTGTGAGACAGATCACTTATTTGGGTCATCCATGAAAAAATATTACTTTTTATGCTAATAATATTCCTTTTTATTGTAAATATCGGTATGATTGACCCGTCACACAGATAAGATTTGTGAGACCGTCTCACAAGAGACCTACTCATTATATATAGATAGATACAAAAAAAATAATTAAACATGATTGCACATAATTTAACAAAAAAATATGTGCGAATTTGAAGAAAATATGGACTATAAATCCACTATTTAATATTTGTTAGCCGTTAGGAGATGACAAGTTAATCTAAATAAATTCTTAAATTTTTTTTGGAGTAAAAGGTATTTTGATAAGCGAATTACTAACAAATTGATATACAAACTATTGTAAAAAACTTACTTATATATGATTCAACTAAAAAGTTAATTTTACATTTGATCTAAATTACTTTTAAGTCCAATTATTATCATTATTAAATTCAATTAGATACATATTTTTTTTCAAAGTTATTTTATTGATTATTTTTTAAAAGAGTATATTTATTGGGTAAAATAAGAATCAATACATTTTGAAAAATAATTTTGGTTTTAGTACCTGGAGAGAGAAATCTTCTTTAAAAATATCAAAAATACCCTTATTTCATATTTGATTTTAATTGATCCTCACGCTCCCGAAAATGGTACCAGAGCCTAAGGTTAATTTATTTCAAACACATAATTTATTATTATGAAGAAACGAAATGTTTGAGGAGGAGAATTTCGAAAAAATTATGAATTCGAACTTAGGTTCAAGAAAAATAATTTACAAGAACCATTTCAATATTTTGGAATATACACAAGTTTATCTAACCTTGGTTAGATATCAGGAACAGAAAGGGAAGCTACAACACCCTCAAGTAAATTCTCAGGTAAACTTATGATTCAAGCAAATAAGTTTTTGAAGATAGTACCAGATTCCTCTAAGCTCTCTTCATATCTTAGGAAAATCCAGAAAACAGTACAAAATTATGACAATATGCTATACTTTGTACCCCAATGAGTTGAAGAAATCCTTAAAAACCCGGAAGAAATTCTTGGAATATTAAAGGATATTCAAACAAGAATTCAAAAACTAGAACAACAACCTAGTTCTAGTAAAAGAACTTCAGGAGGATGGTTACCACCATCATTTGGTACTGAACCTTTGTTACATCAACAAGGGAAGGCCAAAGTGGTGTCAAAACCTTTGACTGAAGAAGAAAATATGATCAATCTAATTAAATCTGTCTCAGAGAAGATATTAATCTGATGACAACTTTAGAAAGGATTTGTCTGGGGAATCTACAAGAGCTTGCGGAATCTTTCGCAAATCTCAAAGTTGTAGATCTAAAGATGAACACAGCAGAAGGTGAACCACCTGCTATAACCTGGTCATCTTCTCAGGAACCACTAATGGAAAGTGTGGGATCTCAGAATGTAAACATGAGAGAATCTCAACCCGATTTCCATACTGGTGGAGGATCATACCCAACGGGAACAAGGACAAGGAGAAGTCAAATTCCCTGGCACCAAACACCCTATGCGAAAACTGTTTTAGATCATATGCATCCTTATGGGGTTATGCTTAACCTTGATGTATTAGATTTCAAAAACAGAGAAGATCTCATAGATGACTGGACATATGCTATGAGAATCGCAGCAGGTACACTTGATCTCAACAGAGAATGATTCATTAAACTTTTAGAAATGATTCTGATGGGATCGGTCAAGATTGCTTGGGACATGACTTCCTTAGAAACTAAAGAGTCAGTCCTAGCTGGTGAATCTCTCAGTGAGATCACTAGAAAAATGGCTACCCTATTTAAAGCACAATTTATAGGGGTAGACTATTTTAACAGTCAAGATACAAAGAAGAGGAAGAAATATTCTCAAGCTCTGTATAGTCTTGAATTACATGACATATGTTTGGTGGATGAATACATTATGTTATTCACTAAATATAGATGGAATTCAGGAGTCGAAGAAGATATAGCTATGCTTCGCAAAAATGCCAAGCCCTTGGAGAGAAATGCTCATAAGGGAATACATACCTGGTAATCTATATACGTTGGCACGAAGAACCTCTTTTCTCAAAAAAAATTGGTAGAATGGTGTCATATGGCAGCATTACAAAAGAATTACAAACGACTAAGGGATATCAACAAAAGAACACCTTTGTGTTGTAAGGAAAATGATCTTCCAACAATTATTGGAAGTAAGCCACAAAAGCATAAGAGGAAAATTTTTAGGACTCATCCTTGTGCTCGAAGTGGAAGAAGTTCTTGGAAACCAAGAACTGTTTGGTCTAGACAAAAAGTTAGATCTTATAAATCTGGGCAAAGAAGTGGACCATTAAGAAGTATGATATCATCCCAAGCATCGAGTACATCTCGAAGCACAGGAAGAACACCTACGAAGAAAATTTTCAGAAGAGCTCATACTCGAGCTAATGAAAGTTTCAAAGATTGTAATTGCTGGACATGCGGAGCAAGAGGCATATATCGACCAACTGTCCAGAAAATGAAAAAAGAGGTATTAAATGTTTCGATCCAACCCCGGATATTGAAGAAGCAGTTTATTACCAAGATCTTATTCAGGTATACCGATTCTAGGATATTGCCTCAGATGAAAGTATATATGAAGAAGAAGAAGTCTTGAGTCAGGGAGAATCAAATGGAACTGAATCGGAATCTGACTGAAGACGAGGTGTTTCGACACGAAACACATGAAGATTTGTCTGGATTCTTTAGCCAGGCAACAATATCTCATAATATGGTTCAAAGAATCATGAGAGAAAATCCTAGTCTGCAGAGATATCAAGGATTCTCTGCAGGACAGGTAGAAAAGTTCTTAGGAAGTCTTGGCCTAAGAAACAGAAAAAATCATCTAATCTATAAAGTTTCTAGAAGGGAAATGGCAATCCCGATGGAACTTACAAAAAATAGAATGGAGATGCAGTTAATTCCTTCCGAAGAAATTAAGGAGGAATTACAAAAAATCAAGATAGAAGTAGCAAGGACTATGTCCTGGATTCATATTGGAGCAATCCAGATTATGATAAAAGCTACTTTTGAAGAAGGAATAGATTCACCAATCGATATTGCCATATGCGATAAAAGGATGAGAACCTTCAAGATTCAGTACTGGGAATCATCTCAGGAAATCTTTGCGCATGAAAGATTGTAGGAGTAATTTATCCAAGAATAGCCTACAACCTGGCAGATCGAGATTTTAGCCGAGCCTTGACATTGCACCAAAATTTCAAGGAAAAAAGGCTGATGAAAGAAGTTAATAGACCATATTCTATTACTTATCAGATTTCATATGCTCTGTCTAATACACATCATTCCGATTTGTTTATTAGAAATGAGTTCATTGAAATACCTGAGATATTTGGAAACGTTGCCCAGGCAATTTATCCAGAACGAGTTGAGTTTTCTTTAAAACAGGAAACAAATATCTAAATACAAGACAAACCGATTCTACAAAGGAATCAAAGTCTTAGATTGAAATCAAGAAGATTATCTTTTCAGTGAGATAGAATTGCAAGTTATAGGTGGGGAAAACACCTATCCAAGAAACCCAACAGGAGCCGAAAAGCTTTTCAACCATGGGAAAGCTTAGATGCCCAGAAGGGTGGAAGGAAGTAGAAATAGTATTTGATATTACGAAGCAAAAGAATCAATTTCCTTGTAATACAGTATACTATTTGGAACAACCTATGATAGGAACTTATCAAGGACTGATTAATATCGGAGAATTGGAAGTTCATATTCAAGGAATTCCAGGGAAAAAATCAGACGACTGATTCTTGGACTAGAGTTTCTCGAGGAAACCTTGGAAACTGTCTAGAAGATGGAATTGAGTTTATGGTAGATGATACGATGTAGAAAATTCAATGACCACAAGTCCATTCTCCATATACATTCCAGTAGGAATGTTGTATGAACAATATAAGGCAGAATATTTTGCTGCTTATATTGATTCAGGTGCTGAAATATGTACAGAAAAACGAGGAGTTTTTCCAAATAATTTGGAAGAAGAATTATCAAAGATTTCTGGAAGAGATTTTTCCAGAGGAATCTTAATCCTATGTAAAGGGATTAAGATGACTGAAATCATGATTGGAGGTGCATGACAAACACCTTGGTACAAGGTAAAAATACCCCCAATTTATTTTCATGATACAGGAGCTGATATTTTGCTAGGAAATAATTTCCTACAAATGTTTAAGTCATATACTCAAGAAAATGAAACTAGACGATTAGTGTTCACAACACCCTGTGATCACAAAATCCTAGTCCAGAGACTACGAGAGGCATTTTACAGAAAATTGCCGATCCAGTTTCGCAGCAAGCATGTTGATGAAGGAAAACTTTTGAACCCAAAAATGAAAGATTCTAGATGATTTGGAGAAACAATGCTCCAGTTAAGAGCAGATAAAGAACTCCAACTAGAAGATATAGAATGTCTTAAGATAACTCTACATAAGAATGAAGTAGAGTTTGAATCTAAGGTATCTTTGGAAGATGTCAAGAAGAGGATCAAAGAAAATTACAATGAAGATCCCTTGGCATGGTGGGACAGAAATCAACTCAAAGCTTGCCTTAAAATTAAGGAAGACAAAGAGTATGAATTTGTCCGTTGTAGGCCTATCCCAATGAATATCATTGATCAAAGGGATATGGAGATTATAATCAAGGAAGATTTGGACCTTGGACTAATCAAAGCAGGAATGTCACCATATAGCAGTCCAGGCTTTCTGGTAAGAAATCATGATGAGATAAAACGAGGAAAACCCAGATTGATTATTAATTATCAAGAGATTAATAAAATTCTGGAGTTTGATGTGTATTTTATACCTAGTAGAGAACACTTGATTAGTTGCATACGCAACGCCAAGATATTCTCTAAGTTTGACTGTAAGTCCGGATTCTATCAAATTCGGATGCAGGAAGAAAGCAAGAAATTCACAGCTTTTTCCACACCCCAAGGACATTATCTTTGAGAGGTATTACCAATGGGATTGGCTAATTCACCTCAGATATTTCAAAGAAAAATGGATAATCTTTTTAAAGATTGTTTTAAATTTGTGTTTTTCTATATTGACCAGGGGTGGGCATGGGTCGGGTTTTTCGGGTTTCGGGTAGTTCGGATCGGGTACCCGATTTTTTCGGGTAGCATTTTCATTACCCGAACCCGATCCGATTCTGGACAATACCCGCCTTTTCGGGTACCCGATAAGGTCGGGTTCGGGTAGGGGTCGGGTTCGGATTATTATTATTATTATTTTTTTACAAAATAACATTTTATCATTTTGTGCCTATCAAATAATATGTGACGAGAAAATAGGCTTATCAAAATAATATTGTCTCGTGAATGTCTACAAAAGTTAATCACAAAAAAATCGAGCATAAACTATTTAGATGCATATATAAGAAATTAACAAGTCTAATCTCGAAATCCAACTTAGATCTTCACCAAAAAAATCAGAATCAACTTCTTGTTTGACTTTCAAAATATCATCTGGAATGTTTCATCACCTGCATAAAGATGTAAATTTATTAACAAAAAAATGAACATCATAAAACAAAAATAAAGTGTATCAATAATTCATATTTTTCATCAATGAAGGAAACAAAATCCATAAAATAAATAATAATAAGATTCACATGCATAAACTTCCAACTTTGAATTGATTACATTTTTTTTCACCTTTATCGTTGAATTAGTTATGGTAATCAAACATCAATAATAGATGTATCAACACCCAATTTTGTTAACTCTGCAAAATAAAGAAAGAAAATAAAATGTTAGTACTTCGAAATGTTGATATATATCTAAAGTAAATAAAATAAAATTAAAATACATTTGTCAATCATTTCAATATATCTAAGTAGATTGGAAACAAACGTACAACCCATATGTTTTTTTTTTTTCAAAATAGGTTTTCAATTTATTAAACTGGACCGGTCCAATTATAAACCCATATGTTTTTTTTTATTTTGAAAAAAAATCGGGTACCCGATCGGGTAATTCGAGTAGCAATTTTATGCCCGACCCCGATCCGACAAAAATATAATCGGGTTCGGGTACTACCCGAATAAATACTCGATGATTACCCGAACCCGAATAAATACTCGATTTTACCCGACAATTGCACCCGATCGAGTTCGGGTCCGGTGGAATCCGAAAAACCCGATCCGATTGCCCACCCCTAATATTGACGATGTTTTAATAGCATCTAAAAATATGGAGGAGCATGTCAAATATTTAGAGATTTTCTCCAAGGTTTGTAAAAAAGAAGGATTGGTTTTATCTGAAAAGAAAGCAGTCATTGCCACAAGAAAGATCGAATTTATAGAAATAGAAATCGATGAGTCTCGAATAATTTTGCAAGATCATATTGTAGAAAAAGTGCAAAATTTTCCAAACGAGTCAAAAGAAAAGAAACAACTTCAGAGTTTTCTATGAGTTGTTAATTTTGCTGGGATGTTTATTAATAACCTAACAAAACACAGGAAAGTGTTTAGTCCATTATTGAAAAAATATGCAAAATTTTTATGGACAAAAGAACACACAAAAGGACTTGTCCAGTTAAAGGAGATTTGTAAGAATCTTCCAAAAATGGCTATTCCTCAAGATGAAGATGATCTGGTATTGTATACCGATGCCAGTGATAATTGGTGGGCTGCAATTTTAACAAAGCTCACACCAGATGGAGAACAACCATGCAGGTAATTGTAATGGTTTATTCTCAGATGCAGAAGCCATCAGATGTCATATCAACGAGAATGAATTTTATGCAGTAAAAAGGGCTTTTGAAAAATGGCCATTATTTTTACTTGCAAAGAAATTTACTTTGAAAGTTGATAATACGCAGGTGAAAGCTTTCTTAAGGAATAAAATTGAGTCTAAACGAAGAATGTCATAACCATAGGGTTTACCTGTTTCTGGATCATCTCTTAATAATTTGTCCCAAAATTTAGTGGAACTGACTCGCCATATGCAAGGGATTCCTTCATCAGTATATCCAAATTCTGGTTGCCATTTCCAGATCCAAGGAATTCCAAATTCCATGAAAAATAGACATAAAGTCTTTCCACCTATCCAATGTTCAGAAAATAATTTTTTAATACTTGGGGAAACATTTAACCAAGTATTCATGGGTTTTATAAAAACCTCTGGCAAAATTTTTGCAGATGGACCAAATATTTTCCACCAAATTAAAAACCAATTTGGAACAGGATGATGAAAAACATTTTCACATATCTTTAAGAACCATGTATATTTCTTTTTTTCATTTTCATAGAATAAAGTTTTATTAAAACTCTCAATATAATCCGAAAAATTGAATTTGAAACTCATTTTATGACATTCAGAATAAAAATATTTTTCAACCAATGGAGATATACCTCATTCTTCAATATATATTATCTTCTTGATAATAAATTTAGAGAAGTTATAACTTCCTTTTTGCTGGGTATTACTGAAAAAATGAGTTATATCAACATTTTTTTGTAGATAACAGAAGATTTTCATAAAATCATCTTTGCTTATAAGAACCATATACATATGATGTATTGGTTAAGTATCTCTCCATGATAGTTCATGGAGTTTTCTCCCATTGAGTATCCTTTTTTTCTATAAGAAGAATTAATTCACGATGTTTTGTCTCTGTATATAGAACAGAATCATTATCATCTTCTTTTATGATATTAGCATATGATGCTGAAGCTTGAGAATATGTATTATTATTTCTCTGCTTTTGTTTCAAAAATTCTTGAAACTCATTATTCTGCTCAGTATTACTTGCTGATGAACTTGATAAGTTTTGGGCTTTTAGCCTCTGCTTTTCATGTTGTGCTATAATATTAGGGGATTTTCCCCTACCACCTCTTCCGCTATAAGAGGAATCTCCTCTTCCTCGAGAGTTCATATCTGTAAATAATATCATTCATAATTTTTTGGAATTCTGAAGGGGCATTTTTAAGTCCAAATGGCATTACTGTCCATTCATAATGTCCTATTGGAACATTAAAAGCAGTTTTATATCTATCAGATTCTTTTACTTTAATCTGCAAAAATCCTGATTTTAAATCAAATTTTGAAAATATAATTGCATGTACCAATCTATCTAATAAATCTTTTTTATTAGGAATAGGATGCCTAATCCATTTTAAAACCTTATTAAGAGGTTTATAATTTATTACTAATCTAGGAACACCTCTTTCCTGCTCAAAATGTTTATTAACATAAAAAGCAGTACAAGACCAAGGAGATTGATAATGTTTTATTAAACTTTTTTCTAATAAAGAATGAATTTCATTTTTACATAATTCTAAATATTCAGAATTCATTTGATAAGGACGAGCCTTGGTAGGAATATTCTTTTCATCAAAATTCTCTTCATATGGAAGAGAGATAATATGCTTCTTTCTATTCCAAAAAGCATTTGGAAGATCATTACATATTTTTAATGAAAATTTATTATAAATAATTTTAATTTTTTCCTGTAATTTAGGATTATTTAATTTATCATCTATAGTTAATATTTTAACTTCTTCTTTTAAAGAATTTATTTGAAAAGTTATTCTATCAATCTTTTCTTATAATTCATTAAGAATTCTATGAACATGTTTAGTTATAAACTTAAAGGAAATAGGATTACCTTGAAAAATTCTTATAATACATGTTTCATCTACATAAGTTAAAGGATATATTTGATAAATAAAAGGAAGACCAAGTATAAGTTGGCTAGAAATATCTTTTGCTAATAAAAAATTGGTTTGAATACAGTTTTTATCTTTGCAAATATATAATTTTGGTAATTTATAATTTATTTCTAATGGTTCTCCTCTTGCATGAGAAAGAGAATGAGTAGTTTTATGAAAATATTTTCTAGGAATTATTCCTTCCTGTATTACATTTAAATCTGCACAACTATCAATCATAGCAATGAAATTTTTTCTTATAAGAATTTTCAATCAATAAAGTAATATTGGTGTACCATTTTTGAGATATAAGCATGCTTAAAACAGATAAATATTTTTTATTTGGATCAGGAAATGAAATATCTTGAATATTATCAAAACTTTCAGAATTATTAGTTTCAATAATTGAAATACGATAATTTAAACTATTATTATTATATTGTAAAATTTTTACTTGTTCTTTAAAATTTTCTATTTTTTTAACTAAATCATGTGTGGTGACTGTATTTTGTTTACTATATTTTTGTTGTAGAAGATTTTTTACTTCTTTCAGAGAATAAGCTTGTTCTTGTTTAACAAGAAGGTTATTATTATTGCTAGTTGAAGCAGTATTTTCCATTTGATCAATAATTGTGGATTTCAATATTGGATCCTTAATCATTTTAAGGAATTCTAGAATATTATTGTTAGTCAACACATTAATATTTAAATCTTGAAATTGAGACATGAGTTTATAAAAATCATCATTATTATCTTTATTATCCTCTATATGATTTAAACAAGATTTTTCCTTGTAAACAATTATTACATTATTATAAATCAGAAATTTTTGATTCAATATCTAATATTTCTTCTGAAATATAAGATTCTAACGAACTTTCAGTTTCACTATCAGAATTATTATTTGAATACATTATTATTTTAAATAATGTTTCTTTTAGATTTGCATATATATCTAAATTATTTGTTAGACTTAAATTTGTTGTGGAGATGCTAGTAAAAACCAGTAGATGTTGACTTAGTACAAAACCAGTAGATGTAAAATAGCAGAAAACCAGAAGCACTTGTATCGAGCTAAAGACCAGTAGCAGCACTTGTCAAGTACTGCTTCTTAGCTAAAATCATAACTAGAAGGGATACAAAACTCGAAATATACACTAACAGAATTTTGCGTATCTCAAAGTCTTTAAATATTACCGTTGATCTATTAACGTGATACTAGCATTTATTACTTCATTAAATGCCATTAAATGTTGTACGAAAACATTTAAGACGGTTTACCATTTTTAGTATGAACTGAGACTGATTGCTTTAATGTATTCTGCACGGTCCATTTTCGGCAATAAAGCTGAACCATTGAAAAGTCAAAAGAGCCGTTCAGATTTTAACGTTGGATAAAGTCTATATATATGGAGACGAAGCACTTTTCAAGAGAGAGAAGTGGAACGAATCTAAATCCAAGAATATCATTTGAGCATCGCTAGAACTTTCAGTCATCCCAAAAGCTCAACACTGAAAAAGCAGCACACGCTTCATTGCATACTCTTGATCATTGAGATCATATTGTGCTAGCTATTTTCGTTATATCTTCTCAAGCTATTAACTTCACTATTTCATTGATAGAAGAATTTGTAACTGGAAAAGAGTCTTTTCCAGAACTTAAGATCATTCAAGAAGTTGAGTTGTAAAAATAAGAGTTTCGATAGGCGAAGAGTAAGTCCTGTTGAAGTGGGTGTGTACAACTGTTGTATTGTATTCCCCAAAGTCTTTTAGTGATACCTTCTGGAAACAGAAGAAGGGGAGACGTAGAAGATTCATCTTCGAACTTCCAGAAACAAACCTTGTGCCATCTACTGTTTCTCTGTTTCACTATTTTTCACCTACTAACCAACAGATCGTTTCCGCACATTATCTTGTGATCTGCTGGTCTTTAAACTTGAACAAGAATCTGCTAGTATCTTTAACAGGACTCTAGCACATCATTCTAAAAAATCGGTTAAGTTTGCCGTTGAGTTTATTCAACCCCCCCTCTAAACTCAACCTGATCCTCAACAAGTGATATCAGAGCAGGTTATTCTTGTTCTGAAAAATATTTAACAGACATGGCTCACTTCAGCAAAATTCCAATGTTCTCAAAAGAAGACTTTGATGATTGGAAAATCAGAATGCAAGTCCATCTTGCAGCTCAAGATGATGACATGTGGTATGTCATCACAGATAGTCCATTAAAGATCTTAAAGCCAAATCCAGCTATTGCTATCACCAAAGGCGCACCTCAGATGCTGGAAAAACCAAGATATGAATGGACAAATGAGGACAAGAAGAAAGCCAATCTTGACAACGTTGCGAAAGACATTCTGTACAAGACACTCGACAAAAATACCTTCAGCAAAATCAAGATGTGTCCTACTGCAAAGGAAATCTGGGAAAAATTGATTCAGATTTGTGAAGGAAACGAAGAAACTAAGGAAAACAAACTTTCTGTAGCCATACAGAAGTTTGAGAATATGAAGATGAAGGCTGGAGAAACTATAAATGAGTTTGATGAACGCTTCAGCAGCCTTGTCAATGAACTCACAGCTCTTGGGAAAGATTTTGGCAACAGGAAAGTTGCATTAAAGGTAATGAGAGCCCTACCCAGAGAATGGGACGTCAAAACGATGGCAATGAGAGCTTCCAGGGATCTAAACAAGTTGGAACTGCATGACTTGTTCTCAGATCTGAAGGCATATGAGTTTGAACTGGAAGTTCGAAGTGGAGAAGAGCCCTTATCAATTCCACCAACCAAAGCTCTCGCAGCTACTACTGCTACAGTTGTCCCAAGTTCATCATCTGCTACTGCTATAGAGAATATTTCTGAGAGAAGTGCTGAACAGATAAGCAATGACGCAATGTCATTATTTGTTAAGAAGTTTTCCAGATTCATGAAAAAGAATCACAGAACATTTCAAAGTCCCAACCGCAATTTCAAAAAGGAATCACCCTCTGGTGATATGACATGCTTTAACTGTGGAAAAGTTGGACATTTTATTGCTGATTGTCCAAAACCAAAGAAGGATGACCAGAAGAAGAAGGGTATCAAACGCAATGATAAAAAGACCAGAAGAGACAGAAAGGCAATGATTGCAGAAGAAAGTAAGTCCAAATGGGCAGACTCAAGTTCTGAATCTTCTGATTCTGAAAGCCATTCAAGTGAAAGTGATGAAGATGAGATCAAATGTCTGATGGCAAATACTGAGTCAAACTCAACATCCGGAGAGGTATTTGACTTTGACTCTGATGAATTTACACGCACTGATTTAGTCAATGCATTACACGACATGGTAGAAGAGTATTCTAGACTTTCTCAATCATTTGAGGAAGTTAAAATTGAAAATCAGAACTTAAGAGATCAGAACAGTAAGTTAACTTGCTTGCAAGTAAACAGCTGTAATAATCTACAAGTTGAGATGAGTAAATTAAAATCTGAGAATGAAAGAGTAATAGCAGATTACCAGACGATGCTTTCGGAAAATCAGAAGCTATCGCTACTGTTGAATGCTTGGAACAAGTCCTCTATTTCACTCGAAAAGATGCAAGAGTTACAAAAACAATCTGGAGACAGGAGTGGTCTCGGATTTTGTAATAATGAAGGCACTTCTGAAACGAATACTAAGCCAAAACTGGGTATGTGCAAAGAGAAGTACATTCACTTTGTGAAATCCAGTGTGGTACAGAAACCAGAAGTACCTACTGCTTCAATTGATAGGAATGTAAATCAGATGAACAACAGGATGCATTATGGTCTGGGTTATGTTAAACCTAAGAAAAGAGTTGACCAGAGTTCTGGATCCAATAGAGGATTCAACTCAAGAAGACAATTTTCTATGAAGGTTAACAGCTACCAGTACTGCAATTCTAGACCTGTTCAAAAGAGATACAGGACAGACAATAGAAACAGAAGGGAAGAACAACTTTTTAAGATGCATAATGTGAGAAATAACAGACCCTTCGTTGCACACACCTCCATGGATACCCGAAGTACAAGAATTGTACAAATGTGGGTTCCAAAGGGACTAATAAGGCTTGGACCCAAATAGATTGGGTACCAGATAATAAAATTTGTGTTTGCAGGTACAGGTAAAGAAAACCAAGATCAGTAGCTCAACATGGTATTTGGACAGTTGATGTTCCAGACATATGACTGGACAGAAAAGTCTACTATCAGAAATAGTGAGTTGTGCTGGTCTAGAAATAACCTTTGGGGACAACTCAAAAGGTAGAACCATGGGTAAGGGTAAGATTATCCATGGTAACATCACTATTAAGGATGTGCTCTTAGTTGAAAATCTTTGTTATAACTTGATCAATATTAGTCAATTATGTGATAGTGGTTTTTCAGTAGCATTCCAGAAGCACACTTGCACAGTCAAAAATGCTGATGACTTTACTGTTCTAACCGGAGTTAGAAAAGGAAACACCTATATAATTTCATGGAACATAGATCATATCATTGCTCCTACATGTTTAGTTGCATCTCTAAGTGATAAACACTGGCTGTGGCACAAGAGATTGAATAATCTGAATTTCAAGTCTATCAACAATCTCAAAAAGCAGAACTTAGTCGACGGATTGCCAGACATAAAATTTGTTAAGAATCATGTATGTTCTGTATGTCAACTTGGTAAGCAAGTAAGATCTAGTTTCAAAAATAAAGGCAGCAAATCATCCTCAAGATGTTTAGAATTATTGCATATGGACTTATTTGGTCCAATTTCTATCATGAGCTTAGGGGGAATGAGATACACCCTTATTGTTGTTGATGATTTCTCTAGATTTACTTGGGTAATCTTTCTTGCTGGAAAAGATCAAACCAGTAGCCTCCTGATCAAACTTCTGAAAAAGATTCAAAATGAGAAATCAGTCTCTGTCATTAGAATCAGAAGTGATCGAGGTACTGAATTTACTAACAAGGCTCTTGAGATATATCTAGACGAACAGGGCATTCATCATGAATATTCAGCTGCCAGGACGCCTCCACAAAATGGAGTAGCTGAGAGGAGAAACAGAACACTTAAAGAAGCTGCTAGAACAATGCTAGCAGATGCAGACATCTCTCAGCGCTTCTGGGCAGAAGCTATTAATACTGCTTGCTACACACAAAAAAGAACAATGATCAACAAGAGAAACAATCAGACTCCTTACGAAATATGGAAAGGAAGTAAACCGAATGTATCTTACTTTCATGTTTTCGGTTGTAGATGTTTTGTGCACAATAATGGTAAAAATCATTTAGCTGAATTTGATTCAAAATCTGACACTGGTTTATTTCTTGAATATTCAGCAGTTAGTAAGGCATTTAGAATTTTCATTAATAAAACACTCAATGTTGAAGAATCTATTCATGTTGTCTTTGATGAAGACAGCAGTGCTCCCGAGATTACTAACATATCTAATCTAAGTAACAGATTAGACAGGGTTCATCTGGAACTAGACAGTGAAGATGATGCAGAAGCAAGTGTTAAGGATATTCAAAATCCAGAACCAGACATTCATATAGCAGAACCAGCAGCTGGCACTCCAGAACCAACAGCTGACACTTCAGAACCAGCAGCTGACACTCCAGAACCAGCAGCTGACATTCCAAAACCATCAACTGAACTTCGAGAACCAGCAGCTGATATTCCAAAACAATCTAATGCTTTGTATGAAGATAATCTAAATCCTTTTATTTGGAGAAAATCTCATCCTCCATCTCTGGTGATTGGAAATCCAGCAGCTCCACTAAGGACCAGAAGACAGATGATGAATGAATACATGCATACTGCTTTTATTTCTCAAGATGAACCAAAGAAGATTGAAGAAGCTCTTATGGATCCCAGTTGGATAGAAGCTATGCAAGAAGAGCTGAATCAATTTGAGAGGAATAAAGTTTGGTTTCTAGTACCTAGACCATCTCACCAAGCTGTCATTGGAACCCGGTGGGTATTCAGAAACAAACTAAATGAGGAAGGAACAGTTGTAAGAAACAAAGCAAGACTGGTTGCACAAGGATTCAGACAAGAAGAAGGAATATACTATGATGAAACCTTTGCACCAGTAGCCAGGCTCGAAGCTATCAGAATATTTTTAGCCTTTGCTGCTTTCAAAAATTTCAAAGTATATCAGATGGATGTGAAGAGTGCGTTCCTCAATGGTTTATTACAAGAGGAAGTCTATGTTGAACAGCCTCCAGGTTTTTCTGATCATCTGTTACCGAATCATGTTTTTAAATTACACAAAGCATTGTATGGTCTGAAACAAGCACCTAGGGCTTGGTACGACACACTTTCACAATTTCTTATTAATCATGATTTCACCGTTGGTACCGTAGATAAGACTTTGTTTACCCTTGTCAAAAACAAGCACATATTATTAGTTCAGATTTATGTTGATGAAATCATATTTGGGTCAACTAACCTCAAATTATGTGCAAAGTTTGCTAAGTTAATGCAGGAACAGTTCGAGATGAGCATGATGGGAGAATTAACATTTTTCTTAGGACTTCAAATCAAGCAATTTGATACTGGAATCTTCATAAATCAAGCTAAGTATACAAAGAAACTACTGAAAAAGTTTGGGATGGAAGCATGTTCTGCTGCTTCCACTCCTATGAGTTCGTCTACCAAACTTGATAAAGATGAAGGGGGAACTCCAGTAGAGGTAACTCAGTATCGAGGTCTTATTGGCTCATTGTTATATCTTACTGCCAGTAGACCCGATATTATGTTTGCTGTTTGTATTAGTGCGAGATTTCAATCTAACCCCAAACAATCTCATTATATTGCTGCTAAACGTATTTTGAAGTACTTGAAAGGAACTCAAAATGTAGGCCTCTGGTATCCCAAGGACTCGTCGTTTAATCTTATTGGATACTCAGATGCTGATTATGCAGGATGTAAACTGGATAGGAAAAGCACAAGTGGTTTTTGTCAATTTCTTGGTGATAGGTTGATCTCCTGGTTTAGCAAAAAGCAGACTTCCATAGCCACGTCTACTGCAGAAGCAGAATATCTTGCTGATGGAAGCTGTTGTTCTCAAATACTTTGGATACAACAACTTAAAGACTATGGAGTTCAAGCCTCTGAATCACCTATATTTTGTGACAATACCAGTGCAATTGCTATATCGCATAAACCAGTACTCCATTCCAGAACTAAGCACATTGATATCAGACATCATTTCATTAGAGATCATGTGCAAAAGAAGAACATTCGTCTGGAATACGTTCCTACTGATCAGCAAGCAGCACACATACTTATTTTCGAAATACACTTGGATTGATAGACTTAACTTAATTATTTGTTATCTTCATCTCAGTTATATATATTGTGGCTTAATTTTGTTTGGTTGTTCAGTCTTAGTTTGCAGAAAATAAAAGCTGAGCGAAAGAGACAATCAGTAGACAAAATATAAAATTTCATAAATAATAAAAGCGGGGGCGTACATTCTTTACTTCTTTTTTAACGTACTACTTCCAGAATGCCAACCAAGTGGTCAGCTCTCCGGTGGAGGTACGTAGAAACTCCTCTGAAAAAGCAATCTTTTTCAGAGTCCTCTGCTCCTTTAAGAGCATGAGGAGGTAGACGCCATCATCAGAGAAGACGTCTTCGCTATCAGCACTATGGAGACGTCGATAATACTTCTCCATTGCTACCAGCTGTTTGGTAGTAGCCAACAACCCATCTTCAAAGGCGGACTGAAGCTCCTGAACCTTAGTCCAGGTGGCAAGTACTTTTTCCAGCACCTTGTCTTCAATCGCTTGCTTCCTTGCAGCGGTCACCTCTTTCATGAACTCCTCGGCCAAATCAGGACTATTCTCTCTTGCCATTTTGTTTAAAAGTGACTGTATGGCTAACCTCTATGCCTGTATTTATAGATGATAAACTAGGTTCCAGAGATCGAGGTAATCATAACTTTAGCGTGAAATGCGAAGCGTTCTGAATCAAGCCATCGACGGTTCACTTAACAAGATGTGACATTTAATAATTACATTAATTTAGGGGGAACTTTATTCCGATTATATGTGATTTTTGTCAGATGCAGAAGGTGATTTGTCTTTTTAACAAAACAAGGCATTCTTTATCTTCCAGTAGAAGCTATCATAGGACGACCAACTTCCTTCTGAATTTATCTCATTATCTATCAGTTATTTATTTTATTCAGTTAACATTGAGTTATTTGCAGAAAGGTATAAAGGAACACCAAGTACTTCAACAGAAATTTTATTAGAAACCATTCCAGTACATTGAACGATGCAGAAGTGAAAAATCTCAAGTCTACTGAACCGTCTTCTGATTTAAACAGACTAAGTTTTTCTTATCCTTTATTATTTTCATTATTATTGTCTAACATTCATTAAAAGCAGTAGATAAAAAAATTATGTCAAAAACAAGAACATTCTTTCATAAAACCAGAAGCATTACATTGAGTTTATCTAATACATTTGTGGATATCAGCAGCTTGAAGTACTTTTCTTGTTGCAAAGTACTTCAGCAGAAACCTATCTAAAGACTATAAGGATTTCTAAACTGAGGATTTTCTTCCTAGTCCTTATAACTTGGAAAAGGATGGTCTTCTTCGAAAAGAATCCAGCAAGCTTGGGTCTTGCCAGCACCAATGTATTGGAAAAAGATGTCTTCAAATATCTGCTTACAAAAGACTTCAAGTTGTCTTTGGAATTACTCTACTGATTCTGACTCTGGAGAAGACTCTGAGAGATCATCAACACCTATCATTTGAATTATTTTAGTAAATGAATGATTTAGTTTGAGAATGTGCAGGCATTTATATAGAGTTTCGAGGAAACTAAAGAGACGGCGATTCAGATATCATATCCCTGCATTTATTAGTTGCATTTATCGAGGGGGAACAATATTTGAGTCAGACTAAGATTTCTTATCCTTTTTAGAAAACAGATATAATGTCTGTCTTTTTGATAAAACAACAAGTCTACTGGTTTTAGCAGTAGACGTTACCATAAAACGACAAACTCTCTTCTGTTTTTCTTTTAGCAACCGCCTCAGACAGCCCGCCATTTTAAAAAAAAAAAAAATTTTGAAATGAGTAGAGTAACTGACGCACCTGTTTCTCTCTCTCTATATCAACCTTAAACATATCGACACGTGTCCCTATGTTTACTGACGGATGTACATTTTGTTTTTAACCGTTCATTTTCTTTCATTGCCCTTTACGAACTCAGATTATTTCCTTGCATCTACTGCTTTCTCGCATCTACTGCAAATATACCTCTAATCTCTTTCAAACTTAGAAATGGCCGCAGCTTATACTTTGAATGCTTATCAGGTGAATTTTGTATCTGTTCTTAAGGATGAGAACCTTGTTAAGATGTTCAAATCATTGGAAAAACATGGACTTTGCCAATTCTTGGAATCGCCTACTATTATCTACAATTCTGCTCTTCTAGATTTCTATGCCAAAGCAGAAGTTGTCGAAGGAAATATTAACTATACACAGGGAGATGCATCAATCTCCATTGATGCTGCATTTCTCGGTTCCACCTTTTTTCTACCGATTTCTGGACCTTCCGAGCTTTCGGATATCACAAAGGAAGAAATGTCTACTGCTTTAACCATCTTTTCAGCTACTGGTGAAGAGCTCTCACCTTCCTGCTTCAAGAAGCTACTGAAAATAGAGTACCAGGTACTCGCTGATATCGTGGCAAAAGCCTTGTTGGTTAAGGCTGGAACATTCGACAAACTGACCAAAGAAAAGGTTCAAGTGATGGTGGCCATCACTTCAGAAAAGAAAGTGGATTGGGGTCGCTTTCTGTTTAGAATTATGAAGGATATAATTCTAAGGAAATGTACTGGATTTGCTGTGCAAATCAGTAAGATGTTGAAAGATGTTGGTTTTCCTGGCACAACAGAAGAGGATGGCTCTTCGGTCACCATGACTTATGCTGATAATGTGCTTGCCTTAAGGCCAAAGCCAACAGTTGGTGAATTTGTGGCCATAAAGAAGGAGATTGGGGAATCTCAGACTGAGGGGCAGAAGAAAATCAAAAGAAAAAGAGCTGTGGTTTTGTCTGATTCTAACAAAACGAAATCTGGAGAATCAGCAACACCCACTCAACAAGCTTCACTGCCTCCCACCCCATCCAAGATGAAGCCTCGCACCACCATCCGCATCAAGAAAACAGCAGCTCTTGCTGAATTAGAGAATGTTCCTCTTCGACAAGTTTTTCCACCAGTTGTCCCATCCACCAAAGCTAAAGCCATTGAATCAGGGCCTTCAACTGCTCCAAGTTTCAGACCAACTTCTGGTGTGGTCATTAGAGAATCTGCTACTGGTTCTGCTTTTAAACCAGTAGTCCCTGCTACTTCTGAAAAAGGGAAAGAAAAGATTACTGAGTTGTCTCAGTCACCGGTGGCAACATCAACCATTCAAACAGCAATTGATCTTCATCTGGAAGAAATTGATAATTCAACCAGAGAAGACATGAAATTCTTTGACGATTGGCTCAAGGTAAGAGTCTACCATCCAATCACTTTTTTGAAATCTACTGGTGTTTATAATCAAACTGTGGAAAATGAGAAAAATGTTTTTGCTGCTGCCAACACACAAAATGTGATAGAAGCCATCAATCGCCGAAGCTACATTTTGGATAAAATCAAACAGCAGAAGATAGACACTATTCTAACAACGTTGAAGTCAAATTTTGACTCTACTGGTCCTACTGCTTTTCATGATCAGAATGTCATTCAAATTTTGTCGGAGCAGCTGACAATTCTATCTGAGCAAATTGTTACTAAGGAAAAGGCTTTTTCTCAGCCTCCAAAATTCAGTGTCACCACTGTCCCCACCATTTTGAAGACTCAGTCAGTTGAGGAACCGGCCAAAGCTTCTTCTGAAGTCAAGGTCTCTAGTACTCCTGCACCTCAAGAAGTTCCTACTCAATCATCCTCTCTGATTTCTGTTCATGATATGGCATCGGTTGATGAGGTGATCGAATCTATTGTACAGACTCAAGCAGCACAGGATGACACAATGCTCGTTACTTCTACCTTTGCTGATCATCCTCCAGTCCAATCCATTCCAGAATCTGCAACTGCTACTGCCACTGCTACTGTTATGGCTACTGCTTCTTCTTCTCTTCCAGAGCTTGAGCATTTTTCAAAAGCTCATCAAGCTGAAATGGAAACTTTGTTGCATACTTCACCGTCTACTGTTGAGCCACAAGCCATACCTGAACCTGCTGCTGATTTGCAGCAACCAGAAGAAAGGCCAACAGATCAATCTATTGCTTCAGAAGGACCTTCTGCTGAACCAGAACCAGCTGTTATCACTCAAGCAGAAGTTGCACACTCTACTGCTCTTATTATTCCTTCTCTGCAGTCTCCTGAGCACATCGCCAGAATGGAAGACATTAAACAACGATTGCTTGCAAGAACCCCTTCACCAGTTGTGGAACCATTTGATTTAGAGTTTCAGATTGATAATCTACAAAAGGAGCTACAGAATCTTTCTGATATAGTCAAGCGGCTATCTCGTGAGAATGCCGTAGAAATCAGTGGTGCTCAGTTTTTCCGAGACCGTATGTCCAAGGAAATACATAAAACGGCGGAATCTGTGCATAAAATGAATGCTGAAACCATTGTTTTTCGACAAGCTATATCCAGAAGTTCCAGTCAGCTCATGATTGCTCAATCTGACATACTTACCCGGCTCACCGAGCATGATGGCCTTTTTTGCTCAATCTCCACCACCATGGACCTAATGGATGCCAAGATCGATTCTCAATCTCAATCTCTCACCGCTCTAAATGATCGAGTTTCTAATCAGGCTCCATATCTGGAGATGTTGACTAATGGCATTCACAACTTATCTGGGCGAATGGATGACTTAATTGCTAGGGTCATTGCCGATGATGCCAAAAAGGGGGAAGAAGATAGAACTGGAGATAGAACTGGAGCGAGTAGCAGCAGACCTCATTCTTCTGGAAGGGATCAAAATCCAGATGAAGCTACTTTCAGAGAGATATTGGAACAAATTAGTTTTATTTTTTTATCTTAACTAATTTGTGCTTTACGTGATTTTTCTGGATAATAACTGTTTTTATCTGCTTCGTAATCTGTTTTATCTATTCATCTTAACGTTTAAGGAACATCTAGGTTTTGGCATCACCACAAAGGGAAAAATTGTTAGACTTAAATTTGTTGTGGAGATGCTAGTAAAAGTGGAGATGCAAGTAAAAATCAGTAGATGCTGGCTTAGTACAAAACCAGTAGATGTAAAATAGCAGAAAACCAGAAGCACTTGTATCGAGCTAAAGACCAGTAGCAGCACTTGTCAAGTACTGCTTCTTAGCTAAAATCATAACTAGAAGGGATACAAAACTCGAAATATACACTAACAGAATTTTGCGTATCTCAAAGTCTTTAAATATTACCGTTGATCTATTAACGTGATACTAGCATTTATTACTTCATTAAATGCCATTAAATGTTGTACGAAAACATTTAAGACGGTTTACCATTTTTAGTATGAACTGAGACTGATTGCTTTAATGTATTCTGCACGGTCCATTTTCGGCAATAAAGCTGAACCATTGAAAATTCAAAAGAGCCGTTCAGATTTTAACGTTGGATAAAGTCTATATATATGGAGACGAAGCACTTTTCAAGAGAGAGAAGTGGAACGAATCTAAATCAAAGAATATCATTTGAGCATCGCTAGAACTTTCAGTCATCCCAAAAGCTCAACACTGAAAAAGCAGCACACGCTTCATTGCATACTCTTGATCATTGAGATCATATTGTGCTAGCTATTTTCGTTATATCTTCTCAAGCTATTCACTTCACTATTTCATTGATAGAAGAATTTGTAACTGGAAAAGAGTCTTTTCCAGAACTTAAGATCATTCAAGAAGTTGAGTTGTAAAACTAAGAGTTTCGATAGGCGAAGAGTAAGTCCTGTTGAAGTGGGTGTGTACAACTGTTGTATTGTATTCACCAAAGTCTTTTAGTGATACCTTCTGGAAACAGAAGAAGGGGAGACGTAGAAGATTCATCTTCGAACTTCCAGAAACAAACCTTGTGCCATCTACTGTTTCTCTGTTTCACTATTTTTCACCTACTAACCAACAGATCTTTTCCGCACATTATCTTGTGATCTGCTGGTCTTTAAACTTGAACAAGAATCTGCTAGTATCTTTAACAGGACTCTAGCACATCATTCCGAAAATCGGTTAAGTTTGCCGTTGAGTTTATTCAACCCCCTTCTAAACTCAACCCGATCCTCAACAATATGTTTACATAAACTTATATATAAAATAATAATAATTGAATATGAACAATTTGTGAATTATAATGATTTGAAATCACATATTTCAAGAAACCATAAGCAATATTAATTATTTAATTTTAGTGCATCACGCAATATAGTATGTAACAACAAACTATACATATATAAAATAATAAAATTTTTATGCACAAATTAAATTAAATTATTCATAAAATCTAGAACTATTTTAATGTGTACAAATTATTTAATAAAATGTTATATGTATACCGAATTATACATATAACTTTCATAACACAATAATTTTTTAAATTATTTTTATTAAAAAATAATAAAATAATTCATTTACCGACAATTGAAGAATTTGAGAATTGAATATTTGAACAATTGAAGACATGTCGGGCTTCTTTCAATTTAATATACTGAATATTTTGTTTGAGCAATTGAATGATACTTTCTGAATTCAATTGCCACAATCATAAATTGCAAACTTTCGAACTCTTCTTCTTCATCCTCTCGTTAAAAATAAAAATTTTCAGAAACTTTCATAATGAAAATTTTTGTTCTCAAAATTTATTTTGAAAAATCAGAAAACTGAATATTATCATCTTCAACACTTCAATGAAGAATTTCAAGGTGCAACCGAGAACAAAATTCTCAGGTAAGTTTCTTAATATTATTACGTCCATCCTCAAATTTCAAGTTTATTATGCAAAAACTTCAGAAATAAATTTTATGATATCATATTTTCAGAAAATGAAAACAAAATTTTAAGGTAGAGGTATTACGGCTCTGATACCAAATATCAGAATTTTTCTCAAAAATCATGTTTCAACACATTTATAAACATGATAAATAATATTCGGAAGCAAATCGAGTGTTACCTCCGGCCATTGAAAATTTGTAAGTTCTCTGCTTTTCCTCCGATGGAAGTATTCTAAGCACTCAACACTCACTGTAGATGATGTATTTTAATTCTTATGAGGTTTGTACTTAGAGATACCAATCACTGCTATTTATAGGCATCTCATATCATCAATGAGTTTATCGGGAGCCCAAGAGTCAAAAGAAGAGGCACATGCGTCTCAAATTTTTAAAGTTGAGGCATGCAGTGCATGTACCGTTTTTCAAAATTGTAGTCTATGACCATCACAATTTCCTACACGCTTTTTCTTCTTTTTTGATATGGGTCATTTTTCTTACATTTCCTTGTCAAGAAATATTCAACTTCAGTGTGTGGAGGGAATGTAGATTAATCTAATAGTCATAAAAAAATAAATTAGCAGGAAAAATGCTTCGTGCCCAACCTCATCAAATTCTCTTTACATGCTTTAATTTAGTGTTGAGGCCAAATATAATTATTGGATAAGGCGAGCCAAGAAAACTCGAGGTATAGAAGAAGACGTTCATGATCAGTTAAGAATTGGAATATAACAGACAAAATATTAAGGGTTGACAATAGGGATGAATAATCAAAGACACATAACACAAAGTTTCAACTACTTATATTTCTTTTTAAGGCTAGCTTGACCATCTTTACGTTCCAAAATTTCTTGGATATGCAAGGACTATCAACAGAAGATAATCAGCAAGATTCATATTGTAACGTCCCGAAAATTTGAAGGTCCACGCGTGAACCACATGCATGCAAGTTATTAAATTCTTTGTGTATTTCAATTAATTGTTTTAATTACATAAATTAATTATGTTGTGCATGTTGACATGTTTAACATATATTTTTCTACATGGTTGCATAAAAAATATATTTTTAAAGGTTATTCGAGTTGCGATCGAGGAACAGAGGCCGATGGCTGAAAAATTGAAAATATTTTTTTTAGTTAATTGTTTTTAAATATTTAATATATGGTTGATGGTTTTTATTATTTTTGAAAATAAAGAGTTTGGAGGTGATTTTATACGTCGTGACGTAATTTTTATCGTTGTTGGATTTTCAACAAAAATATGAACGTTTTGGTAACCCAGCTGATAATTCACAAACTTTACTAAACAAAATTTTTAATTATGTACTAATGGGTTTACTGGGCCTCTAGTTACTGAATCTAAGCTACTATTAGTAATTTTATTTAATATTTAAAGTGCAATCTACCCCATAATTAAATCACAAACTCACGCCCCACTCCCCTAAAACATTCAAACTCCTTTCTTTCATAATCACACGGCACACACAAGGAAAAGCAAGAGGAAAGTTTCGAACTTCAAGGATTTTTCAAGCCAACGTCCCCTCGTCGTCGTTCTTCAATTCGTCAATAATAATTCGTGCGCTATACAGCAAAGGCACACCATACACTTTCTTTTACTCATCGTCGCACCATATTATGTATTTATTTAAGAATTGCATGAAATCAAGTTGAACCTTTGAATATTTTCGTTTATTCATCAAGTGTGATTTTTAAAAGCATGTATTTGATCTAAAATCATGATTTTCATGTTCTTAAGGGTATGCCATGATTAGAAATGGTTAAGAACATTGTTTTACATGATTTTAAGGAGTCCTAGGATGCACAACAGGCTGCACACGTGAATTGTTTAAGCTAGAACCGAGCTTCACGTTTTTGATGTCCAAGGGCTCGAATTCAAGGGTTTGGTTGCATGGCATGGCTTGGGTCATGAATGGGGCTTGGATTGGGTTAGGGAAGGAGTCCTAGCCACTCTAGGACTCGAGACAAGTGGCTGGGAAGGAGTCAAGCTAGGACTCCACCCGAGAGCCATCAAGGAAGTCACGCATAGGTGCAGGAGCGCGCAGGTTTGGTAGGCTCGGCCAGGGGGACTCTGGGCTGGGCTAGGTCAAGTCCTTAGGGTATTAAGAGGGTGCACAAAGGGCTGTTCAGGTGCTGGTCCGATGGCTAGAGTCCTAAGCGCCCAAACGAAGAGTCCTTGTCATTGAGGAGTCTTGGCCGATTGCATGTGCTGGTTTTTGTGCTTTCGGTTGGGGCTAGGGTCAGGTACTAGGGGTGCTAAGGGTTCACAAGGGTCCAGGGAAGGGATGGTTCGAAGTTTGCTCAAGATGGCTTGAGCATGGCTCAGTGAAAAATGAAGTTGGCTCGAGGGTAACTTAGTTGGTTCGAATTAAGGTTTTCAATGAACTAAAATTTGAAACATGGCTCAACGGGGGTCGAGTCATGGTTCATAAGGGCCAAATAATTATTAAAAGTCTAAGTTTTTAATATGAGAATTTTATATCAAAGTTTGGTTTAATTCGGGATTAAAACGCGTTAATATGTAGCATTTAAAAAATAAATTAAAAGCCATCGATTTAGGCCAAATAAAAATATGGGAAAATTAATATAAGCTTAAATAATTAATTGGGATGGTTTAGAGTCAACGGAATTAAGAAAATGTCAAAAACGTGAAATGTTACGTCTAGGGGTAAAACGGTAATTTTACACCCGAAAATTAGTAAACGTCATGGCAGTGCTCTGATTGCTGTTTATATGTTAAAATATTTACTTTAAATGTTTATGGATTTTTATGATTATTGTGAATGATTATGGAATTTTATGATTAAACGTTAACGTTAAAAAAAACATATTGCATGCTTGATTTAAAAGAAAAACATTATATGCATGTTTAATTTTTATAAGTGATGAAAATACGAAACGTTGAAGGAAGTGTAATGCCCGAATTTTGAAAAATGTGGCAGTAGAATGGAATAGATAATGGAAGGGTAGAATCGAAGGTGGAATTTGAGCTAAATAGGTAATGAAAGTGCAGAAACGGTATGAAAAATGTGGCAGTAATTGTTTTTTTTAGCATAATGTTTTGTATATTGATCCATTTGATGTGAGGCTACTTCCATTAGAAAGATAAGACATAAGGCTATAACTTTCCTGTTTTGAGTTTTGTTCAAATCATTAGGGAAGACGAGCCAAAAGCGCCCCGAAGTGTGTCGTGCGTATCGTCGTTCCTACAATGACACATGTTGGGAGATTGAGTATAACTTTTTACTCAGACCTCCAAATGACATGAGGTCAATTGGAGATGCAAGCCAAGACATAGGGCTACAACTTTCCTGTTTACCACTTTTCCTAATTCTGAAGGGAAGAGGCGTTTCAGAAGCAATCTTTGACGTAGCTGTGCGCAGAGCGCGCCCGAGCGAAAAAAGATGTCCGCCCGTGCGGGACTTGTTCGAAAATTTTATATTTTTGGCCGAGAGTTCCGCACCCGAGCGGAAAAAGATGTCCGCCCGAGCGCCCAGCAAGTTAAGAAAACGTGTTTTGAGGTTTGGATGGTATATATTAGATTGGTGAATGATTTTTGTATCATTTCTTCTCTTTCTTTTCTCTCCATTGGTCTAGAGCTAGGGTTCGTCATTCTCCTTCAATCCAATTTCTTCCAAGACATTAATATTTGATCGAATCCTTAATATTTGTTTGGAGATTAGAAGTTCTTCTCCTCAAGAGTTTATAAGCAAGGTAAGAAAGCTTATTTCCTTGGTTTAGTGATTGAAGGGAAAACAATGTGTTGTTTGGTTTGAGTGTTGAGGTAAAGTTGTTAATATAATGATTGGTGGTATTATTATTGTACGTATTGATATTTTGAAAAGAAATGGAATTGTAGAGGAGCTAACTCTTTAGCACGCACGTCACGTGTTTGACAAAATGATTCAATGAATGTTTTTATGTCATATTACGGTTAAGAAATGATATGGATTCCTTCTTTACACTATTGTTGGGATTTGAGTTTTCTTAAATATCCAAATTGCGGATCTTGATTGGAAGCATTATTGAATTAATTATGAATTTTGTACAGAAATTGCTATGTTTTGATAAATGATCCGAGTTCTTGAGTTATAGTAGAATTCAGAGGTTCAAGACTTCTCACCTACACATTTCGATCTTCTATTGGTAATATTTGAAAGGTATGTTACGGTCTGTAACATACGAGGTAAAAGTATCATTTTTATTTTAGATTCAAAACTCTATGGCTCGATGAACTATTGGTGATTTGATGATGATTGTTGTATTGAGATTAGTTGATTATGATATCGAAATGATGATATTGATTTGCATCATTACATTGCATATTGAGCCACTTTTTGATTCAGATTTGATATGGCGGAGGTCGTCTTGATTTATTGATTTGTTGGATGTATGGGGCTATAGTTGAGTTGGCATAGTGTATGCGGAGGTCGCTGCTATGGCCTGAACACTCTCTATAGGGGCACCATAGTCCTGGGATTGTAGAACACAGCACCCCACCCCGAGCGGATGAGTCGGTGGATGTTGATGGGTGATTCTATTCCCTTGGGTACCCTATGACCAGATGATTCACTTGATCTTGAGATTTATTGATAGCCCACAGCTTCTGATCATGCATTGCATTATATTGCATCTTTATGAATTTTATATGATATATTTGAAATGTTAATTCTCATATGTTATTGATTGTATCATACTGGGTTTATACTCACCGGCACGTCGGCTACCTCTTGTTTTCATGTGCTTGACGGTAGGTGAGGCGAGGTTGGGGATGCCAGAGTCCAGCTCCAGGCGAGGAGATACGAGTTAAAGTGGGATTCTCGGGTCTTAGGAGCTATGTGATGATGTTTGGATTTCTTTGGTTCACTACTTTTTGTAGGCATGTTGAAAATTATATTTAAAACATTTAAGACCATTAAATTATTTTGACGATGTTTATGTGAATTTGTGAACCACAAATTACGTATTTATTAAATCATTTGGTTTGTTACAATTATAATTATTAGTTTTAGATATCGGACCCGGGGCCCCACATTAGGTGGTATCAGAGCTTAAGATATTTGAGAACAGGGCAGATCGAGTCAGTTTGAATTGCTTGATCATGTGATATAATTGTTAGCATTTTCATTGTGCTATGATGTGAAATACATGATTTAAATTGAGATATTATATTGTTGAGTTTTATTCGAGATTTTTGAGATTGTTGAGTCTCAAGAGCCAGAGATGATTGATACAAGATTGAGATGATTATGATATTGTGATTTTATATGTGTTTGATCTATTTTATATCAGACATGGCTACTCGAGGTAGAGTTCGTGGTAGACCTAGACAGGACATACCAGTGGCACAAGATCAGGGCAGTGCTACTCATACTCAGATGGATATAACTCCGACTCCGATGGAGATACTGTTAGCCAGATTTCAGTCTTTGCATCCACCGATGTTGAAGGGTACCGAGAATGCATTAGAGTGTGAGAACTGGTTGGAGAATATAGATCAATTATTTGAATCTTGAGTATCCAGATGATCGTAGAATCAAATTAGTTGTTCATCAGTTATTGGATGTTGCTAAGAGTTGGTGGATAATGACCAAGAAAGCTTTAGAGGGTCGAGGTACGATTGTTACGTGGGATATTTTTAAATCTGAATTTTATCAGTGTTTCTTTCCTACCTCTTATAGGAAAGATAGGGGAGACGAGTTTGCAAATTTAAAGCAGGGAAATCTGAATATTGAGGACTATGTTGCCAAGTTCTCGAATTTACTGAGATTTGCTCCTCATGTAGCATCCGATGAAGAAGCTAAGGCCGATCATTTCATAAATGGTCTTAATCCTGATATATTTACCCTGGTTAATACTGGAAGGCCTAACACTTTTGCTGAGGCTCTTGATCGAGCCAAGGTAGTTGAAACTGGAATCATTAGGCAGAGAGGTTCTCAGTATTCGCAACGACCCCAACAGCCACAGTTCCGACAAGCAGTTCAGACAGGGTAATAGTGGCAACATAATAGAGCAATTTAGGGCTAGAGGGAAGCAATTTAAGAGGCATGGCAGTAATTTTTCGAATTCTAGTGGATCGAGACAGTCTGGTTCAGTTCAGAGCACTGGTTATTCAGGCACAACTTGTGGTCAGTGTGGTGGTAGACATTATACCGATCAATGTAGAGGAATCTCGGGAGCTTGCCACTTGTGTAACCAGGTGGGACACTATGCTCGAGTGTGTTCTAATCGTGGAAGTGAAATATCTCAGAGTGGGAGATCATCGAGACAGACACCTCACCAGAATCGTCAGACCCCTACAGTTCATTCTTATCAGCAATCAAACCGGTCAGATCATAACCAACATAGTGGTGGCCACAGGGTAGGACAGCCACCTAGACAGCAGGCTCGAGTTTTTGCACTCACTGAGGATGAGGCACATAATGCTCCAGATAATGTCATTTCAGGTAATTGTTTTCTCTCAGGTTATCCTGCTTATGTTTTGATGGATACTGGTGCATCACATACTTTCATAGCTGAGCACTTTGTCACATTGCATTCGTTGCATTCTATACCATTATCATCTACCTTATCTATTTCTACTCCACTGGGCAAAGTGATGAGGTCTGGTGAAATGTTAAGTGGTTGTGAATTTCGTTATGAGAATAATGTCATTGAGCTTGATTGCATTGTGCTGGAGATGGCTGATTTTGACTGCATAGTTGGTATTGACATGTTGACAAGATACAGGGCTACTGTAGATTGTTTTCAGAAGATTGTTAAGTTTAGGCCTGATATGACAGATCACTGAACATTCTATGGTAAAGGTTCTCGAGCTAAGATTCCTTTGATATCTGTTTTGTCCATGACTCGTTTGTTACAGAAAGGAGCCGAATGTTTCTTGGTTTATGCAATTGATATTTCAAGGTCAGTACCTAAATTGGTAGATATTCCAATTGTTAGTGAATTTTCAGATGTATTTCCAAATGAAATTCCAGGATTTCCTCCAGTCCGAGAGGTTGAGTTCAACATTGAGTTGATGCCAGGTACACAGCCTATTTCTAGAGCTCCTTATAGGATGGCGCCAATTGAACTGAAGGAACTAAAGGAACAACTTGAGGATCTATTGGCTAAAGGATATATAAGACCAAGTGTTGTGCTCCGGTTTTATTTGTGAAGAAAAAAGACGGGTCTATGAGGCTTTGTATCGATTATAGACAGTTGAATAAAGCCACAGTAAAGAATAAGTATCCTTTGCCAAGGATTGATGATCTCTTTGACCAGTTGCAGGGTTCTTCAGTATATTCTAAGATTGATTTAAGATCCGGATATCATCAGTTAAGAGTTAAAGAGGCAGATGTGCCTAAGACTGCTTTTCGTACCAGGTATGGAAATTTTGAATTTTTGGTTATGCCTTTTGGGTTGACCAATGCACCTGCGGTATTTATGGATTTGATGAACCGTGTGTTTCAACGGTATATAGATCAATTTGTTGTGATCTTCATTGATGATATTCTTATTTATTCAAAATCTGAAATTGAGCATGCCGAGCACTTGAGAGCTGTTTTGCAAATTTTGAGAACTGAAAAGTTGTATGCTAAATTATCGAAATGCGAGTTTTGGTTGGATAGAGTGGTTTTCCTTGGACATGTGATTTCAAGTGCAGGTATATCAGTTGATCCGAGTCAAGTTGAGGCAGTCATTAATTGGTATAGACCGACATCAGTTCCTGAGGTACGTAGTTTTATGGGTTTGGCAGGCTATTATCGCATATTTATTGAAGGATTCTCACAGATTGCGAAGCCAATTACCCAGCTGACACAAAAGAATGTACCATTTATTTGGTCGCAAGCATGTGAGGCTAGTTTTGTTGAACTTAAGCAGAGATTGACTAGTGCTTCAGTTCTGACTATTCCATCAGGTGTAGGAGGATTTACAGTGCACACTGAAGCTTCACATCAAGGACTGGGTTGTGTATTAATGCAGCATGGCCGTGTTGTTGCCTATGCTTCACGACAGTTGAAGCCACATGACTTTAAATACCCAGTGCATGACTTCGAACTAGCAGCAGTGGTTTTTGCCTTAAAGATTTGGCGTCACTACTTGTATGGTGAGAAATTTGAGATATTCACTTATCATAAGAGTTTGAAATACCTCTTTTCACAAGCGGAGCTGAACATGAGACAGAGGCGTTGGTTAGATTTGTTGAAAGACTATGATTGCGAAATAAAATATTATCCAGGAAAGTCTAATGCAGCAGCCGATGCTTTGAGCAGAAAAGTATGCAATATGTCCTTGATCACTAGCAGTGTATCTGACTTAATAGAAGAATGTTGTCTTTCTGGTTTGGATTTTGTGGTAGATACTCAACATGTAAGAGTATTTATGATTCAGGCAGAGCCAGAGTTGTTTGTAAAGATTAAAGAGGCTCAAAGGTTAGATCAAAGCATTCAGAAATCAGTTGAACTCGTCAGATCAGGACATCGATCAGAATTTCAGGTCAATAATGAGGGTATTTTGTTTGTGAATGATCGTATTGTAGTTCCTAATATTTCAGAATTGACGATACAGATGACGGTCGTTGATTTTTGAGAAAGGAGACAGAGTTTTTCTGAAAATATCTCCTTTTCGTGGTACAGTTAGATTTGGAAAGAAGGGTAAATTATCGCCGAGATTCATAGGTCCATATTAGATTTTGGAACGTGTTGGTGATTTGGCTTATAGATTAGCTCTTCCTCCTGCGTTATCAAGTGTTCATGATGTTTTTCATGTGTCCATGTTGAGGAAATATCATCCAGATCATTCTCATGTACTTCCACCCGATGAGGTTGAGTTAGATCAGAATTTGAGCTAAATTGAGAGACCGATTCAGATTCTAGACAGAAAAGATAAAAAACTCAGAAATAAATTGATGCCATTAGTTAAAGTACAGTGGAGCAGACATGGTATCGAGGAGGCAACTTGGGAATTAGAAGATAAAATGAGACAAGAATATCCAGAGTTATTCAAATGAAGTATGCTTCTATTCTCGGTTTTATTTTCATTATTGATTATTACATGTTAGACTTGAAAGAGATGATTGATTTCGAGGACGAAATCTATTTTAGAGGGGATGAATTGTAATGCCCGAATTTTGAAAAATGTGGCAGTAGAATGAAATAGATAATGGAGGGGTAGAATCAAAGGTGGAATTTGAGCAAAATAGGTCATGGAAGTGCAGAAATGGTATGAAAAATGTGGCAGTAGTTGTGGTTTTTAGCATAATGTTTTGTATATTGATTCTTTTGATGTGAGGCTACTTCCATTAGAAAGATAAGACATAAGGCTATAACTTTCCTGTTTTGAGTTTTGTTCAAATCATTAGGGAAAACGAGCCAAAAGCGCTCCGAAGTGTGTCGTGCGTATCGTCGTTCCTACAATGACACATGTTGGGAGATTGAGTATAACTTTTTACTCAGACCTCAAAATGACATGAAGCAAATTGGAGATGCAAGCCAAGACATAGGGCTACAACTTTCCTGTTTACCACTTTTCCTAATTCTGAAGGGAAGAGGCATTTCAGAAGCAATCTTTGACGTAGCTGTGCGCAGAGCGCGCCCGAGCGGAAAAAGATGTCCGCCCGTGCGGGACTTGTTCGAAAATTTTATATTTTTGGCCGAGAGTTCCGCGCCCGAGCGGAAAAAGATGTCCGCCCGAGCGCCCAGCAAGTTAAGAAAACGTGTTTTGAGGTTTGGATGGTATATATTAGATTGGTGAATGATTTTTGTATCATTTCTTCTCTTTCTTTTCTCTCCATTGGTCTAGAGCTAGGGTTCTTCATTCTCCTTCAATCCAATTTTTTCCAAGACATTAATCTTTGATCGAAGCCTTAATATTTGTTTGGAGATTAGAAGTTCTTCTCCTCAAGAGTTTATAAGCAAGGTAAGAAAGCTTATTTCCTTGGTTTAGTGATTGAAGGGAAAACAATGTGTTGTTTGGTTTGAGTGTTGAGGTAAAGTTGTTAATATAATGATTGATGGTATTATTATTGTACGTATTGATATTTTGAAAAGAAATGGAATTGTAGAGGAGCTAACTCTTTAGCACGCACGTCACGTGTTTGACAAAATGATTCAATGAATGTTTTTATGTCATATTACGGTTAAGAAATGATATGGATTCCTTCTTTACACTATTGTTGGGATTTGAGTTTTCTTAAATATCCAAATTGCGGATCTTGATTCGAAGCATTATTGAATTAATTATGAATTTTGTACAGAAATTGCTATGTTTTGATAAATGATCCGAGTTCTTGAGTTATAGTAGAATTCAGAGGTTCAAGACTTCTCACCTACACATTTCGATCTTCTTTTGGTAATATTTGAAAGGTATGTTACGGTCGGTAACATACGAGGTAAAAGTATCATTTTTATTTTAGATTGAAAACTCTATGGCTCGATGAACTATTGGTGATTTGATGATGATTGTTGTATTGAGATTAGTTGATTATGATATCGAAATGATGATATTGATTTGCATCATTACATTGCATATTGAGCCACTTTTTGATTCAGATTTGATATGGCGGAGGTCGTCTTGATTTATTGATTTGTTGGACGTATGGGGCTATAGTTGAGTTGGCATAGTGTATGCGGAGGTCGCTGCTATGGCCTGAACACTCTCTATAGGGGCACCATAGTCCTGGGATTGTAGAACACAGCACCTCACCCCGAGCGGATGAGTCGGTGGATGTTGCTGGGTGATTCTATTCCCTTGGGTACCCTATGACCAGATGATTCACTTGATCTTGAGATTTATTGATAGCCCACAGCTTCTGATCATGCATTGCATTATATTGCATCTTTATGAATTTTATATGATATATTTGAAATGTTAATTCTCATATGTTATTGATTGTATCATACTGGGTTTATACTCACCGGCACGTCGGCTACCTCTTATTTTCATGTGCTTGACGGTAGGTGATGCGAGGTTGGGGATGCCAGTGTCCAGCTCCAGGCGAGGAGATACGAGTTAGAGTGTGATTCTCGGGTCTTAGGAGCTATGTGATGATGTTTGGATTTCTTTGGTTCACTACTTTTTGTTGGCATGTTGAAAATTATATTTAAAACATTTGAGACCATTAAATTATTTTGACGATGTTTATGTGAATTTGTGAACCACAAATTACGTATTTATTAAATCATTTGGTTTGTTACAATTATAATTATTAGTTTTAGATATCGGACCCGGGGCCCCACATTAGGTGGTATCAGAGCGTAAGATATTTGAGAACAGGGTAGATCGAGTCAGTTTTAATTGCTTGATCATGTGATATAATTGTTAGCATTTTCATTGTGCTATGATGTGAAATACATGATTTAAATTGAGATATTATATTGTTGAGTTTTATTCGAGATTTTTGAGATTGTTGAGTCTCAAGAGCCAGAGATGATTGATACAAGATTGAGATGATTATGATATTGTGATTTTATATGTGTTTGATCTATTTTATATCAGACATGGCTACTCGAGGTAGAGTTCGTGGTAGACCTAGATAGGACATACCAGTGGCACAAGATCAGGGCAGTGCTACTCATACTCAGATGGATATAACTCCGACTCCGATGGAGATACTGTTAGCCAGATTTCAGTCTTTGCATCCACCGATGTTGAAGGGTACTGAGAATGCATTAGAGTGTGAGAACTGGTTGGAGAATATGGATCAATTATTTGAATCTTGAGTATCCAGATGATCGTAGAATCAAATTAGTTGTTCATCAGTTATTGGATGTTGCTAAGAGTTGGTGGATAATGACCAAGAAAGCTTTAGAGGGTCGAGGTACGATTGTTACGTGGGATATTTTTAAATCTGAATTTTATCAGTGTTTCTTTCCTACCTCTTATAGGAAAGATAGGGGAGACGAGTTTGCAAATTTAAAGCAGGGAAATCTGAATATTGAGGACTATGTTGCCAAGTTCTCGAATTTACTGAGATTTGCTCCTCATGTAGCATCCGATGAAGAAGCTAAGGCCGATCATTTCATAAATGGTCTTAATCCTGATATATTTACCCTGGTTAATACTGGAAGGCCTAACACTTTTGCTGAGGCTCTTGATCGAGCCAAGGTAGTTGAAACTGGAATCATTAGGCAGAGAGGTTCTCAGTATTCGCAACGACCCCAACAGCCACAGTTCCGACAGCAGTTCAGACAGGGTAATAGTGGCAACATAATAGAGCAATTTAGGGCTAGAGGGAAGCAATTTAAGAGGCATGGCAGTAATTTTTCGAATTCTAGTGGATCGAGACAGTCTGGTTCAGTTCAGAGCACTGGTTATTCAGGCACAACTTGTGGTCAGTGTGGTGGTAGACATTATACCGATCAATGTAGAGGAATCTCGGGAGCTTGCCACTTGTGTAACCAGGTGGGACACTATGCTCGAGTGTGTTCTAATCGTGGAAGTGAAATATCTCAGAGTGGGAGATCATCGAGACAGACACCTCACCAGAATCGTCAGACCCCTACAGTTCATTCTTATCAGCAATCAAACCGGTCAGATCATAACCAACATAGTGGTGGCCACAGGGTAGGACAGCCACCTAGACAGCAGGCTCGAGTTTTTGCACTCACTGAGGATGAGGCACATAATGCTCCAGATAATGTCATTTCAGGTAATTGTTTTCTCTCAGGTTATCCTGCTTATGTTTTGATGGATACTGGTGCATCACATACTTTCATAGCTGAGCACTTTGTCACATTGCATTCGTTGCATTCTATACCATTATCATCTACCTTATCTATTTCTACTCCACTGGGCAAAGTGATGAGGTCTGGTGAAATGTTAAGTGGTTGTGAATTTCGTTATGAGAATAATGTCATTGAGCTTGATTGCATTGTGCTGGAGATGGCTGATTTTGACTGCATAGTTGGTATTGACATGTTGACAAGATACAGGGCTACTGTAGATTGTTTTCAGAAGATTGTTAAGTTTAGGCCTGATATGACAGATCACTGAACATTCTATGGTAAAGGTTCTCGAGCTAAGATTCCTTTGATATCTGTTTTGTCCATGACTCGTTTGTTACAGAAAGGAGCCGAATGTTTCTTGGTTTATGCAATTGATATTTCAAGGTCAGTACCTAAATTGGTAGATATTCCAATTGTTAGTGAATTTTCAGATGTATTTCCAAATGAAATTCCAGGATTTCCTCCAGTCCGAGAGGTTGAGTTCAACATTGAGTTGATGCCAGGTACACAGCCTATTTCTAGAGCTCCTTATAGGATGGCGCCAATTGAACTGAAGGAACTAAAGGAACAACTTGAGGATCTATTGGCTAAAGGATATATAAGACCAAGTGTTGTGCTCCGGTTTTATTTGTGAAGAAAAAAGACGGGTCTATGAGGCTTTGTATCGATTATAGACAGTTGAATAAAGCCACAGTAAAGAATAAGTATCCTTTGCCAAGGATTGATGATCTCTTTGACCAGTTGCAGGGTTCTTCAGTATATTCTAAGATTGATTTAAGATCCGGATATCATCAGTTAAGAGTTAAAGAGGCAGATGTGCCTAAGACTGCTTTTCGTACCAGGTATGGAAATTTTGAATTTTTGGTTATGCCTTTTGGGTTGACCAATGCACCTGCGGTATTTATGGATTTGATGAACCGTGTGTTTCAACGGTATATAGATCAATTTGTTGTGATCTTCATTGATGATATTCTTATTTATTCAAAATCTGAAATTGAGCATGCCGAGCACTTGAGAGCTGTTTTGCAAATTTTGAGAACTGAAAAGTTGTATGCTAAATTATCGAAATGCGAGTTTTGGTTGGATAGAGTGGTTTTCCTTGGACATGTGATTTCAAGTGCAGGTATATCAGTTGATCCGAGTCAAGTTGAGGCAGTCATTAATTGGTATAGACCGACATCAGTTCCTGAGGTACGTAGTTTTATGGGTTTGGCAGGCTATTATCGCATATTTATTGAAGGATTCTCACAGATTGCGAAGCCAATTACCCAGCTGACACAAAAGAATGTACCATTTATTTGGTCGCAAGCATGTGAGGCTAGTTTTGTTGAACTTAAGCAGAGATTGACTAGTGCTTCAGTTCTGACTATTCCATCAGGTGTAGGAGGATTTACAGTGCACACTGAAGCTTCACATCAAGGACTGGGTTGTGTATTAATGCAGCATGGCCGTGTTGTTGCCTATGCTTCACGACAGTTGAAGCCACATGACTTTAAATACCCAGTGCATGACTTCGAACTAGCAGCAGTGGTTTTTGCCTTAAAGATTTGGCGTCACTACTTGTATGGTGAGAAATTTGAGATATTCACTTATCATAAGAGTTTGAAATACCTCTTTTCACAAGCGGAGCTGAACATGAGACAGAGGCGTTGGTTAGATTTGTTGAAAGACTATGATTGCGAAATAAAATATTATCCAGGAAAGTCTAATGCAGCAGCCGATGCTTTGAGCAGAAAAGTATGCAATATGTCCTTGATCACTAGCAGTGTATCTGACTTAATAGAAGAATGTTGTCTTTCTGGTTTGGATTTTGTGGTAGATACTCAACATGTAAGAGTATTTATGATTCAGGCAGAGCCAGAGTTGTTTGTAAAGATTAAAGAGGCTCAAAGGTTAGATCAAAGCATTCAGAAATCAGTTGAACTCGTCAGATCAGGACATCGATCAGAATTTCAGGTCAATAATGAGGGTATTTTGTTTGTGAATGATCGTATTGTAGTTCCTAATATTTCAGAATTGACGATACAGATGACGGCCGTTGATTTTTGAGAAAGGAGACATAGTTTTTCTGAAAATATCTCCTTTTCGTGGTACAGTTAGATTTGGAAAGAAGGGTAAATTATCACCGAGATTCATAGGTCCGTATTAGATTTTGGAACGTGTTGGTGATTTGGCTTATAGATTAGCTCTTCCTCCTGCGTTATCAAGTGTTCATGATGTTTTTCATGTGTCCATGTTGAGGAAATATCATCCAGATCATTCTCATGTACTTCCACCCGATGAGCTTGAGTTAGATCAGAATTTGAGCTAAATTGAGAGACCGATTCAGATTCTAGACAGAAAAGATAAACAACTCAGAAATAAATTGATGCCATTAGTTAAAGTACAGTGGATCAGACATGGTATCGAGGAGGCAACTTGGGAATTAGAAGATAAAATGAGACAAGAATATCCAGAGTTATTAAAATGAAGTATGCTTCTATTCTCGGTTTTATTTTCATTATTGATTATTACATGTTAGACTTGAAAGAGATGATTGATTTCGAGGACGAAATCTATTTTAGAGGGGATGAATTGTAATGCCCGAATTTTGAAAAATGTGGCAGTAGAATGAAATAGATAATGGAGGGGTAGAATCAAAGGTGGAATTTGAGCAAAATAGGTCATGGAAGTGCAGAAATGGTATGAAAAATGTGGCAGTAGTTGTGGTTTTTAGCATAATGTTTTGTATATTGATTCTTTTGATGTGAGGCTACTTCCATTAGAAAGATAAGACATAAGGCTATAACTTTCCTGTTTTGAGTTTTGTTCAAATCATTAGGGAAAACGAGCCAAAAGCGCCCCGAAGTGTGTCGTGCGTATCGTCGTTCCTACAATGACACATGTTGGGAGATTGAGTATAACTTTTTACTCAGACCTCAAAATGACATGAAGCCAATTGGAGATGCAAGCCAAGACATAGGGCTACAACTTTCTTGTTTACCACTTTTCCTAATTCTGAAGGGAAGAGGCGTTTCAGAAGCAATCTTTGACGTAGCTGTGCGCAGAGCGCGCCCGAGCGGAAAAAGATGTCCGCCCGGGCGGGACTTGTTCGAAAATTTTATATTTTTGGCCGAGAGTTTCGCGCTCGAGCGGAAAAAGATGTCCTCCCAAGCGCCCAGCAAGTTAAGAAAACGTGTTTTGAGGTTTGGATGATATATATTAGATTGGTGAATGATTTTTGTATCATTTCTTCTCTTTCTTTTCTCTCCATTGGTCTAGAGCTAGGGTTCTTCATTCTCCTTCAATCCAATTTCTTCCAAGACATTAATCTTTGATCGAATCCTTAATATTTGCTTGGAGATTAGAAGTTCTTCTCCTCAAGAGTTTATAAGCAAGGTAAGAAAGCTTATTTCCTTGGTTTAGTGATTGAAGGGAAAACAATGTGTTGTTTGGTTTGAGTGTTGAGGTAAAGTTGTTAATATAATGATTGATGGTATTATTATTGTATGTATTGATATTTTGAAAAGAAATGGAATTGTAAAGGAGCTAAATCTTTAGCACGCACGTCACGTGTTTGAAAAAATGATTCAATGAATGTTTTTATGTCATATTACGGTTAAGAAATGATATGGATTCCTTCTTTACACTATTGTTGGGATTTGAGTTTTCTTGAATATCCAAATTGCGGATCTTAATTCGAAGCATTATTGAATTAATTATGAATTTTGTACAAAAATTGTTATGTTTTGATAAATGATCCGAGTTCTTGAGTTATAGTAGAATTCAGAGGTTCAAGACTTCTCACATACACATTTCGATCTTCGTTTGGTAATATTTGAAAGGTATGTTACGGTCGGTAACATACGAGGTAAAAGTATCATTTTTGTTTTAAATTGAAAACTCTATGGCTCGATGAACTATTGGTGATTTGATGATGATTGTTGTATTGAGATTAGTTGATTATGATATCGAAATGATGATATTGATTTGCATCATTACATTGCATATTGAGCCACTTTGATTCAGATTTGATATGGCGGAGGTCGCCTTGATTTATTGATTTGTTGGACGTATGGGGCTATAGTTGAGTTGGCATAGTGTATGCGGAGGTCGCTACTATGGCCTGAACACTCTCTATAGGCGCACCATAGTCCTGGGATTGTAGAACACAGCACCCCACCCCGAGCGGATGAGTCGGTGGATGTTGTTGGGTGATTCTATTCCCTTGAGTACCCTATGACCAGATGATTCACTTGATCTTTAGATTTATTGATAGCCCACAGCTTCTGATCATGCATTGCATTATATTGCATCTTTATGCATTTTATATGAGATATTTGAAATGTTAATTCTCATATGTTATTGATTGTATCATACTGGGTTTATACTCACCGGCACGTCGGCTACCTCTTGTTTTCATGTGCTTGACGGTAGGTGAGGCGAGATTGAGGATGCCAGAGTCCAGCTCCATGCGAGGAGATACGAGTTAGAGTGGGATTCTCGGGTCTTAGGAGCTATGTGATGATGTTTGGATTTCTTTGGTTCACTACTTTTTGTTGGCATGTTGAAAATTATATTTAAAATATTTGAGACCATTAAATTATTTTGACGATGTTTATATGAATTTGTGAACCACAAATTACGTATTTATTAAATCATTTGGTTTGTTACAATTATAATTATTAGTATTAGATATCGGACCCGGGACCCCACAGGAAGTGAAGTAATTGTGACTAATACGATGATACGTTGGAGATATCGTGAGGGGAAGGACCCAGAGGGAGCCTGTTTACGGGAGAAGGTCCAGAGGGAACCCGACGATCGTATTTCCAATGACACGATATGTTAATACGTAGGCCACGGCTCAGTTGACGGGTGAGAGTGTCGCTGATGTCCCCGTGGCCTAGTACTGTGGTTACATGTAGATGGATCAATCGCCCCAATACGAATACGAATACGAAAGTCACAATTAACGATCTGAATTCAACGAAAGGAAAATGGAATATGAATATAAATATGAAATGGATATGATGAATATGAATATGTTTATGATGATATGAAAATGTTATTATTTAAAGTTTATGAATCTTCATGAAAATGTTATTTTACGTACAAGTATTTTCACTGTTATATATGTTCTGTATATGTATTATTTGTTATCAAAATTATGGTGTCTTGAGTCTTTAGATTCACTAGGTGTGATTGATGCAGATGAATATGATAATAATGATAATGAAGGTCTTAATGATTGATCTGACTGGACTGAAGGTGCACATAACCCGAGGACCAGCGCTTATCTTTCCGCACTTACGTTTATGATTTATGTTAAAGTTTTGACGAATTTTTATTTATGCTTTTGAGAGGTTTTCGAGAGGTTGTTAGGATTAGCTTTATTTTCAAATGTTGCTTTTAGGTTTGGTAAAAATGCTGGATGATTTTATGTTTGACTATTTTCTTTGATTTTCAAATTTAATTGGTTGATTTATTTTTAAAATGGTCCAAAAATATTTTTATATGTATGTAAGTATTCAAACAAAATGACGAGGACAAAAAAAATTTCTAGTACTTTTTAAGAGAACCAGCAGTGGACGTTTTTTTAACATATATAACAAGCAAAGAACACAAAAAATGGATGCATAACATCCAGATGTTTGAATGAATATGGTAAAGCTTCGCAACATACTGTTCATACTACTCTCGGTTTCTCAATATGAGAATAACCTAAAGTCAAACACCACCGGACATTTCTCCTGCCAAAAGACAAAGATGAGAAGGATCATAACAAGACTCACTAAAAGAGCATTTGAGAGGAAAAATGAAATGATAAAAGCAATACAACCTTATCCACCATTATATCATCCCGATCGACTAAAGGTATCTGGTAGAAAGCCATGGGCAAATGAGCTATTCATAAAAAATGAACAAATACAAAACAACAAATGTTAACTACTATGAAGGATTAGCTAGCAAACCAGAAGGAATATTTTTTTTCAGCGTGTCTATCCTCATATATGACCGCCAGACGTCTTTCACAATGGAATCCGATCCGATCAACTTTACTACATTCGGATGTGATCTGATCTCATGATCCCTCAATAGGTTTAGTACATCCTGTGATGAGAAGCAATATATAGTCAGAAATCAAAGACAAAAGTCGAAAAAAGTTATCACATCAGAAGCCGACCATTTCATGCATGGATTTTCTGTGTATGATGACTGACTTGATAATCGGAATAGACGGGGTAAAAATATTCCCATATTTTGACAAGCACGTCTTGAGATTCCAATTCTGTCTAGATGGTCCTTCAATTCGGTGCAGGGTTCCAAACTGGGTATAGCATATAAGGGTAGACCGGAAACCAGGAGCCATCTGCATTAAATCATCGAAGCTGAAATGTCTGACCAAGCCATCCAAATCCGGAGTTTAAAGGGTTTTTTATTTAAATAATTTAATTTTTAAAAATTAATTCAAAAATAATTTTTTTTTTTAAAAAAGTTGCAAAAATACTGCAATCCGCGCTCCGTAAGCGCGGACAATGCTCACGTACGGAGCGCAGACGCTGCTCACGTGGAGCAGCATCCGCGCTTAGTAAGCGCGGACGATACTCCACGTGGGAGCGTCCACGCTTCCCTAGCGCGAACGCTACACGTGGCGCCATTCCATTGGACCGACACTTATCTGAATGGATTCCTTCTTCTTTCATCCTCTTCTTCTTTCCTCCTCTTTTCTTTTTCGTCTCATTTTCGCATTTCTCGGTTTCTCTTTTTTTCACCGAAAATTTTTTGAGACGAAGTTGAGAAGATCTACAACATAGTTCAGAATGACAGATAATCGAAATCTAGAAGATCCCAGTGTCCTCTATTTACAAGCGACACATATGTCATCAAAAGTTTCTTCCTTAACCGTTGATGATATTGTCAAAGTGAAGAGGTAAGATAATTTGATTTGGAAGTTATATACTGATAATTACTTACACAGTCGTGTACTGGCATATTTAAATCATATGAGTTTTTATGGAGTTTTAGAATGTGACTCACAAGTTTATGATAATCATTTGATTACCGCACTTGTTGAACGTTGGCGACGCGAGACACACACGTTTCATTTTACATGTGGTGAAGCAACAGTCACGTTACAAGATGTTTCAATAATTTGGGGTCTAACAATTGATGATGAAGCAATAACTGGAGTAGATGTGTCACATAAAGTTGAGGAATGACAACATATATGTTTGGATATGTTGGGATTTTTGCCAGCATCAAAACATTTGAAAGGTGGTCATCTGTATATGACTGCACTACACAATCATTGCATGTCTAACATTGTTAATGATGATATTTCAAAAGTAGATGTTGTCAAATATACCCGGTGTGTAGCGTTAATGATTATTGGAGGAATAATGTTCCCTGATTATCAAGGAGGGTCTGCAAGACTAATATTTTTGCAACTGCTACCGAATATTGTTAACGTCAAGTCATATAGTTGGGGTAGTGCAGTTTTATCATCTCTATACCGTGAGTTGTGTAACGCGTCACGTATAGAGAAGACTACAATGGCTGGATCCTTATATATCCTCTAGGTATCATTAATGTGATGTGATTATTTAACACAATTTTTTTGTTAAATTTATTGAACAATTTTTATTATTATAAGCAGATATGGGCATGGAGCAGGATTAAATGTGTTAACCCCGATCGAGATGTGTTAACATTAGTTGATACGGATGCTTTTATTCCAGTTTCTCCATATGGTGCATGGTAATATTTAAAAATTATTGTGGTAATATCATATATATCTTGTATATTTTCTTGACATGTAATTTTTTTTTTGTAATTGTAGGTGAAAATTTGGATTTAGTTACACATATTGGCCTACACATTCTGTAAGAATTATAAGAGATTCTCTAGATCGTATGAAAAACAATGAGGTATTATAGAATTTTAATATTTAATTGTGATTAAATTATACTATTGAACATTTAATTTTAACATATTTATTTTTTACAGTTTAATTGGATCGTCTATCAGAAGAATGACATATATCTGAAGACGATTATTGATTCATACGACGACAAAATATGGCGATGTGTTTGTCCCCTTATATGCTTTGACATCGTGGAGATGCATCGTCCTAATCGGGTCATGCGAAAATTTTGAAGACGGCAATCAATTCCAGGGTCTGCCGTCGACAATGACGATATACATAATATCACAAGAATAGGACATCGAAACACCGATTGGAGAGATTATCATAGAAATTCAATTGAGTTGTGGAATAATAGGCTAAGATATATTTCTAAAGGGGTGAAACACGGGAGATCGATGCAAACTGACGAAGATTACTTTCAATGGTATAATCGAATAACTGTGCGCATCATATCACCTGCAGTTACTGTCGTTGGTTTTCAACCACATCCATACAATACTTTATTTGGACAATTTAATGTTCAACAAATTTTCAGTACGCCTTCTCCTTTTTCGCATCAGTCATCAATCGGGTGGAGAAGTGACATGGTTAGGCAACCAAGTGGGTTTGCATGAGCCTCTGCTATTATTACGTCAGCTGAATTGAATATTGCAGAAACCTCTACTTCTCAACCTGGTTTTTTCAGTGATTCAGGGTTTGCTGACTTTCGTTCGTTTGGTCAGTAGGATTTTCAGCACTCCTTATTGGTCGAACACACAAAATTATACGAATTTGCTTAATGTTGGACCTCAGCATATTGTGCATGACACTCGACCATAGAGGAATGTTGTTTCACCTATCACTTATCCAGGTTACTCTAATGAGAAAAATCCTAAAAATGTAGGATTGCGTAGAGGGACGAGAAAACGCAATCCATCTGATTGTGGAACAGGTAGTCATTTGTATTATTTTAGTTATGACGATGATTCTTCTACTTAATTGTAACTATATAATTTCTATTGTTGTACAGTTTGCATTTTTGCATAGTCTAAATTGTATAATCTATACAAGTTGTTTCCATCGATTGAGATATAGCACAACAAAGAAACATAGTTAAACCATAACGAAATTCAATAATAAAAACATACACCTCAACTCATCGTGTCATAAAAGACACGTGATCCATAATTGTATCATCCCCAAAAAAAAAAATTTTGAAGGTTCACGTAAACCACATGCATGCAAGTTATTAAATTTTTTGGTATTTTATTAAATTGTTTTAAGGCATAAAATGTATGTTTATTTTATTAAATTGTATTTAATTAATTTTATGCATTATTATTGCATGACAGGATTTAATTCATGAGATTTTAAAAGTTCATGCACTATAATTTTTAATTTTCATTTCGCGCACGAACGAGGAGCAGAGACCGAGAGATCTTCAAGAAAATTATTTTAATTACATGATTAATTTTTATTAATTAATATAAGATATTTTAAAGGTATTTTTCAAGAATTGGGATTTATTGGGTATTTTTACCCGCAAGATTTTAAATTTTAGCGGTACGCAAATTTTAGCGAATCGGGGGACTTTTTGAGGGTTCAACTAATATTTTCAAAAACTTTTCAACACGAAATATTTTTCGGGAGTGTGTGGATTTAATGAGCCAATTTTTAAGCTCATTGGACTTAAAACTCTTTTAATTTTTTTATTAAATCATTTATGGCTTATTAGCTTTTTGATTAATAATTAAAATAAATATTATACTATCTACCCTACACCAATAATAGAACCAGCCGACACCCTCCTCTTCATTCAGACATTTCATTCTCGTTTTTTTTTCAGCAGCCATGGTGGGAAGCTTCGGCCTCTTCACTCCTTTGCAAAGAAAAATTCTTCGGTGCTTCCTTGTTGCTCCATTCTTCGATCTCCTCGCGTATATACATCATCAAGGCATGCTTTGTATCATTTTTTATGCATCATACATGTTTTATATGCTGATGAATGTGTTTATGCATGATAATTTTCGATCCAGCTTGATGCATGAAAGATATTCGGTTTTCTTTGCTTCGGTTATGTATTTCTTCCTACTTACTCACGTTCTTGATAATCTGTTGTGAAAGGGCTGCTGGTTGGTGATGCTGTAGGTCTCTAATAACCCAGGAAGAAGGGAGTGTAAGCTGGATACTAGGCTGTGTCGAATCAAGAAGGAATTGAGCGCGTTCCTTGAAGCATAGGCTCGTTGGTGAGGAGATTTGGTTGATCTGCTTGAACCAGCGGCACAAGGGCCGATCCAACGCATGGAACAGACCTTGGTGGGTCTGATCCACGGCCTAAGAAGGCTCGAGTGCTGCTGGAACAAGCCCCTTAGCCGATCGAGTGTGGGTTAATAAGAATCGGCCACGGTAGTTTCCTTCGGGTTCTAGCGTTCGTTTTCGTTGTGTAGGCTGCATGGGGCTGGTTGTGTGAGTCGGGTAGGTCCCTTGGGGTCTGGTCTTGGTCCCTAGTAGATTGGTTCGGGGCTGGTTGGAGTGGCTAGCAAGTTAGGACCGAGTTGAGCAAATGGATTTTGTAGGAATATGTGCTGGATTTTTCAGCCACGGTCCAGGATCATTTTCGAAAGTTTAGAGGTCTGGTTTTTGAGGTTTTAGGGCCTTTTAAATATATAATAAGTATGATAAGAAGTTGGGAAATAGTTGGTTAAGTTTCGGTTTGTTTCGGGTTAAAACCGGGACTCCGGTCCAAGTTTTAAAATATTCGGTTAAGTTATGAAAGGAGATCGAGTTTACGTCTAGGGATGCTTTTAAATATGTTTTGGGACATTTTTAAGAGTTTGGTAAGCTTCGGATCAAAATAATGAGTTTTGGAATTATTCATGATTTAATCGTCACACGAAATGTTAATTAAAGAATTAATTGAAACGGCTAGATTTAAGCTTAATAAAATTTTGAAAAATTATATTTAAGCTCAAATAATTATTAGAAGCCTAATTTTTTATTTTGGGAATTTTATGCTAAGGTTTGGATTAATTCGGGATTAAAAGCAGTAATATATTATAGTTAAAGATTAATTTAGAAGTCATGGATTTAAGCCAAATAAAAATATGGGAAAATTCATGTAGGCTTAAATAATTATTTGGGACATGTTAGAGTCAATGGAATTAAGAAAATATCAAAGACGTGAAATTTTACGTGTAGGGACAAAGCGGTAATTTTTAGGTTTACAGGGGCAAAATGGTCATTTTGCTCCCGGGGTGAGATTTTGGACCTGGCAGCGCCCTGAGCACATTTTATCATGTTTTTAAATGTTTATGCATCACGTTCCTGAATTTTATGGAATTACGATAAATACATTGCATGCTTGGTTTAAAGGAAAAGTTACGTATATACATGTTTTTATTAAGTGATGCTTATGATGTTATTTTTGAAGGATGAGATTTGGTTGTGACTAACGATGTATATGTATACGATGATATGAGATATGATGAGCTGAGGCCCGGGCTCAGTGGACGGGTAATACTGTCGCTGATGTCCCTCGCCGCCGGGTACCACGGTTACATGTAGATGGATCCATCGATAGAGCTGATACGAAAGTCACAACTAATGAACTGAATTCAATTAAAAAGAAAATGTATACGTATATGATGACATGAGATGACATGCTTTAAGACGATATGATTTTACACGACACGTTTACGTATATGATAACATAAGATGACATGTTTTGACACGTATATGATGATATGAGATGACATGATTTTATACGACATGTTTATGTTCATGTTTTAAAGTTCATGAAAGGTATGTTGGCATTATGATTTTACACAACACGTTTACGTTATGCTTTTAAGTTCATGAAAGATATGTTGAGTATGATATTTTTCACTGCTGTGTGCTATGTATATGTACTTGTTATTCCTGGTACAGGCGTGTTGAGTCTTTAGACTCACTAGGCGTGTGTGATGCAGGTGAGCTTCATGATGAGGAGACTTGAGGTGCCGAACTCTGAGTAGGCAGACCTGGTGCGGTGACATGACTCGAGGACCACATGTTTTCCGCATTATGATTTATGAAATTGAGAGGATATGAACATTTTCTTACAATGATGAATTTAAGATTTTTACACGTTTATGTTTTCATATGATTATGAATGAGTTTGGTTATATTTTAAACTGCGCTATTTTTATGTCAAATAAATACGATCATTTTTAAATGTTATTTCGAAAATGCGAGCTTTTATTTAAAAAAAATGTCCAGTAGGATTTTAAAAATGAGTGAGACATTTCAATAATAATATTTCATAACAAAATTTAAATGAAAGTTTGAAATTACAAATGTTTGAAGATTTTGACATTGCAAAACAATAAATTACAGAAACGAAAGGATAAGATGCCGAATCAGAAAAAGCATCAAAACTCGCTGTCCTCGCCTGACAGCTCAACCTCGTCATACTCAAAATCATCCTTGACGGGTCGATGTGAAAATGCTGGGGGGTGGAAATGGCTCTTCGGAGGCGCTTGTCGCAGGGAAGCGCTGCGCAAGCACATGATTAAAATCATGCACGTAATCAAACTGCTCGCGTGTCATCTCCCACTGCTTGTGTGATATCTGCCACTCTCTCCTCATCATGCGCTCTAGCTCATCAAGACGCTGGTGTGCGGTCTGTCCCCTCTCTGCACGTGCCTGCCTGGTGGGCTATGGCTGTGCTCCGCTACCTGAACCCTCGCCCGGACCACTCTCAATCTGCCTCCGTCTTTTATCGCTCGGGATCTTGCCATAAATTAAAATATCGCCTTTCTTGTGCAACACTGGCTCATTATCATCCCATATAACCCCAGCTAGGCGGCAGAGCTCCATGATGGTCGAAGAATGGGGCATGCTAACTGTGGATGTGCCTCGTGCCGCCTGAAGAATCGAATTCATAATCATCCGACCTGCATCCACTTTCTTCCCAGTGATGATGCAATACACCAATTCTGCTTTCTTTTTGTGACATCAGAAACATGCCCAGATGGCATTAACCGTGCTGCGACAAAATGGTACGAGTTATATGCCTCCCTACTCATGCATGTCGCAGGAAATGTGACCGGAGCTCGCTGATTGTTGAGCTTCCAAACCGTGCCCGGGTCACAAAGTGTGTTGATTATCGTCTCATAGGGATAGGGCTCTCTCATAAATCTCGTGTAATCATCATTTTCATAGTCAGGCATGGAATACAACGAGTTTATAGTCCTGCTGTCAAAGGCAACCATCTGCCCCCTTACTCTCACGTGATAGTCCTCGTGCCTAACCATCAAGTTAGCATAGAATTCCCGGACAACTGACATCACAGCATCTGGTGGTGGCTTCACAAACTCAGCCCAATGCAAATGCTGAGTCATATTTAATTTGTCACAACCCTGAACGCTCTGATCCATCCCTCTTTCTCGCTGCATGTTTTTTTCTTGTAATATAGTATAATTTTGAGCTGCAACTACATCCCAAAAACGTCGTCTATCAAAACCAGCATGAGACGACTGATCATCCCCAGAATCCACTTGCTTGCTTTTCTTCCTCGGTGGCATGTTTGAAATCGCGCTAATAACCTAGAACTTGTCATAAACGAAAAAATAGCAAACACATAAATCGCTCTACTACGTACAAGGCAAAAATCAACCTATTACTAACAACTTCCTAACTGAAGCATTATATCGAACACGTTATATGCACAAACTCTATAAGATTGTTAATTCAAAAGTTGACATGAAATTAATGAATGATTCGTAACACGAATAATGTTACCTTATGTTACAACTGAAATTGTATTTCACTTCGACCGGGAGCGACTTGTGGAAGTCGATTCTTTTAAATTGGGAGGAGAGGAGAAAGTGGGAGGATATGGTGGTGTTAAAGGAGGAGGAATGAGGGTGGGGGAAGGAATTTTTTTAATAGGTGATCTAGCGTCAAGGCGCTAGGTATGTAGCGCCGCGACGCTAGATCTTCGGGAGACAAGCGCCCAGGCGCTAATGCGCAAATCTGGCGCCGAGGCGCTAATGTATTAGGGCTGCGACGCTATGACTTTTTTTTTATAAAAATAAAAAATTCTACGACGACGCGTTGAATAATCGAAAATTTTTTTGAACTCTTTTTTTGTTAACAAATTAGTTGCTTACATATCAGACGTTAATACAAATTAAAAATAGACTTTAGCGTTGTTGTCTCTCTCTTAAACCCGGTGTGTCCATCTCATTTCTAATTCGAGTTGTTCTATCTCTACCAACTCTTCTTCTTTCACGTCTAACCGGGTTGTGGCGCAACTCGAAAGTTGGAGGATCCCAATAACGCTCATCTGCCCTCGTACGTTGCTAAGTACTCAGATATATTATACCAGGGCTGCACAAGTGTCGTGGGATCCAAGGAGTGCCACTTAGCTGTACAAATAGCATGGAAACATAGGATGCAAAAAATCGTCCATTTACCACATGAACAATCACTCGTTGATAACTTGACGACCTACACATATTGGCCACGACTTGGTCTTCCTACCGTTGCAACAGAAGCAGTTTGCTCACGTACATCGTATTCGGAAACACGATGTTCACTAGATTTTCTCGCCCATTTCTCATACTTCCGACATGCATAATCTGACCACAGCTGATTTTCCTGAACCATACGACCACCTCTTGTCACACGTTCAATGAAATATTGTACGCACCTCAGAAGTGTCAAGTGTACAATGGCAGATATAGGAAGTTTACAAGCACCCTTCAACACACTGTTCAAACACTCCGACATATTGTTTGTCATCACCCCACGACGCCAACCACCGTCATGAGCCACACTCCATTTTTCTTTAGCAATTCCAGCCAGATATCGGTGCGCCAAAATGTTTTTTTGCTTGATTGCCTTCATTATTGCTTCAAACTTACAGATTTGATTTTGTGTAACTGCCGCCCAGCATAAATATTTCAAATGCAAGTATTTGAATTTAGCGTTAAAGTTTGAACACACATGTCTCAAACAAAAACGATGCACACCGTAAGGAGGTTGAAAATATGGTAAATCTTCAGTTGCTCGCACGATTCCCCTATGCCTATCAGAAATAAGACACACACCATTTTCACTACGAACAAAATATTTTCCTAGGTTCTCGAAGAACCATTTCCAAGAATATGTTGTTTCTTCATCCACAATAGCAAATGCTAGCGGTAGAACCTGATTGTTCGCATCCAGAGTGACACCAATCAACATTTTGTGCTTGTATTTGGTATACAAGTGTGTACCATCGACACTAATTATTTTCCGACAATGTTGAAACCCATCAACACACGGCCTGAATGCCCAGAAAACATAGTTCAGTGTCTTACAAATTTCAGTGTTGGCTCTGAGATGCTTCCATTCCACAGCTGTTCCCGGATTATATTTTGACCAAGCACACATATATTTTGGAAGCAATTTAACAGAGCTCTCCCATGTACCTTAAGCAATTTCCATAGCACGTTTCAAACTTCGCCATGCCTTCGTGTACGAGATTTGATATCCATATTTATCTTTCACATTTTCGATGATATACTTAATCTCGTACGAAGGATCACAACGAACAACTCCCAATAGCGTATGTGCCACCATATCACTATTCAAATTCTTATGGTCTATACCAACAGAGGTAGATATACATGTGTGAGGTCCGCCATATTTTGTTATTTTCCAATAACCAGTCTTGGCCTTCAAAGAAGCGCGAAGTCCCCATCGACAAATTACCGTAGAAGAATTATTTTTACAACGTAACTTCCACAAACTGCGTGTGCTATCCACGACACGGTACTCATGCCTGACAACTCTGACTGAATAATCCTTTACAGATGCAATAAGATCATTCTTATCTTTAAATAACATATTAACGCATAATTCACCTCTATACGGATTGTAATAGCTTAATTGCACTCCACAAGGAACATCGACATAATCAGGAGGCTCTTCCCCAAAATATTTATTGAAAAATGATGGCATTTCAGAAGTGTTTGAAAGAAATGGTACGGTCTGCCTCTGTAATATGTCACGTGGTGGTTGTCGAGATGATGTCCCCTCATCAAGATTTGTAAAAGTATTCACTTCATCATCAACATTCACTTCTTCTTCTTCAGACTCGCTGTATGACATATCGGGTTCAGAATCAGTCCTCCAAATATCATCATTATTGGCCTGATCCGGACAACGAGCACTCGTATTTAATGTTGGATTCGGCCAATATGGAGCATTATTTTGTTCCGACGAAACATTTATATATTGATCCCAAGGCCTACTTACATGATCCAAACTCATATTACCGAGTCCTTCAGTAACCTGTAGAACATAAGATTTTTGCCCCCGCAAACCACCATATGTAGACGTACCGGGTTGGTTATAGAAACCTGAATCGGATGCATGTGGAACGTAGGATTCAGGATCATCAAATCCAACATGATGCTCAATTAAATTTGATTCCACGTACATATGCAAAATATGCATATTGTCACATTGCATTATTAACTGTGAAGCATCGTCGTCAACGAGATTGACTTGAATTTCATGCCAAGATGCTCTTTCCATTAATGAATACTTTGTTGAAATCTTCAGAGAAAAATTCGCTGGATCGATTGCTAACACTTTATGCACAACTTCAACTAACTTCATCAAATTAATAGATCGTAATACTCGTATCGGTCTAACAAATGGAATGATATATTCAACCGATCCATTATCGCTAACTACATGACCACCAAAATATAAAAGTACGTCGATGTTAGACATTTTGCCAATGAAAATTGAGAGAAAATTTAAGAGAAAATTGATAACTCATTCGTTGAATTTTTCAGCAATTATATAGGAGAAGAATGTGAAGACTATTCATATTTGAATTATTGAAGTTCACGTGAATTTTCAAATCTTTAGCTTTCACGTGAAATGGTTGGTCAGGCAATGAATGATAATAAAGCGAAGCAAATGAACGGATAATAAAAATCGAAAATATTTATAAAAAAAATTAATATTATATACAGAGTCCTTGCTTACGAAGCACAGACTCTGTACACAGTAAGCGCGGACGCTGGTCCACATAGGAGCGTCCGCGCTTCGTAAGCGGATTGCAGTATTGTTGCAATTTTTTTTAAAAAAAAATTATTTTTGAATTAATTTATAAAAATTAAATTATTTAAAAAAAAAACCCCGAGTTTGAACCATCGGAAAACTACATTTGTGCTAAAAATAAACATAAAGTCTACAGTAGAGGTTATAGCAATGATCGAACTTTCTTTTGTTTAAGCAGCAAGCAATGTGATGGATCTCATTTGTTTCAGACCTGAAAAATCCATATCGCTAGAAGCAATTATGCAGTAGTTGTACACAGACACAGGCAAGAGAAAAGATCAATGGTATCGACAAGTCTAACCTTTGGTTTCCGTAGGAATCGGTACATCTCGTAAACAATATCACGACCGGCCAAAGGTAGTCGACATCGGATCATATCTTTCTGAAAGTAATAGCGCTCCCAGTCGGAAGACTGCAACTTCTTCATAAACGACAACTCATCTTCATTATCTTCGCCTTTGGTCTCTATGCTGTCGCGCATCCCGCCACCGCCACCGGCCGTCAAGTCATCTGCGTTAATGGTATCCATTCATGCATGTGTTTACCCTTTTCGTTTTCGACCCTATTCTGAAAATCAACTATGAAATTTTTCATTTTGATTCAAAAAGTTTAAAACTCGGCTCCTACGAATTACGATGGCCCCTTGATTTCATCACAAATTTTATTCTTTTTAATATTTTATTAAGTGTAATTATTTTTATATTATCTGAATAAAAACAAACCTAATTATATTGATAAAAGGAATAAAAATAAAAATCATATGAAATAAACTAATAAAATAATGTTATTTTTTAAAAAAATTAACAAAATTAAAACAAAAACACTTTAAAAATTCGGGCCGAATAAAATTTCGATTAAAACAAATGATCAAATATATATATTTAATTTGAAAATTAGGTTTGATTAATTCAGAAATCTTATTTTTCTAAATTAGTTTGTTCGGTCTGATTTCGATTAATTTTATAAAATATCTAATAAATCAAATAAATCGAGTTTCTAAATAAAGTCAATTTTTTTATTCAAATTTATAAGTCATTTTAAATAAAATTATACTATTTTCATTTTTTTTCTGAAATCGAAACAGAATGTTTTTACAAAACCGATACGTGCCAAAATTTTCCATTAGAAACCAAACAAACTGAACACAATTAAAATCAATTATTTCGGTTTATAGATTAAGTTAATCGAATTTTTAGGGATTTTTTATTAAAAATATTGAATATAAAAAATAAAAGTTTTTAAATAAATTGATTTACTAAAATTAACTTATTTTTCATTTAAACAAATGAAACTCAACAGTATATATACACATATTTAAACAATATATATGTTAATTTTACTATGCTGCACACTTTCGGTGAGTATCCATAAAGTGACACATATATATTGAATATACAGTTTCATCTCATCCAATTGGAATGTCCGAAGGCATGCTGCATAACAAATATATATATATATATATATATATTTGACTTTTAATAACAACGATGTTTCTAAAAATACGATAATGGTAATAATAATAATCATAATCATAATAATAATTGGATGAGCAAAACTTTGGTTAAACGGAAATATAGTCCACTTTTTATTGAAAACACTCCGTCTAAATTAAATAGAGAAGGTAAAATATACATATGATTATATATTATAATACAAAAAGTATGGACATAATTGACTTGTCTCACGAATAAAGATTCGCGAGACCGTCTCGCAAGAGACATACTCTTATTATTATTAATAGATGAACTTGAAACAACGAAGTAATATATTTTTGGAAGCTATCAAATATTTTCGAAATAGAATGTTGTTCATGGATTGAACAGCCATGTTTTGCTGAAGTGCCAAACATGTGAAGTTAGTGTATCTATTTCATAACTCGTAGAAAAATATTATTTACATTCTATTTTTTGTTAAATATATTTGATATTCTTTTTCTTACAAAATATATGTCGTACGTTATTATACTTAATTAGCTTCATAATTCATGTAATCAGAGTTCATATATTGTTTTGGATTCTATTCTCTTTATATAAATATATGCTAATATTAAAATTAATTTATGCATGTTTTATTTTTTGAAATCGGTGGATATAATTCTTTGAAATTATGTTTAAAAGAATTGATAATAACATATTATTATAATTAACAATGTTGCTATTATTAATATTTCTATTCTAAGATATTGTGACTAATTTAAATTCTGATTAATTAAAGAAATTGAGTTTCTTTTTGAGTTAAAATTTAAAAAAAAGTAAATAGATAAATGACAGGAAAAGAAAAACGAAACATCATTCGACTTAATTAATTTGAAAAACTTTGGAAATACAACGTAAATAATAAATAAGAATCGAGAAATATTAATAAACATACTAAAAAACAGTTGATAAAGACTAATATTGTCAATCTATACAAAAAAAAAATAATAAAATAAAATAAAATGGTGTACGTATTTAACCAAATGTATGAATACAAATAACGTGTTGGGGATTGATAAGGAGTTTAGAGGGTAAGTGAATAAACTCTTTCCTTTGTTTGACGATTTTGCAAAGTGTGCTAGAATCCTGTTAGAGATTATAGATGATCTTGTTCGAATGTAAATCCATCATATCACAATAAGTGCGGGAACAATCCAATGGAGTACGATGAGAAATAATAAAACAGTAGGCAGTAGAACAGTGGTTGTTTCTGAAAGTTCGAAGATAAAATCTTCTACTTCTCCCCTTCTTCTGTTTCCAGAAAGTATCACTAAAAGACTTTGGATATTACAGTACAACACTTGTACACACCCACTTCAGTAGGGCATACCCTTAGCCTAATGAAACTCTTAGTTACATAATTTCGTATACAAAAAAGTTCTGGAAAAGACTCTTTTCCAGTTTACAAACTCTTCTCAATGATATAGTAAAGTGTTTAGCTTGAAGAGAGTTATGAAACAGTAACAACACAAAATAATCTCAGAAGATCGGATATGAATAATAAAGCGTGTGCTGATTTTCTGTATGTTAAGCTTTGAAGATAAGTAGTTTATGAAAAGCTCAAAACTCACGTTGGAATAATCATTGCGTTGATAATGATAATAACGTTGTTTTCTATAAAGGATTGATCTTTTATATATAGAAAGCTTGAGTCCAACGTAAACAAAACGGCTTCTTTCGACTTCTGATAGAATCATCTTTATCACTTAAAAAAGGGTCCTGCAGAAAGCTTTCAGAATAATCAGTCTTTGCTTTATACCAAAACTAGTAAGGCGTATTAAATAACTTTGTACAGCATTAATGGTGCAATTAATGCTAGTACTAAGTAAAGTAACGATAACATTTAATATTGTAACGATCAAGTAAAAGACGTTAAGTTACTTCTGCTTAAGCTAAGTTCGGCTGATAAAGCTACGTTTTGCTTCTGGTTTTTCTAAGATGATAAGTACTCGAAGAATACTGCTTTTATTAACGCGATACGAGAGCTTCTGCTTTTATATAGTCTTCTGGTTTTAGTTATCGCAACCTACTGATTTTGATTCTCATCACCACAATTAAGTCTAACATAAAGGTTGAGGACTTACTAAAAGACTTTGGATATTACAGTACAACACTTGTACACACCCACTTCAGTAGGGCTTACCCTTAGCCTACTGAAACTCTTAGTTACACAACTCTGTAAAAACGAATACAAAAAAGTTCTGGAAAGGACTCTTTTCCAGTTTACAAACTCTTCTCAATGATATAGTAAAATGTTTAGCTTGAAGAGAGTTATGAAACAGTAACAGCACAAAATTATCTCAGAAGATCGGATATGAATAATAAAGCGTGTGCTGCTTTTCTGATGTTAAACTTTGAAGATAAGTAGTTTATGAAAAGCTCAAAACTGATGTTGGAATAATCGTTGCTTTGATAATGATAATAACGTTGTTTTCTATAAAGGATTGATCTTTTTATATATAGAAAGCTTGAGTCCAACGTTAACAAAACGGCTTCTTTTGACTTCTGATATAATCAGTTTTATCACCTAAAAAAAGGTCATGCAGAAAGCTTTCAGAATAATCAGTCTTTGCTTTATACCAAAACTGGTAAGGCGTATTAAATAACTTTGTACAACATTAATGGTGCAATTAATGCTAGTACTAGGTAAAGTAATGGTAACATTTAATATTGTAACGATCAAGTAAAAGACGTTAATTCACTTCTGCTTAATCTAAGTTCTGCTTATAAAGCTATGTTCTGCTTCTGGTTTTTCTAAGATGATAAGTACTCGAAGAGTACTACTTTTGTTAACGCGATACGAGAGCTTCTGCTTTTATATAGTCTTCTGGTTTTAGCTATCGCGACCTACTGGTTTTGACTCTCATCACCACAATTAAGTCTAACATAACGGTTGAGGACTTACTCTTGGAGTGCAATATTATCAGTGCTGGTATAGTGATGAAACTATGACGTTTGAGTTGCCGTACGGTTTAAAAGATTTGAGTTGCAACATTACAATAAGTTATAACTTAATTATGGTAAAACGATAACCGCTTGATCCTACATTTATTGTAATTGAGAAAGTAAATACTAATTTTTTTAAATATATATATATACATATGTGTGTGTGTGTGTATTATGGAATCTTTTGCATTTAATTGAACGATTGACTCTAACCTAAAAATGACATGATTATTATTATTATTTTGATAATTTTATTCTTTTTTTCAAACAAGATAAAAACGAAGAAAAATAAAGATTCTACTATTTAAAATTTTAAAATGACATGTTTTGATTTTGTTTTTGTTTTTGTTTTTGTTTTTATTTTTGTTTTAAAAAAAATTCAATCTAAACTTATAATTTTGTGCCAACTCAAATTTCCTTATTTTTTTTTCTACACTTAATATCACAATATTTTACATATAGCATATCAACATATATTCATCCCTTGTTTATATATATTAGATCAATAAAGTGGTGAAGTTGCATATATTGAGGCAAAATATTGCAAAGTATACTGGAAAATTTTTGTTTGTATGTTAGTTTATATTCCCTAGAAGCATACTAACAAGTGGTCAAAAAAGCAAGGTAAGAATCACCAAACCTAATTGGACTTTAATGAAAATGGTAGAGATCGATATCAAATACACACAGCGCGCTTTGCATTTGAAAAACTGTATGGAATACTTCACATGTTTTGTGCAATATATCACCAAAGTCATTGCTCATTTTCAAGTATGAGTGAGCATAAACTGTGTTTTATTATCACTCATTAAATAAATTTAATCCATCCAGACTCTAAAAAAATTCTCGAAAGGAAATATATCTATCCAGTCACAACTAAGACTGGAATCTTATATTTATTGCTCAATTAGAAAGTGAGTTGTCACATTGTGCTTTTTAGTTATAAAAATCTCAATATATACACTCACCCGCTCCTTATGTTTTCACCATTGCAAGAACTCGAATCGCAACAACTTGTGTCACAGTCTTACAACTCTCCACAAATTTCAAGCATTATTGGTATACATTTTTTCTGTAACCTGATTCACATTAATGGGAATGGCATCAGTTCTTTTGTGTAAAGATCCATTTTTTAAAAGTTCATTTTCAAGTGAAGGATTGGAGTTTTTAAGGAAATGGTGATCTTGGTTGTGTTCATAGATCATATGAAAAAATTTCAAGTGGAGTAGAAATTAATGCTTACTCCGTTCCATTTATGCTTATGATCTATGCACGATCTATAGTTTTTATTTTTTCTTTTTTTGGATGATTATATTGAAGTATTGATCTCTATGTTTTTTTGTTGTTGTTGTTGTTGTCGTCGCTCGAACCTTTATTGATCTGATATCGTCAGCATTTTTTTTGTCGATTTATGTCGGCCCTTGTTTTATCGATTTATTTTGTTAATTTTTGTGTGTTTTCGTCGCTTTTCGTGTTATTATTTCTATCGTTATGCACAACGTGGTTAAAAGATTCGAAGAATTTATTATTCAATTTTTTTTCTTCAAATCCGACTTCATGATTCTTGGTTGCCATATCACTCATAGGTTGATAACATTTTTTGAAGTATTTGTTCACAAAAATAAATAAATAAATAACTTTAATTTTTTTATATATATTCTTCAAAACTTAGTAACCATGCATGTCAATTTTAAATTCATTTATAATCTGAATAAATTTAATTTGTATTCTTTATTTTAAGTAAGTCAACACCAGAGTTATTTGCTACTCTAATTTTTTTTTTTTTTGGTGTATTTTTTATCTTTCGGTATTTTTTTTTTTTTTTGCTGACCTCATTTGAATAATCTCTATATATGCGTTGTCTTTGCTTGTTTTTAATACTTTTCTGTTTAATTTCTATGTGGTACAATTTTGATATTCTCTCCATTAAAAAAATAAATAAATCCTCAACTGTTGTCACTTGCTTAATTGTTTTTGTCAATATTTCTCTTGTTAATTTTTTTTTTTTTTAAAAATTTATTTCTTGTGTTATATATATGTTGCTGTGAACTGATATGTATCCTTAGAACATCAACCCAATAAATTTATATTTATTTTCTTAAAATCTGATTTTATGACTTTTTTGTTTCTATAATTTTTTACTGCTTCACATGATATTTTTACCCTTTATTTAATTTCTCTTAAAAATTTAAATTTCACAATCGATTTTTTAAGTTATTCTTCTGAAAATTATTCGAATCCAAAGAAGATCATTTTAAGTGCAACTAACGTGCAAAAATAATGCATTCTAATTTTAATGCAGGCTATTTCTCAATCTTAACTGGAAGCAATGGAAAACAACAACGAGGCAAATAACAACGTTGATCTTACTTTGAGATTGGGTCTGCCTTTCTACGACCGGCTAAGAATAGAAGAAAATAATAGGAGACAACAAGGCCAGGTACTACATATATAATACTAATTCTGTTTTTTTAAAAAATAATTATTGCACATAATATTTTATTTACAAACAGAAATAAACTAAAATAATTAATTGTGCTGTTTCAGTGCAATGGTCACATATTATTCTCAGTTTAAATGTTGTTTCAATTAGGGAAATCTCCCCATCCAATTGGGAGCTCCTGTTGGACCAGCAAACCTTGCTCCCAACCACGATCCTCCGGCGGCAGCACCATTCATGGATGGGGTGAAAAGGTGCCAAGTATGTGCCCGCACGACCACCTCGCTATGGAGAAGAGGACCAAACGGCCCACAGGTAAGTACCAAAGATGGATTTTATTTGAGAAATATGTTGCATGCATGCATTTGAGTTTTGTCATTTTAGAAAAAATAAATTATTTGCATTAGAACTCTGACTTATCTTATGTTATTTTTGCAGACTCTGTGCAATGCCTGTGGGCTACGTTATGCAAGAAATATGAGGAGAAATGTACAAGGATAGAGAAGGCTTCTTTGTATATTAATATTATAAAGAACTTAGTAGTTTTTTTATGCTAGCTTGTCAAAATTGAATTAAAATGAAAAATTGTTACCTTGAGTAAAAAAATTGTTTAGTTTGTCGAATTTTATTTTATATTTGTTTTGATCATAAAATTGTTTTAACAAATATTTTGTGGGAGACTTACAAAAATTAATTGAGGAAGCATTAATTCTTAAATTAACATGAATGCGCGCGGGACATAGATGATATTATTTTTTTGAATTTTTTAATCTATTCTAATTAATTTGCACGTACCATGCACGTCACATTATCATTAATATTGTTATTTATTTATTTCTTAATTACTATTATTTTGTCAATATTATTATTCTTAATTTATTAATCTTATTATTTTTTATTGTGGATAATAATTTAATTTAATTATTATCATTTTATTACTTATATAATAAAAAAATTTAAAAATTGGTAACAGTGAATTCGCCAGTTCACTATTTTTTAAGAAAGACAAGTATAATTTCTTTCGGTTATATTTCGATAGATGAAATTATTTTTGTAATATTTAAAAATAAAAAATAAATCTTATCTGGGAGTGATGGATAACAGTGGACACCAAATTCCCGACAACAGTGAGGCAAATAACAACATTGATATTACTTTTAGGTTGGGTTTGCCTTTATACATGTATAATATTAATCATGTTTTTTTTATATAATTATTACACGTATTATTATTTGATATATTTAATCAAATAAACTAAAATAATTGTGCTGTTTCAGTGCATTGGCCACATCTTATTCTCAGTTTAAATGTTGTTTCATTTAGGTTAGTTTCCCCATACAGTTTAGAGCTCCTGTTGGGATGGGAAACGTTAGTGTCCACATGAACTCGACAAAGCAAACCTTTGCGCCCCACCACGGTTATCCGGTGGATGGGGTAAAAAGGTGCCAAATATGTGCACGAACGAGTAACGATCATCTTGTCGTAAAAATGGGGCCAGCTAGGTGCATAGTTAAGAAAGAATATTCATGAGGCAGCAAAGAAACGTTTAGCATTATTTGTCAAATTTGAATGAAGGCAAATACACCTCGCTGTGGTTGGGAGGACCAAACGGTCCACGGGCAAGTATCGAATATTAATTAGGTTGTATGCATTTAGATGGATGAATTCGATTTCATGAGAACTGATTTCAGATATATACGATTTGAATTATCATAATAATAATTACTTGTTCAACTGCTTAAGCTGATAAAGAGGGAGTTTTAAACACATTTGAATTAAATTTATTCAAACAAGACAAATAAATTTGAAACCCACAATTTTAAATTCCTCTTCCTCAAACATTTTAATTGTATACTTTTTTTTTTTCTAATTACAAACAAATTATTTTCCATTTAAACTTTAAAACAAACTAAATTTGCATTAGAATTGTGACTTCTTGTCTTTTATTAATACTATTAGAGGGTATAATTTTGATTTTTTATATTATTTCTTATTTTGTATAGAATTTTATTTGTGCAGACACTGTGCAATTCATGTGGGCTACACTGTGCAAGAAACGTGCATGGGGAGAAATGTACGAGGATAAAGAAGGCCAACTTGTATCTAATTTATTATAAAGAACTTATAGTTTTAATTTTGTTTGTTAAGATCGGGTTTGAAGTTTAGAAGAAGTGAAAAAACTTAAAAATTTTTCTAAAATATTTAAGTTTGAGATGATTCTCAAACCGGATTCAACAGATATTAATTGTAAAAGTTCTTTTCTCCATCGGACATATATGAATGGACCACTTGAAAATGATTTTCAACGTGTGAAAATGTCCGGAAGATCTAGCTAATGATATAATTATCAAATGACTAAACTTTTAACAAAGTAAAATGGACAATAATAAATTCGGTAATGAAAGTAACACAATATATTTTTATGGAAGTTTGAAGCTGGTTAAATCTTTTATGTCATATTTTTCACTTAGAAATTAAAGAATTCATTTTGAGACTTTAGTTTTACAATGTTTTTTCACAAACTTACTTCAATCTAAGGTTTATCTCTTTTCTAAATTGAAACTTTTAGTTTTACTTAAACAACAATTACAACATATGTAAATGCAAATGAATCTTCATATTCAAACAACTCTCGACAGTGCATTAAACAATGACGAGAAATTTAAGAAGTCCCAGTTGATCCTCGATAATATGTAATAAACTTGAACGTGTAGGCTTGTAAGCAGTTGAATAATCATTTCAATAAGTGTGTTCAGAAATCTTAAGAAAATTGAGAGCTTGTAGACTTGTAAGTTGTTCGAGTGACCTCAAATTAATGGAGATACTCTCAATTTATTATTACTTTTGATTCCATAATTCGAATCCTTGATATGTTTGACTTTTGTTTTTCTATTGCAAAAACAATTTTATATTCATCATCTCTTGAATCATAGTATGCTGTATTTAATGATTTGTTGGCACCTTACCAGAAATGGTAACCAACATTTCTGAGAAGTTGATAATGATAAGAGAGAATGCCACAACAACTTTCTATATGATTGAGAGATATTCTGGTCTTCTAATGATTTTGTTTCTTGAGCATGATTGATCAAAAAAATCTTATAATGTAATCGAGTTGACATGTGAGATAGCTTTGAACTTCGTGAAATCTGGCTCTAAGACCAAATGTACTGAAACATGCAGAGTCCGATTGGGCTGAATAATGTCTGGTTGTAGTACTTAAGTAGTTCGGTCTGGTAGAAGAAAAATCCGATTGCAAGCAATGTGGTTAGACTACTTGAGATCTGGTTCCAACACATGCAAATACATTAAATGAGGGTTGGAAATCATATAACAATTAAGTGTTATTTATATTCACCAAAACTAAGAGACTGTAGTTTAACATTGTTTGTTTGTCGGAGATTGAAAAAAAATGGAAAGTTTATTCCCTTGAGCTAATTAAATGGTTTGTTTGTAGTTTTTTTAAAAAAAAATCAGAAAATTATTTAAAAACCTTTTTTTTTGGGTTGATTTATAAAAATAAACGTGTAATATAATATATGTTATGACGCTCAATATTCCTCAGTTATTTTTTTAAATCTACCAAAAAGAAGGTTTTTAAACAATTTTCTGATTAAAAAAAAACTACAAACACGCCATTTATATATATAAATTGAATATTATGAAAGGTGAAATTAATTTAAGAATTTTTTTAATCTAGTCTAATTTGCACGAATCATGCACGCTACACTATCATTAATGTTGTTATTTATTTATTCTTACTTACTATTATTATTGTCAATATTATCATTCTTAATTTATTTTTCATTTCTTAATTAAAATATTTTTAATTTTTTTTTGTCGGAATTGAATTATAATAAAATTTATTCCCTTGAGCAAAAAATTATTATGCTTGTCGAATTTTTTTTGTCACAAAATTGTTTTAAAAATATATATTTTGCTAGGTTTCAAATTATTAATTGACGAAGCATTCAATTAACATAATCCAGGGGCATATATATATTTGAAAATTACGAAATTAAATATGTAATTATTTCGAGGATTTTTTTCCAAAATTCAGTCTTTTTTGCACGCTAAATTAATATAAAAATAATAACTAACAATACCCCAATTCATTATTATTAAGAAAGGCAAGTATAATTTATTTTGTTATATTGAAAAAATAATAATAAATTATTTTCTAAACCCTCCATTCCCACCCCGAGTTATGCCAAGTCCATGTGGCAGCTGCTATCCAAGCCATGAACATGTACACTGATATAACCCGGGCGAAACGGACGAGTCGGGTCAGGAACTCTGCCGGGTAGTGATGATGCCCCGAGATATCCCGGGTCATAGATAAACCCTGGGACTTCCCGGGTCATGGATAATATCCATGGTTAGTGCCCGGGTCAGGAGAATAAAAGGTTCTGACCATACCAATAAAGTAATCGGATGGATCGGTACCCGAGTCATGAAATTACTCGGGATAACGAGAGGATGGCTGGAAGAACCCACGGAAGGGCCGGTCAATCAGAGGCCAGGCCACGAGAGCACCCGAAACATAACCTCCCTGAGAAGTTATACACTTATGTTCTTATAAGGAATCCCGAGGAATACCTCACCCTGACCACTTCGATATGAGTGAAGTATTTAATGCCGCCGATAAACAGTGTTTATAGCCGATTTATCTCTGACATTATTACAAGTGGTCAATAAATCAAGTGGCCTGGATGTGACAAGTGTGCGATTTGACATGTCAGAACAATAGGATATAATCAGCCACCCTATTATAATTAATGATCTCACACGAAAAACGAGGTCATCATTGTATCTAGTATAAATATCAGGATTCTTTACTTGCATTTACTATCGTTCAGATATTAATTCACATTTAATACTCTCATTTACTACACACCAATCATCACAGCCATCACTTGGCTACATTGGTTTTATTGCTTGAGTATCCTGCTGACTTAAGCATCGGAGTGGCCACGCTGGACTCCCCTCCGGCGCCCATTCACGTGGTTATTTTCTTGTTCACAGATCCTTCAATGGAGCTCGAGAGTTACAATCCAAGTCCAGCGTCTAACTCCTATTTCCTTCAATATCTTGATAGTTTACCCGGCAGAGTTGCTGACCCGACTCGTCCGTTTCGCCCGGGTTACATCATTGGCGCCGTCTAGTGGGAAATTCTGAGTTCTAAGACGTTGATATGGCTCCTACCAGAAGAACAGCAAATCAAGACACTTCCCGAGTTCAGGGAGAAAACAACACTCATGTTCAGGGAGAAAACAACACTCATATCTCTGGTGCTGGTGGTCCTCCCCCTAACTGGTCCTCAGCCTACCATTCATTTAACCCCCGAGGAGTTACAGAAGATTATAACTGATGCTGTTAAGATGGCCACGGCAAAGAAGGCCACTTCTCACCATGCCAGTCATCCCAAGCAACAACGTGAACAGCCGCAAAGGGAAGAGAGAAGGGAAGAGGAAGGGGAATCAAGTGCGGGTTCTAAGTCTCCCACTGTTGCGGAAGAATTGGAAGAATTGAGGAAAAAAGTGAAAGTGTTAGAGGGGCATGTTGGTTCTAAAGGCAGCGCTCCAGTTGCAAAAGGTTACCCATTTTCTGACATCATTGTTCGGAAACCATTACCCGGGCATTTCAAGTCGGCAAAAATCAAGGACTACGATGGGAGTTCTGACCCCGAAGAGCACCTCGCTCGTTTCGAAAACATGGCTATGTTGCATTGTTATGGGGACCAAATTAAATGCAAAGTGTTTCTAACCACTCTGATTGACTCGGCTCAAAGGTGGTTCGAGGGTTTAGCTCCTCAGAGTATTCTTTCTTTCGAAGATTTTCAGAAGGTGTTCTTACATCAGTTCAGCAGTAGCAAGAAATATAAAAGAACCGCCTTTAGCCTATTCGAGGTAAAGCAGCGCCCGGAGGAAATTCTAAGAGCTTATATCAAAAGATTCAACTGAGTAGCCTTAGACGTGCCTGCTTGCGCGCCCGAGACGAAAACTTCTGCTTTCACGCAAGGATTGCTAGAAGGGGATTTCTTCCGCTCCCTCACCAAAAAACTGCCCGGAAATTTCGAAGATCTTTTGTCCCGGGCAGAAAAGTACATCAATATGGAAGAAACCCAGCACCAGAAGAGAGAAGCATTGAAGAGAGCAAGGGGAGACCGGGCTGTCAGGCCTGAGGAAAGAAGTAACAAGAGGAATGGTTCCGGGCATCTTTCTCATGTTCCCTTGAGAAATGCCCGGGGTATGGAGGTTCAAGAATGCAGCTCGGATGTGGCCCCACTCTCTAATCTCACAGTCCGGCCGGTCCGATCAGAGAAGGTCGGATATTGCACCCTACATAAAGAGTGCTCCCACAACACGAATGAATGCCGATCCCTAAGGAAGGGATTTAAGAAGCATACAGAGCCGGAATCTCGCCCTGGGTATCGCGACGACCTGGGTATCGCGACGACCTGGACCGAATGTTCCTAGGAGATCGGCTGACATCCCCAGTGGAAGCAGGAGAACAGAAGGGAATTCTCGGGAAGAAAAAAGCAGACAAGTGGAACGAAAAGACCTTCCCCCTATCCGGGGAGTGATCAAAATGATTTCGGGAGGATCTACTGATGGTGATTCCAACCGAGCCAGGAAAGCAAGGGGTAGAAGAGTGTGCTTAGAAGTTGATGGGAGGGATCGAAGTGAGCCGGTTATTAGTTTTGGCCCGGAAGACCTCAGAGGAGTCAGGCTACCTCATAATGATGCTCTGGTCATTCAGGCCCGGCTCGCTAATTATGACGTGTTGAGAGTTTTTGTGGATAATGGGAGTTCTGTTAATGTTATTTTCAAGGAAGCCCTGGTCAGATGGATTTACATGAATATCCGCTGGAAGTAGTTGCGACTGCTCTGTTCGGCTTTGCCGGTCATGCTGTATACCCTGAAGGGAAATCACTCTGCCCCTAACACTTGGAAGTGGAGATTTGAGGAAGACAGTTATGACAGTTTTCACCATAGTAGATGCCCCATCTTCGTATAATATAATCCTTGGAAGGCCAGCTATGAACGAGATGAGAGCTGTAGCCTCCACTTATCACCAGAAGATCAAGTTCCCGATACGAGGGCAGGTGGGAGAGGTTAAGGGAGACCAACCCTCCTCCCAGAAATGCTATGGTGAAACAATCCGAGTAGATCAGAAAAGGGCAAGAAGGGAGGACAGGGGAAAGAAAGTGGCTCAGGGAGCAAAGGAGGTAGAAGGTAATGAAGTAAATTTTGTTGCAGAGGACGAGCAAGAGGTGGTCGAAATAAAACCAGGAAAAAGTATTCGAGTGGCCCGAGACCTGGAAGACTCCACCCGGGTAAAACTCCTAGCCTGTTTAAGAGCTAATATCTCTATTTTTGCATGGTCCCAACAGGAACTTGTGGGAATATCACCCAAAATAGCCGAGCACAAATTAAACATCATCCTTGGATCCCGACCTATAAAACAGAAGAAAAAGGCACTTCGGGCCCGAAAAAGACAAAATCATAGAAGAGCAGGTGAAGGAAATGTTGGGAGCCGGACACATCATGGAAGTCCAATTTCCCACATGGCTCTCTAATGTGGTCCTTGTTCCTAAAGCCACAGGGAAGTGGAGGATGTGTGTAGATTTCCGGGATCTGAACAAAGCTTGCCCGAATGATTGTTACCCACTTCCTCGAATCGATCAGTTGGTGGATTCAACTTCCGGCTTTGAGTTACTAAGTTTCATGGATGCGTATCAGGGTTATCACCAAATCCCCATGGCCCGAGAAGATCAAGATAAGGCCAGCTTCATCACTTCTGGGGGCACCTTTTGCTATGTGGTCATGCCATTTGGATTAAAGAATGCCGGGGCCACATACCAACGCCTAATGAGTCAAGTCTTCCAAAAGCAGATAGGCAGGAATATCGAGGTATATGTGGATGATATCTTGATTAAGACTCGAGAAATGTCTTGTTTTATTGATGATTTGACAGAGACTTTTGCCACGTTGGAAAAGTATGAGATTAAGCTCAACCCGGCCAAATGTGTGTTCGGGATCAAGAGTGGAAAGTTTCTGGGTTTCATGGTTACAGACCGAGGAATTGAAGTCAACCCGGAAAAGATAAAATGCTGTGATTGACATGCCCTCCCCTCAATCTACTCGGGATGTACAGAAATTGACCGGGAGGATTGCTGCTTTGTCCCGATTCATCTCTCGATCTGCTCACCGGAGCTATCCTTTTTTTCAAGTCCTCAGAAAGGCCCAGAAGTTTGGTTGGAATGAAGGGTGCGAACAGGCTTTCCAAGACTTGAAAAAACACTTATCCGAGTTACCTGTTCTGGTAAAGCCGGAGCCGGGGGAAAAGCTGTAGATTTATTTGTCTGTCACTAAACATGCTGTCAGTTCTGTTCTCATCAAGAAAGAAGGGACAGATCAGAGGCCCTTGTATTATGTTAGTCACGCCCTCCGAGGAGCAGAGTTGAAGTATAGTGAAGTGGAAAAAATAGCTCTAGCTCTGGTAATGACTGCCCGAAAATTGAGGCCATACTTTTTGTCTCATCCGATAGTGGTCCTCACCAATTCTCCACTCGGAAGAATAATGACACATTCGGAAGTCTCAGGAAGAATGGTCAAATGGACAATAGAGCTGGGGGAATACGACATTGAGTATCAACCCCGGGCCGCTATCAAAGCTCAGGCTCTGACAGACTTCTTGATAGAAATGATCCAACCGACAGAGGAGGAAGTATGGAGAGTCTTCGTTGATGGCGCTTCAAATCTATCCGGATGCGGAGTTGGAGTGGTCATAGTCGCCCCATTCGGAGAAAAGATAAAATTGGCCCTGAGAATCGATTCCCGGATTACAAATAACGAAGCTGAATATGAAGCTGTTTTGTCAGGATTACAAGCTGCCCAAGAAGTTGGAGCCTCCCGAGTAATTATTTACTCTGATTCTCAGTTAGTAGCACAACAAATTAAGGGTGCTTACGAGGCCAAAGATGAAAAAATGCTCAAATACTTGAAACTCATAACAGCCCGAGCTGCCACTTTTACCGACTGGAGCATTGAACAAATCCCCCGGGGAGAGAATGGGGAAGCTGATAGTCTGGCCAAGTTAGCCGCTTCTATGTCCGAAGTAAGTACCCGGGAAATCATGTGTTTTACCCGATTGGTACTATCTGTTGATGAGGCATCACCTACCCAAATAACTTCATGGATGACTCCCCTGATTGAATACATAGTCCATGCCAAGCTTCCGATTGACCGAGTTCAGGCTTTAAAGATAAAGAAGCAAGCACCCAGGTTCACTCTATTGAACAACACTCTTTATAGGCGATCATACCTGGGTCCTCTATTGAAATGTGTCTCAGAAAGTGAAGTAGAGTACATCCTCTGGGAAATTCATGAAGGATGCTGTGGAGAACACTTGGGAGGGATGGCTCTGTCTCGGAAAGCCCTATTAGCAGGATTTTGGTGGCCCCGGATGGATCAAGATGCCGCCAGACTAGTCCAAAAATGCCAGGGTTGCCAACACCATTCCAATTTTCACCATCGCCCAACTGTAAGGATGCAACCAATCTCCGCCTCATGCCCTTTTGATCAATGGGGTCTAGATATAGTGGGCCCCTTCCCCATGGCCCGGGCACAAAAAAGATTTCTTCTAGTGGCTATTGATTATTTCTTCAAGTGGGTGGAAGCTGAGCCATTAGCCAGGATTACCGAAGACGAAGTTATGAAATTTCTTTGGAAAAGCATTGTTTGCAGATATGGCATCCCTAGGAAACTAATTTCCGACAATGGAAGACAATTCCAGGGAAAAAAGATCACCTCCTGGTGTCATGAAATGAAGATTATTCAATCCTTCACCTCAGTAGCCTACCCTCAGGCTAATGGCCAGACGAAAGTAACTAACAGGATCCTCGTGCAAGCACTGAAGGCCTGGCTCCATGGGAAAGGAAAAGATTGGGTGGAGGAATTGCCAAGTGTCTTATGGGCTTACCGAACTACTCCTCGATCATCTACTCGGGAAACACCCTATAGCCTTGTATATGGTTCAGAAGCAGTCCTACCAGTGGAGATCGGGCAATCTTCTATTCGGATAGAATCCTACCCGAATCACAATGATCAGTCCCAGGCCATTGAACTTGATCTGGTTGAAGAAAGGCGAGACAGAGCTAGCATTCGAATGGAAGCTTATCGTAGCCGGGTAATGAAATCCTATAATAAGAATGTTCGTGCGCGAGACTTTCAGATAGGGGATTTGGTCATGAAAAAGGTGAAACCGGTGGGCGATGTAGGGAAATTGGAAGCAAAATGGGAAGGACCCTTCAAAATAATTCAAAGAGTCAGTTCTGGTGCAACTTATTATCTTGAATATTCTCTGGGACAAACTCTCAAGAGGCCATGGAATGCTTTTCATTTAAAGAGATATTATGTGTAGAAAATACTTGTATCTACTGATTTCTACATCAAATAAAAAGATTGTTCGAGAAAGCGTTCAAATATTTCAAAGCCCAGGGACCCGTACCCTGGCCCGGTGGACCCGTACCCCGGTTATACTTTCAAGTCCAGGGACCTATACCCTGGCCCGGTGGACCCGTACCCCGGTTATACTTTCAAGTCCAGGGACCCGTACCCTGGCCCGGTGGACCCGTACCCTGGCCCGGTGGACCCGTACCCCGGTTATACTTTCAAATCCAGGGACCCGTACCCTGGCCCGGTGGACCCGTACCCCGGTTATCTACCAAGTCCAGAAACCCGTACCCTGGTCGCCTATCGATCTTAGTAAAGATTAATGTTGTATCGGTCCCGCAGGTTTTTGTTTTGGAAAAAGAAAATTATCGGTTAATGATTGATGAAATTCAGAGTTAATACAAAGTTTGAGATAATGCGGGGAATATCTGGGAAGACGTTATCAAATGCGATGAAGAGATCTCATTAACAAAGAAGATATTTACAAAGTGCCCGGAACCCGGGAGTAAAAAAAAAAAAACTGGTTTTATTTGGGATCCTGCTCCTTGTTCTGCTCCTCCTCCTCGTCTGGGAGAGAGGTTGCTGCCTTCTCTAAATCTGGAAAATCTTCCCGGTCATCTGGAACCAAACCCGCCTCCTCGAATTGTTCCAGGCACTTGTTGAAGCCCTGTTCAAAGTACGGGAAGGCCTTCTTAGCCAACATCAGCTTAAACTCAGGAGATTTTAAAAAGTTGGTCATCTGCTCCTCCTGAGCAGTCTTAAGAAGGGATACGGCAGCCTGGAGACCATCAGCTCGAGCACGGAAGGACTCGGCTTCCTCCCTTAACGCTTGTGTCTCTGCTCGGGCCACTGCCAGCTCCGCCCGTATCAGATCCATTTGTTGCTCCCAAACAGCCCTCTACCGAGCCAACACATGCTCGTGAAGCTCGCTCAAACGGCCCACCTCCTCTCGGAGTTTAGCATGTGTCTCCTGGGCCGAGGTAGCCCGAGCATTGGCCCCTTTAGCTACATTAGCTACTCGCTCGTAAGAATGTACGAGCATCTGCAGGTCCTGAAAATATTGTTCGAACTTGGGGATAAAGCTACAAAGCTTACAAAAAAAAAAAATAATAGAAAGAAGGGGAGAGAAAAGAAAAAAGGGGGGGTTAGAATTTCCTGAACTTACAGAAAAAACCCGGGACGTTCCTTCGCAGAGAAGCATGTTGGGATGGAGTCCCTGAAGGTGTGCCACCTCGTCAGGACGAAGAAGGACCCGGATCATTTTAAGAAGGTCCACGCTGATATCTTCCCCAAAGATGTTGGGGATAACCCAAGGCCTTCCCCCAGAGGGCCCGGTAGAAGAACTTGTCATAGGAGGAGACCGGACGACCTCCTCGACTTCATCCTCTACTACCACCACCGGCTCCTGGATGGCCTTCCTCTTTCGCTGATTAAGAGGAGCTGGATCCTCTTCGGTAGCTGGGACGGTGGATTCTTCCTAGGGAAGAATGGGTTCCTCCCGAACCATCATTTCTGTTTCGTCCCCCTGTCCTTCAGTTTCCCGGGCTTGGCGTTCTTCCTCCTCTTGAGTTTTCCGAGCTTTTTTCTCAGCCCGGGCTTTCTTTTGTTCGGACTTTCTCTTGGCCGCGGCCTTCTGGAAACTCGCCCTGATCATGTCCTCGGCTGCATTACAAAAACAGCATGTCAGATGACCAAGCATGTGAAGGATACATAAAGGGAAATAATGGTAAGATAATACTTTACCAGCCTGCGACCCGGGGTGATTGAACTCATCTATTATCTGGTCCACGGGGTCTTCAGTCCGGGACCCAATCCCATAATGAATCAAGTTGTCCCCCCCAATCAATACAGAGGAAAGATAAGATTGTTTTTCTAGGGCCCCCCAGGCTTGGATAAAAAGAGGGAGGAGTTTGTAATTCCGGGGAAGCTCAGGTTTGGAGGGCATAGCAGAAAGAAAGCCCAAGGCACTGGTAGGGAGAGTCGGGAATTGAAGAAAGAAAAATTTCGTCTTCCATCCCTTCAGATAGGAAGGGATATCAGTCAAGAACCGGTAATGCATCCGGGCCATAAAAGAAAAGACCACATCATTAAACAGGCAAGAATAAAAATAATGAAAAATTGAAGAATTGATGGGAAGTTGTTTCATACGGAAGTACAAAAGTAGCAGCCATAATACGAAAAGCGTTAGGGTGGAGGTGGTTGAGGGGTAAGGTTGAAAAATCGGGCAACTCCTTCAAAGAAGTGGTGTACCGGGAAGCGGAGACCACTCTTGAGCTGCTCAAGAAAGAAAGCATGATAGCCGGGGGGAGGGGTATCGGGGTGATCGTTCAGTCCGAGAATTTTGATGTCATAAGTAGAAGGGATGGAGCCCAAAGATTTCAACTCCTCTATACTACCCGGGCGAAGGGTAGAAGTCAAAGTGGAAAACCACGGGGGACCTGTGGCCTTCTCTTTTCCCTTGCCCTGGGTACCAGCAGGCCGAGAATAAGAAGCTTTGGATTTTTTAAGGAGTCGAGAATGGGGAATGGGAATGCCTACTGGAAGGCGAACGGAGGTCTCAGAAGGGGTCGGGCAGTTATCCTCTGATCGGCCCCTGACATTTTTTCCGGACGTGGAAGATGTGGAGTTTGACATAATGAAAAGGGTAAATGAGGAAAGGAGACTTACTAGGAAGAAATGGAGATGGTGACCGGTTGTCGATGAACGGAAAGATCGCCGGAATAACATCCGCGTGACAGGAAAAGCTCGAGAGAAGAATTTGGCAGAGCTTCGCTACAAGGAAATTTGCAAGTGAATTTTGAAAACCAGTCATATACTATATATAGGGGAAGAGGGTGATCTACACCGTTGATCTAAAGCAGATCGAACGGACCAGATCAGTCTCGGAAATTGAGCGGCATCATTGGGCGGGATATTTGAAAATACGTGTGCACAAATCGAGGAACCATAATCATTCATTTTCTCGGAATACGGACAGTTCCTGACAGCTTGTCAGAGGGGGACGCGTCGTTCTGACATCGCATTAAATGATCAGGGAAGGCTAAGCCCCGGCGTATTATCCTAAGCCCGGGTGGTACGAAGCCTTGGCATATTATTCGAAGCCCCGGCGTATTATCCTAAGCCCGAGTGGTGCGAAGCCCCGGCATATTATCCTAAGCCTGGTTGGTGCGATGCCCCGGCGTATTATCCTAAGCCCGGGTGGTACGAAGCCCCGGCGTATTATCCTAAGCGCGGGTGGTACGAGGACCCAGCGATCAATTAATAGCTTATGGTTTTCTTGTTTATTGATTCTTAATCTATGCCGGCTTGTTCACAAAAGATATAAAGTAGCAAGATACGTTAAAATTTTCATCAAGGAAATGGTCTGCGTCGTATTACAGCTATTCTAGAAGATACATAATCTTGTCATTCATTCATCCAATCAGTCAACTCTTGAAAGTAGAGATTGGTGAAGGACTCGGCGGTTGAAATCTTGTTCAAATGATGCCACTTCCTTCCACAGCATAGCATGCAACAGAGTTTGGTCGGTGGCTAGGTCTGCAGTTCAAGCTATTTCAAGCTCTCGCCTATATTTCCTCGCCACTGCTCTCTGTGCACGAGTAAGAGCCAGGCCATTCTGGTAAGCGATGGTAATATCTTGGATCTTGTACCAAGTGGACATAACCTTTACTTCGATATACTCTTCGACAGTCCTTTTTAGATTCTCCACGTAAGGACGTAGCTCGGCTGGTATTTGGCTATGTGCACCAATGGAAGAGACTGTATTGCTGTAGGCACTGGAATCACTTGAGCTCGACATGATGAACTAATACTCATTTCATCCATATCGTCTTATTTATAGGAAGGTGACATTTAATATTGAAGAAGGTAAAGAGGCCCTAGGCAGTCGAAGCGCCTTCCTATTTACCCAAAAGGAAAGTTGATCACCACCATTGAATGAATACATAAACGGTCAGGATGAGTCTTGAAAATAGAGCAGAGTAGACGAAAAGATGTACACGAATATCTAGGTGTTATAACCTCGGAATATGAAACGATTTTCGTCGACATAAATAAGCATGCATCATAATAATCCTTATGGATTGCCCGGTTACACTAACCAACGAAGCATATTAGCCCGGGAAACGCAAGGTCCCGGCACTATCTACAGGCTCGAATAATGTGAGGCCCCGGTATATTCTTATAAGCCTGGATGGTACGAAGACCCGACATTTGATTTCGAGACCAGGATACTATTGTTTATTGGTTATTTGTACCTATTTGTATGCAGAAGATAAAGAAACATAAGACACGATAATTAATAATTTTTTATTATTAAAGAAAGATTCGACGAACTGTTACATTATCCATTATTGAAGATACAGAAATTTGCCATTCAGTTAGCCAGTCGGTCAATTCATGAATCCGAAGATTGATGAAGGACTCAGCAGTTAAGATCTTTTCCAATTGATGTCATTCTTTCCACAGCATCATGTGTAACAGAACCTGGTCGGTAGCCAGATCTGTAACTCTATCCACTTCAAATTCTCGGGTGTACTTCCTTGCTCTTGCTCTTTGTGCTCGAGTAAGAGCCAAACCGTTCCGGTAGGTATCATTCAGGTCTTGAACCTTGTACCAGGTAGACATGACCTTCACCCAGATTAATTCTTCAATCGTCTTCTTCAATTCCTCCAGATGAGGACGCATTGTGTTGGTTACTACGACGTGTGTGCTGCTGCAATTAGTGGAGTCACTTGAAGACATGTTGAACTGATATTCACCTTTCATTTCTATCCTCTTATTTATAGGCACATGACATTTAATGGATGCACCTCGTAAATGGTATCAGGTAGACGAGAGGACATTCACGGTTATCGAAACATCATTCTTATCCATCTCGAAATATGGAACGTTTTTCGGCAGGAATTTAATATTGATACATGCGTCATTATGATTCTTTATCATAGCCCGGGAGGTTTGAGGCCCCGGTATCTTATAGCCCAGGAGGTTTGAGGTCCCGGCATCTTATCTTAAAAACCGGGGAAATTTGAGGCCCCGGTATCTTATTTTATAGCACGAGGAATTTTAGCTCCCGACATATCAGTTAGTGAGATTTATTTTATTCAGTTCCTAATACAAATACAATATCTGGTAAAACTGAAATTCTCGACAGAATTAGAAATGGACAAGCATTTTTATTCCGGAAAGGGTGCTGGGAAAGTAACGGAGATATAAAACAAAAATAACTTTTATTCAGAAAAAAAAATTCTTGCGGACTACATCATAATATGCTTCCTCTACAAACATCATCCACAGGGTCATCCAGCCCTTTACTTCTCCAGTAGACGTTTTGAGGAAGCTGTCGGATTTGACGATGTCCGTCAGAATTTTCCTTTCCTTGTAGAGCATCAGCTCGTAGACATAATCGTCCTTGAAGAGATCAGCTGTCTCAAAAACGTGCAGGCGTTCCCGATACTCCTTCAGCTTTACCACTAGTCTAGGAGTATTAGCTTCCCCAGTCTCGTAGAGAAACTTCAATCTCTGAAGCTTTTCCCAGTAGTGGATAATTTTACTGGAAGACTTCATCCTCCAGTTCCAGCTTTCGTTTCTCCCGGGCTGTTTTCATGAATTCTTCCGCCATATCAGGAGTCTTGGAGCCGCTTGCACCTGCCATTGTATTCTTTAGAAGATAAGTGTGTTGGTGTCATTGAACAAAGGAAGGGTTGTTATATATGGAGAGTGAAGCCAATCCACACCATTAATCCATAATGGACCCAACGGCTCAGATCTCCATCGGAAATAGTGCAAAGATATTCATACAGGCGAGAAGATATTCGAAAAGACAGGTCCAGGAATCAATGCGTCATAATGATTCATTTTCTTGGAAAAAGAAGAGTCTCTGACAAATCCTACGGCCTGTGTCAGCTATAATCCACGTGTCCATATACTACGATCAGCCTAAAAATAATAATAATAAGCGAGTAAGCAAACAATTTTCCTGACCGGGCACACGAGACTAATCGGGACAGCGAGTGGACTCTAACCCGACTAATTAAGGAAGGAATGATGATGCCCCGAGATAACCCAGGTCATAGATAAACCCTAGGACTTCCCGGGTCGTGGATAATATCCATGGTTAGTGCCCGGGTCAGGAGAATAAAAGGTTCTGACCATACAAATAAAGTAATCGGATGGATCGGCACCCGAGTCATGAAATTACCCGAGATAACGAGAGGATGGCTGGAAGAACCCACGGAAGGGCCGGTCAATCAGAGGCCAGGCCACGAGAGCACCCGAAACATAACCTCCCTGAGAAGGTATACACTTATGTTCTTATAAGGAATCCCGAGGAATACCTCACCCTGACCACTTCGATATGAGTGAAGTATTTAATGCCGCCGATAAACAGTGTTTATAGCCGATTTATCTCTGACATTATTACAAGTGATCAATAAATCAAGTGGCCTGGATGTGACAAGTGTGCGATTTGACATGTCAGAACAATATGGTATAATCAGCCACCCTATTATAATTAATGCTCTCACACGAAAAACGAGGTCATCATTGTATCATCTACTATAAATATCAGGTTCTTTACTTGCATTTACTATCTTTCGGATATTAATTCACATTTAATACTATCATTTACTACACACCAATCATCACAGCCATCACTTGGCTACATTGGTTTTATTGCTTGAGTACCCTGCTGACTTAAGCATCGGAGTGGCCACGCCGAACTCCCCTCCGGCGCCCATTCACGTGGTTATTTTCTTGTTCACAGATCCTTCAGGGAGCTCGAGAAGTTACAATCCAAGTCCAGCGTCTAACTCCTATTTCCTTCAATATCTTGATAGTTTATCCGACAGAGTTCCTGACCCGACTCGTCCGTTTCGCCCGGGTTACATCATACACACTGTGAACCAAAGGATGGTTTGAACTTTGAAGAAGTGAACTTGAAAGCAAAGACACTACAAAATTTTGGAAATACTGAAAGTAGAATCCAAGTCACTGATTTTGTTTGTTTTCAATTTCATGGAAAAATAGAGTTTTCGTTTTATGGCCGAAACTACATTTATGTTTGAATACGTGTTTATTTTAATCAAATATAATTCAATTCAATATTGAATGTGTGTTTAATATGGATCTTTCCCTCCAAGAACGACGTGAAGAGAACAAATGCACGCTCATGCTGGTAGCTCGGGACAAAATGTCCATCTCCCCTCACAGTAGCAAACGTCATGTTTTGATATTCAGACACATAACCTCCAACCTTTCATTTAAAACCGGTTAGAAATACGAAGTTTTGGGAAAAAACTAAATCGACTAGTATTAAACAGATCGACTTTCTTACTTCACCTTGAGAGTACCAAGGATGCCATGGAGTCTTAACTCTTAACAGGTGAACCAAGTTTAGCCATTGAATACCCGGTTGCTTTTCGCAGGTATGACGCTGTCTAAGTCTCCGCTGCAGTCATTTTTCCTTGATCTCAAGAAATAAATGTATGCTAAATAAAGGGATTTAAACAATGGTGTAGTTTTAGTTACCTAAAGACCCAAATGCGAATGCGGGTGGTCATCGGTTCTTTAATGAGAGTTAGTACCGTACGTATCGGGGTCCTGCCAAAGTCAACTTCTATGTTCCACATTACTGCATGAATATATAACATATATTAGTTAATCAGAGTGGATCCTGCAGTAAAAAATTGAAATAAAAATGTACTAATTTGAGTGGAAATTGGAACAAAAGAACGTTTCTTGGATCGTATTACCTGCAGCTTCCCCAGGGTCCAGGAGCTCTGGTGACATTGGCATGAAGGTCCTTTTGTACTTCAGGGTTACTTGAAGACATATCAAACATGGATCAAAACCAAAGAACTGAATAGAACGAGTAAAAATTTTATAAAAAAGAGTATGATATGAAAGTTATTGAGGTGTATATACCTACCGAGGGAGAATTTGAAGTGGAAAGGCAAAAGGGAGCATAAATTGTTAGAGCAGGTGTCCGGTAAGCCAACTTGTGGCTCGGGCTTTATTGACTCTAATGTAAAACAATTTTTATTTTAATAATATTTTACGATTTTATTCGATTATGGCATTATACTTTATCTGTATACCCATGCAATCAGCATAGATAAAGTCCTTGATTATACTTTAATACAAATGAATCGTAATTCGATGTTGAAACTCATTTATAAACAATGTAAAATCTAAATTTGTTCCTAGTCGATTCAGCCGCTTAAAACATGGATAAAGGTCGCTTGAGTTCGAGACTAGCTTCTGTGATGTTGTGTACCGCGTTTCTTGGTAAGGGCATAGAGATGTCCAAACATGCAGATGGGTAGTCATATGATGATTATACCGAACTACCCTCCCTCGGACTTTCCAAGTGGTTATCATTCATCGAGAGGATAAGTCCGTGGTTGTGATTGTACACCATTAGTCCTTACGACCCGGGACAACACTGAGGCTCTATATGCTAGGGCTGTGCTTTGACTCATTTACCGACCCCAGGAGGGTCATCAGGTGGCGAGATTGGGTACAGTTGCGACACATGTAGGAGCCAGTGCATTGTAGTCGGGGATTCACCGCTCACCTACGGGTGTGGATATCCTATGTGATCTGATAAAATAATAGTGCGTGGAATATCTGGCCAGAGTATGAGATGTACGTTGGAGAAGGAGTTCTCCAATGGTACATACGATGCCACTATTATATGTATCACATAGTTATCAAATTAATATGCAACCCTCGATGAACCAATGGTTGCAGATTCGATCGGGATATATGAGATGAAGGGACCGTACTGTACGTTAATCATAATCGACTGGTTCTTGTAGGCACTATCAGTGATACCTAGGGAATCATGGGACGATGGTACTAGACGCTCTTACCATGATCCGATGGGTGCAATTAGAAATGAGTTCTGACATCCTTGATCAAAGAGTTGATAATAAGAATGGGGTTAACTAGGGTAAATCCGAATAAGAATAAATGTTATTCTGAATCACATGGAGATGTGAACCCACGGCTAGTTGTATTCCTGAACCATTGAGGGACACACAAGTATCGGATTCTGTGTTCCCGTTAAGATAGTCAAATTTCAAAGAGTTGGATTTGGTGACTATAGTTTGATGGAGATCAAACATGAAGCTTATAAAGGAGTTTATGTGATGATTTTATAGGATGGAAGAAATGGAAGTTAGCATGATTGCTAAATAAGGAAGGAGAGTGGAACTGCCTGTTTTGTGAAGGAGTTCACTAAAACTGGCAGCTGCCTAATATGGTAAGTGAAAATTTTTATCTTCGAAATTTTTTATTTTCATTATATGAACAAGCCTTATATCCTTGATACATCGGCGCTCTCGGATCGTCGATCGGGATTATAATCAGTTTGATTACTGATCTTGTTGTTTCCAAGGATTAGATCAGCAATCTGAGGCACGTAATGACCCGCGTAACTCTCTCCTGCTATGTTGAGATCTCTAGTTTTGTACTCTGGAAATCTCTGCAACCATTACAAAGGTGTAGGAATCCGCTGCAGTGCTTTTGTCACCAGTAATGTAATCTGATGTTGTGTTTGAGTATGAAAATCCAACGCCAGCTGGGGATTCCAAGAAGAGGATATTCGCAACTGCAGCGATTTCAAGATTCAAACTTTAGTTAATGTTGTTCTTCAAAGTAGAAATATGCCCTGTTTTAAGAGTACTCGTTCCATTGATACTCACCAATATTCCAAGAATATTTGTTGTACCAGAGAGTTTTACCGTCGGGATTCACCGGAAATGGTCTAAGTTCGGTCATTGCTCCATTGCATACTGAAGAGCAGCCAGTCCCTGTAGTTTCAAATATCTGATGATTCCAAGTTACCTTCAAGTATACGATCTTGTAATTTCATCTTAAACTGCAAACTTTAGCAATTTGTTCGTGTAATGCGATAACACGAAAAGGGTTTGAATCACAACGGGTTGCCAAACAGTAATATTATCATAGATTTACCTCCATTTAGCCATAGCGCCAGGGGCTTGCTTGAAGAATCTTCAGCCTCATTTAACCAATAAAACAGTGCTCGGCCAGCATTAGGATCAACTGTTACGTAACCCGAATATTGATCAAAATTCACCAATGGTTGCCCTGGAAACATCAAGATTCCGTCCTTTCCCCTCAATCCATCTTGACTTTCTACATAGAAAGGCAAGTACTCGATCGAGGCATCCTCGGCAACATCTTTGACAGATTCTTTTCAGCTTCGTGCCTCGAGAAATTCCCCTAGACGGTTAAATCCTCTACCATCATGAGAATGTACTAAAACCACGAGGCATGAGAGAGTCAGACACAAAAACCTTACACACCCCATGTAGTGCTCTGCATCAAAAATATTGTCCTTTTTTGTAGATTTTTATTTTTTTACTTAAATGTTGTCCATATGTTCTTGTTGCATTTTCAGCTGGATCCTTGGTCTTGTTGGTATTCAGTTCAGCCAGTCACGTTTTGCGACGATGCAGCTCGTTAGTTTGTCCCATGTCTTTAATGTGTTTCTTAAGCTAAGCCTGCAATGTCTCTACTTGTCTCATGGACTAAAATACAAATAATTGAATTGAAAAGGATATGCTTGATTTATAATTCATTTGTCTTTGTTTAGTGTTTCATTTGGAATTAATTTATGAAGTTATAACATGAAAAGTTTGTGAAAGAAAGAGACACAGATGGCCTTAAAAATAGGAAGGTCCTTTTTCATGACACTAATTCAATAACATAGTTTTCGACAGATTATTCAAATTTAAATTTGGGAGCTAAAATTACTGCTACATAGAAACAGAGGATTTATGTGAAATATAATTAAATTGGAATAACTTTTTCCTCTCTAATTTCGAGTGTGAGTTTTGTTTTATTACGTTTTTGCTCAAAATACTTAGAGTCTGTTTGGTATCAAAAGTTTTTTGATTAAAAATGTGCTTTTTTAAGTTGGCTTTTAAAAAGGCTTTTTTAAGTAAAAGTTGTGTTAATATTGTGTTTGGATGAATAGATAAAAAGCACTTTTTAAATTAATAAATGTGTTTGGATACATATCATTTAAGTGCTTTTTTAACTCATTAATTTATATATATATTTTATAACGGATTTCTAAACAAGTGTGATGTATAAATATAAATAATTAAATCCATACCAAAACAATAAAATATTGAAATCTTAAAAACCATAAAAACAATTGTTAATAACAATGGTTAATGTTTACATTCTACTTTAATTTATTAAAAATAAAAACTAATAGTTCAATGTCGACCTTGTATTGGCAGTGAATTTCTTATGTCATCTCTCAATTCTTTTATTTCCGTAATATTTTCTTGTGTTGGCTCTTGCCATCTCGTACCTCTGTCATGGACATAAACATTTTCACCATCTTGCTCGATTTCTTGTAAATCATCAATATTTTCGAGTTGTTCAAGAATATCTCCAGCCGCATCGTATCGCCTTATGAAATTGTGTAAAGCAAAACATGCCACTATAATTTTAAATTGAGTATCTAGACAAAATGTGGGCATATTTTGTAATACCTTCCATCGTGCTTTGCACACTCCAAATGTTCTTTCAATAACCTTCCTTAAACTGGAATGATGATAATTAAATACTTCATTTTTTTATCTGAACTTTGGAAGCCAATCGAAATTGAGGTAAATGATATCTAGTATCTTTATACGGTCCCATAAAGCCTTTGAAAGTAGGATAACCTGCATCAACTAAATAATATTTACCTGCAAAAAATAAGAGTTAAAGTGTAAATATTTATCTAACAATTATTTAAAAAAACATATAAGATATATTAACATCAAACCTTCAGGTGGGAGTGGAAAATGCAATCTCTCTCTGCGCATAGCCTCTTTAAAAATTTTAGAATCATGAGCAGAACCTTCCCAACCAGCCCATACAAAAGTAAAGCACATGTCGAAGTCACATACAGCCATAACATTTGTTGAAGTATACCCTTTTCTTCCAATGAAATCTATTTGCTTGCTAGGGGGAACACGAATGCATATATGTGTGCCATCAATAGCCCCTATACAATCTTTAAAATAAGGCCAATATCTTTTGTCATTCTTAATATATTCAGGGACATCTATAAAATTAAGATCGATAGGTTTGATGATATCTCTCGACAACTTCCATATGGACTCTAAAACGCTGTGAAACTGTCTTGAAACAGTTTTCCCCGAGTGTTGAAAACGCTCTTAAACATTTCTAACTGAAGCAGGTTGACCCATCATGTACAAAAATAATCCCACCTTTTCATAGATATCAACTCCTCTTGTTAGCTGTAAGCTATATTTTTGGAGTAGATCGTCACATAGTTTATAAAAAACATGTTTTCTCATTCTAAACATTTCAAAGCATCGTGTCTCATTACCATTCAATATCTCTGCCACCCATTGAGACCCTGATAACCACGATGTCCTACATTTTTCTTTAACAATATATTTCAAAACATAATCCGTAACACCACACAAGGATAACAAAACCATTCTTTTCTTAGAGACATGTGTATTTCTAATAGAATCAACGAAAATGTCGGAATCACTTGATGCATCAGAGTTATCTGATATAGTGGAGCCTGAACTCGCAGACATCATGTGAAAATATATGAATAAAGATAAATATATAAAAAAAAACAATAAATATTGAAAGTTTTAGATTATTGCATTAAAAATTTAAACATACTACTTAGTAAAGTTGACTCATCAATCAATAAAAGAAAAAAACAAGTGCATTATTCAAGTATTTTTCCTAAAAACATAACTGCTGTTAATAACGCTTCAAATCATCTTTAGTGAATGTCTTTACCCAACCAAGCTGCAGTTCCGAGTCCTTCAATCCGATAAATGTTTGTCTATTATGCTTTTTACTCAAAACTCTAGTAACTATGAAGAATTGCTCACTGCCAACCACCATACCAGGCAAACTACGAAGAACCTCCAGACAATTTTCAATGCTACATGGATCATCTTTTGGTGTTTCGTGTATAGACTTTTGAGTCTCAAATTCTTGAAGGACACGATCAAGTTGATCGGCTAACCTAGTGGCAATGGGACCTCTTTTTTCCCTACTCTCCCTTCTTTTTCTCTTCCTTTGCTGCATAAAGTTGTCAGCTCCCATTGTTGAGTTTTTCATAAATTCTTGGCTTTCAACATTAATATAAACATCACTTTGAAACTCTCCATCTAACTGAACATCCCAATCATTTGTATCATCGTTGAAATTATTATGAATTGGTTGATCCTCTGATGGTGCTATTGCAGCATAGCCAGTTGCTATGGAACCTTTAAATATATTTTCCAATAAATCTAAATTCTTGGGTCCCCTCAATCTTAACTTTGCATACTCAGGATTTTCCTGTAATTTGCAACGTAACAAAAAATAAATAAAAATAATTGATTAAAAATTTAAAATGTAGTATATAAATTATGTACCTTAATCTTATCCTCCCACCAACTATTATCAGCTTGCACGGTCATCTTGTTGTGATCCCAACCAAGGCCAGTCTCATTATTTCCAATAAGTTGTGCCCACAGTGCAAAATATTTTCTCATAAAATCCCATTTATTTTTGAATTGTTTTTGATTCAAAGAAAGTCTCGTTCTCTCATTAAATTTTGAAACTAAATTTGTGTACCCCGTTTTGTTTAAATGTTTGGTAGGCTTATTGGCGGATTCAATTTCTTCCTCACAAATTTTTAAAAATATTTCGGTATTCTGATCAGTCCAATCCGCCTTATTATTCCCATCAACAACAAATCCAGGTTCAACAGTCTCAATCGTATATCTAGGTAATTGACTTGGATTTGATAATCCTCGTTTAGGAGCTAACTTCGAATACATTCTATATTCAAAAAATAAAACATAAAAAAACAATAGATTATCTAATTCACAATATCATAAATGAAAAAGTAATACAAACAAGGATTAAATAATATTACAGTAATATTATGGTATATAACATATTTTAATTAATATAATATTATATACGTAATACACAAGAATTGGTGAATATTATATACGTAGTTGCAAAAAAATGGAATAAGCAAATACTTTTCCCTTCCTGACTTCTTGGATTTATCGGATCATTGACCGAATTGTAACATAATTATCTAATTCACAATACGTAATACAGACGTAAATGAATAGGGAGTGTAGATTCTGCAGCAAAAAGAAAGCAGAAAAAAATGAACGAACAAAAACCTCGACGGAAAAAAAAATTGTACCTTGTAGAAGAATGGAGAAAAGATTGAGAGGAGACTACTGGTGGATGTTTTTTTTAAGGTTATTAAAAAAGCTAGTGAAAAAAACTATAAAATAGGGCTTTTAAAAAAGCTCTAATTTCAACTTAAATAAGTGCTTTTTTAAGCACTAGAAGCCCACCCAAACAAGTTAAAAATTAAAAAAGCACTTTTTTAATTGTAGCTTCTTATACCAAACGGGCTCTTAGTCATGCTTATATTCTCTAATCTATAATATTAACTAAAGTTAAACCCTGTAGCATAACTAATTTTTCGTACATTGGTGAAACTTTTTTTTATAATTTTGGTTAATAAAAAAAATTAGAAAATTTATAAACTTAGAACTACAAAATTATTTTATATTTATTTGTTAGTCGATTTTTTAAATAGAACAAAGAAACAGAAAAAAGATATCCTCAAAACAAAATAAATTTCAAACACTAAGCAATTTGTGATCACTCTTTTTCTAAGAGCACATCACTACATGTTAATAGCATATAACATAACAAGTTTTTTATCTCAAGTAAAAGGAAAAAAAGAAGAGGATTTCAAGATATTTTCTGGATGATCTATTTAGCTCTGACTTGGAGGAAGCTTTCCAGCTAAAAATGATGAGAAGAAGGTAAGTGCGCGTTCGGGCTGGTAACTCGGAACAAAATGACCTGCTCCTCTTATCGTTACGAAGGTCACGTTTTGATATTCGACTGCATAACCTCCAACCTTAAAAATAAAAAATCATTAGAAACAAATTCTCTGATCAAAACTGTGTTTTTTCCTAAAAAATAACACGAACCTCGCCTTGTGTGTACCAGGGGTACCATGATGTTTTTACTGATGATCCAATCTTGTTCATTGAATATCTAGTGGTTGTCACTGGCACTCTTCCATCTGTGTCACCACTGTTTCATTTGAAAACAAGAAATATTTAGTAAGAACAATAGTACATCAGTGATAAGATTTAAGTAAAGAGAGTCAAAAACCTGTAAATCCAAACACTGATGCCACTAGTCATCAGCTCCTTGATCACTGGTAAAACCGTCTCCGGCTGATCATTCCAGTTGGAAAATATGAAATCACTTCATAGAAACAGAATTGTTAATCAAAACAGTGGGTAGAAAAATGGCCGTTGCCTTATTTTATGACAAAAAAACTAAAGATTATTTTGAAGAAAAATGGATAGCTATAGTACTTGCAACCCTCCCATGGTCCTGGAATCCCAGAAACGTTTGCGTGAAGCGCATTCTGCACTTCTGGTGAGTTTAAGTAGGCATCGACATAGTCATCGGAGCAAGGGTCGAATCCAGATATCTATTTTTAATGAAGAATGAACAATAAAGATACTGGCTAATGTTTAAGGTTGTGATAAAGAAACTGAATCTTGCTTTCATACCGATGGAGCCGTGGAGTTAGAGTCACACAAAGGTTCATATAATGCCATAGATGAAAATGTCGCGTACGTCGTTATCAGCAGCATTCAGCCGATTCTTGGCACTTTTCTGTCACTGTCGCCTGCGAAGAGAAGTTGCAATTCGCCAGAACCGCCTGGTGATGTTCATCAGAGACGAGGGCGTGTGACCAGAAATAATCATACGTGCCACTCATTTCATCTTCATAATCAATATATGCATTCCCAATCTGTAAATCACGAGTTCCGTAGAAAAATATATGTGAACTTTTAGACCAAATTTTCCAAGAAGTAAATGTAAGTTAGTTAATTCTCACAGCAATTCCTTTCAAGTTGATGACAGTTTGATTTGTTATTTTGTTGTTTTTAAGGATCAGTTGAGCCAGCTGAGGCACGTAGTGACCAGCATAACTCTCTCCTGTCATGTAGAAATCACGGGCTTTGTATTCGGGAAATCTTTCCAACCAGTTTAGTAAAAAGGTATAAGAATCTGCTGCCGTTCTCGTGTCCCCAGTGACATAATCTGATGTTGTGTTCGAATAAGAAAATCCAACACCAGCCGGAGATTCCAAGAACAAGATATTTGCAACTGCATCAATTTCAGAATCATAATTGAATCCATTAGTACTTTTTTTTTGTATATGTTTTTTTCTAGATTCTAAGCGGCTTTTAATGTCACCTGTATTCCAGGCATTTTTGTTGTACCATAATGTTTTTCCATCAGGATTCACCCTAAACGGCCCAAGTTCAGTCATAGCTCCACTTCCTATAGAAGAACAGCCGGGACCTGCGTCTCAAATTTTTTCTACATCAAGTTTCATGTTACAAATCGTCACATTCTGAATAAAAAATATGTAGACTTACTAGTTATAAATAATAATTACCTCCATTTAGCCAGAGGACCAGAGGCTTATCCGACGAGTCCTCGGCTTCTGTAAGCCAATAAAAGAGTGCTCGTCCCGCTTTAGGATCAACTGTAACATAGCCCGAATACTGAGAAAAGTTCACACTTGGCTGTCCAGGCAAATTCAAAATCTTGTCACAGTCCTTTAATCCATCCTGTTGTGCTATGTAAACCGGAGAATATTTAGTCAAGGCATCTTCTGTGACATAGTTTTCTGATTTTTTTGCCCTTTTGGCCCTGAGAAGTTTCCCAAGAGGGTCGTGTCCTCTCCCACCATAACATTGTACTGAAGCCACCAGGCACAAAACAGAAAGAAACACAAAAGACCCTTTCATTTTCTGTAAGAAACAACCACAGGATTCAGGAGAGATCGTATTTTCACGAATAAGAGCACTGCGTTTATATATAGGTTCATTGTGACACTTACTAAACAAGAAATCATTGTATGTATCAACATTATGCTTGTTTTTATTTATTGACTTGATCTTCATTGGCATTCTCTATGAAGATCTTGGAAAGTAGTCCTTTTACTGAGTATATGATCCCTTCAAAATTATATTTATTTAACAGAAAGTACAAAGAGATATTAAATGTTTATATTTTCATAACGGGACGAAAGAAAGATGTTGATACAAAAGAGACAAGTGAACAAGACTGGACTAGTAGACGCGCCGGCCAGTTACAATTTCCCCTTTCTCAACTGATAGTTTGTATTTGTTTGTATTGTTTCATTAAAAAAAATGGCAACATTTCCCCAGTTCAACAAATCATAAATCATTATTATTACTTATTCTGATGGATGAAGATTGAACCATTGTATTCCACGAAATGAAATTTCATTTAACCAGAGATTCACATTCTTTTAGTCTTGTTTTTCAAACTTGGATTTTGTGGTCAAGTCTTGATTAGTTTGTGAACTTCACCAGCATTAGAGATTACCCCTCCATCAGAGCAGAATCTGTGAAGTTGAAAAGGATATCATAACTCACATCATATTTTGCTTTTGAAAATGTTCGAAGTGTATGAGTGACCGAATATGAAGGATGATAGGCACGAAAACTAGGGATAATATGCTCTAATCTATCTGCGAAATAAGTCAGAATTTGAGAAGTGATTCACACTTGTTCCACATTGATTTGCCGGGGAACCATAATTTGATATGTTAAAGTCTAATGTGCCAGATCATTAAAAATTTGTTGTAATTCAGACCGCGTGGAACGCTTGTTAACTGAAAAATGATATAGCTCGCGCATCATCTCTCTTTCTTGATCCCAGTTAGTCTGAAAAATAGTACTTCAGCCCAGGGGCATACTTATGTTACCTTGTATAGATGAAAGAAATATGCATTTTTTTGGTTAATATTACATAGGAAGATAGCTTACTTGATTCTGATTATTAAAGAAAAGTTTATTCCTACAGATGTTAAAAGATAACACCAACCCCACATTTCTCTTACCGAGCCGGTATAGCAAAGCCGATGGGTATCATATCACTGCCTAATATTTTCTAAAGTAAACATAATAGAACCACCAGCCTAAACCCCTGTCAAATGATCATTTGAGGCTATTCCTTATAAGAGGGGATAATCATTCGGAGACAGCTTTCCCTCCAAGAAAGACGAGAAAAAGACGAGCATGCTCGAGCAGGTAACTCGAAACAAAATGTCCTGATCCTCTTATGTGAAAACCTGAATTTCCAATAGTAGCCAGCATATTTCAGAAGCTAACAATTCCAGTAGCAACTAATATTTCAGAAGTTGGTAGTTTTCCAGAAGACAGAATTCCAGCAGATAGAATCCAGCAGCAGATAGAATTCCAGCAGACAGTTACTGATTCTACTTATGACTTGTAACTGAAGCAATTAACACGAAATAAATATTGTTAAAGGCATATTATGGCCAATTATTTGGGAGGCTAACAGTCAGAAATTTGCCTATAAATAACACTCTCAAATCTCTGAATTGGTGTTACGCAAATCTTGAGTATCACTTGAAAATTCGAGTTAAGAGAGTGCCTATTTTCGAGCAGTAGAAACCAATAGCAAGAACAAGAAGATTCCAGATTTCAACCGAAACTTTCTAGCAAATTACAGTAAGTGGGCTTATGTATAAATATCTTGAAATCAGTTTGATAATTCCTGATTTATGTATTTCTGATATCTGATTGTTGAAGCACTGAAATCTAGTGAACTAATGGTAGGAATATATATTCTGAACATTACTGAATTCTGATTACTGATTACTGGTCTCACCCTTTAGAGGAGAGAACATATAGGGGACTGATATCAGTTTAGCCATGAAATTCATAAACGTGTTTAGTGCTTACTTGTTAAATATCTGATTTCTGTTCTGAATACTGATTCCTGAATACTGATTTTTGTTTTGAAAATAAGAGTTTCTGTATATTATTTGTATTACTGTTTCTGTTGAAAATGACTTTGAAAACTGGGAGTTATTCCCGCCCCCGCTTACTGAGTGACAACCATATCACACACCCACCAAACCCATCTCGGATAAGAACGAGGAAGAATTGTTAGAGGAAGAAGAGCAGATTCAGTTCTGGAGCTGGTGAAGAAGACTGTTATTTCTCAATTCTATTTTATGTTTTCCGCTACATCTGTTAAGACGTTATTATATTTGGTTTTACATTTCCGCTGTAAAACATTAGTCATTTGACTTTGTATTAGACAATGAATATTCAGTATTATGAATAAAAGACTGGTTTATGAATTCTGTACTTCTGAGGCTTGTTGTTTTCGAATGTAAATTTGAGAGCAACGCCGGTGTCGATCAACCTCGTCCTTGGTGGCGTGATATTGAAGTGGTATCAGAGCAAACCAGGTTTCATAATCTGGGGAGGAGGAACTAGAAATAATGAGTTCTGATAGACTTCTGAAAATAAATTCTGATAAATTACTGTAATAGACTACTGAAAATACACTACTATAATAGACTAGTGAAATTGAGTAGAAAAAAATCAGTAGACCAAAACCAGTAGATCGAAAAAAAACAGTAGCATCAGACCAATAGTCTGAAAACAGAACCAGCAGATGGGAATCAGTATATCTGAATGCAGAAGACTTGGTCAGTAGATCAGGAATGCAGCAGACTGGTTCTAACAGTGCTGGAAATCAGCAGACTTGATTGCAGTAGCATCAGTATTGCAGTAGATAGTGAATTCCAGCAAGCGCATGCAGTAGACCTTGCAGATTGTATGAAGTTGGAGTGTTTTTCGCGCAAACTTCAAACGGCCATAACTTTTGATCCAGGAGTAATTTTGACTATTAAAAGATACGGTTGGAAAGCTCTCAACGAGAAGAACCTAACATAGAACGAAGCTTTCGTTCTAGCACCGCCGACGAACCCCAAAATCTTTCGTTTAGATAGTGATATCATCATTTCCGTAAGATTTTCCAAATTTTTGAAACTTTGAGGAATTTTCATTTCCAATCGGCTCAATATTTTTGCACCAAAATTTGTACACATCATGTTCTTGATGTGAAGGATTTTTAATAAATTTTTCACGAGATTCTAAGACTGAAAAATTTTGAGCTATTTCTTCTATTGAATGTTATATGCTGTAATGATTCTGTTCATTCAAGTAATTGTCTATAAATCGACTTGTATTCTGAGATCATTTATGAACCTTCACTCTCATGTTTTGGATGTAGGATATGGCTGACCAGAGTAGCTATATTAAGAGCTTAGAGAAGAAGCTAGAGAAACTAAAGAAACATAACTACTGCCTAGAGCTGGACAAAGATGAATTAGAGCGTCGAGCAGAACACTTAAGAGGTGATGTTCAACGATATGCTCACTATCTGCATCAGGCAGAAGAGAGAAATAGGAAAGCTCAAGAGGAGTTCGAAACCTCCCAAGAGACTGTTACAGAGTTAATCGAGTTACGTGATACCTTGGTTGAGAAGATCCAAGTGCTTAAGGATCAAAATCACCAACTTGTGCATTAGCATAATCAGTATTGTGAACAGACTGATGCTCAGATTCATGAGTTGCAGGAGCACTGTTGAAGTTCTTAACGACCAGAATGCAGTTCTGCATGGTCATATTGAACATCTGGAAACAGTAATAGTCAACCATGAAGATGAACCCGAGGAGGATCCCGAAGAAGAAGTCGAAGATGATCCTATGGATTTGGGATTAGGAGATTGATATATTAGACCTTCAGTAGTACTTCTTTGTAATAACACTTGTTCCATTTACATTTCTGTTAGCATTTTCGAAATTTAGTTGTAATTGCACTTTCGCGGGAATCAATAAATTTAATTTTATCCATTGGTTTCATATTTAATTTTTGAGCAATTACTCAATCATTTTGATTCTTTGTAAAGTCTCTATTCTACCAACAACCTTAGAAATTTTATATTTGTAGGAAATGGACGGAAGACCCGTGAGAAACAATCGCAACCCTCGTTATGGAAACTGCAACAACAACCAAAACGATGAGGCTGCACAACAACCACCACCAGCAGTTGGCCTCAGTCAGGCGGACCTGATGGCTATAGCCACGATTGTGGCAACCAAGCTACAAGGGTTTGTCAACCCTAATGCTAATCAGCCACCGCCACCACCGCCAGCTCAGAATGGGACTAAGCAGCATTATGAGCCCCTCGAAAGAGCAAGAGTCCCGAACTTCGATGGAAACTCCGATCCTGAGGTCGGACAGAATTGGATGAAGGAGATGGAGAATCATCTTCGACTACTTGAGGTTCCACAAGGGATCAAGGTAGATGTGATTACACTTTTTTTTGTGGATAAAGCAGCCAAATGGTGGGAAGGAGTCTCACCAGCTATGTTAGGGACGGGACCTATCACGTGGCAAAGGTTCCGAGAGGTATTTCTGAAGCAGTACTTCCCGACAGCAATTTGAGTGCAGAAGCTATCAGAATTTGAAAGTTTGGTTCAAGAACCAAACATGACAGTTGTGGAGTATTCATCTAAATTTCACTTATTCGGAACTTACTCCCCAACCATCATGAGAGATAAAGCCTTGAAGATACATCGCTTCAAGAAAGGATTGAACAGCCGCATTCAATCTGCCCTTGCTGTTATCGAGCCCAACAACTTTGATGAATTGATGGGAGCCGCCATCAGGGCTGAAAACGACATCAAGAGGCGTGAAGGTGAGAACAAACTCAAACGTCCTCAGTCAAGCCAGTACCAACCGGACCAACAATTCAAGAAGCCTAGGTTCTCGAGCAATCAGTTTACCAGTGCTCCATCCAAAGGAACCACTTCTTCTAAATCAAGCAGAGAGGAATTCAAGTGCCAAACTTGTGGATTCACTCACACTGGTGAATGCCATAGGAACTCTGGAGCTTGTTTCCGTTGTGGAAAGATGGGCCACCGCATTGCTCAATGCCCTTTTCCAGATCCAAGGAATGGTCCAGCAGGAGGAACAACTCCAAACAAGCTAAGGAGAACAAGCCAAATGCTCGAGTCTATGTTATCACTCAAGAAAAGGCTGACAACTCAAATGATGTCGTAACTGGTACAACTCTAATCAATAATATACCTGCTTATGTGTTATTTGATTGTGGTACTACGCATTCATTCATGTCTAAGAGATTTGCTAAGAAGTTAGGAGCTAAGCCTGATAACTTAGAAGAACCATATAGAGTGCAACTCCTACAAATCGAATTTTAGAAACTCGTACTCTATATCGGGATATTAGTGTCGTCATAGAAAATCAGAAGTTTCAAAGCAAACCTAATCCAACTAAACATGATGGAATTCGATGTAATTCTTGGAATTGATTGGTTAGCCAAGAATCATGCTTTAGTAGACTATCATGGAAAGACGATAATCATCCAAGCTCCACATCAAGAGAGACTTTTATTTCATGGTAAGACAAAAGAACGAAAGAGTCTTCTTTCTGCTTCTCAAACTTGGAAAGCCATGAAAAGTGGAGAAGAAGTTTACCTAGCTATGTTAAGCGAGGTAAAGGAAGAAACCACACTTGCACTAGAAGAGATTCCAGTAGTACAAGAGTTTCCGGATGTCTTTCCTGAAGAACTCCCTAGCGAAATTCCCGACCGCGAAATAGAATTTGAGATTAATTTAGTACCAAACTCTACACCAATCTCAAAAGCACCATACCGAATGGCTCCGGCAGAGTTGAAAGAACTCAAAGAGCAACTTCAAGAATTGTTGGATAAGGAGCAGATCCGACCCAGTGCATCTCCGTGGGGAGCCCCTGTACTATTTATGAAAAAGAAAGACGGGAGTATGAGGTTATGTATCAACTATAGAGAATTGAACAAGATTAAAATTAAGAATAAATATCCCTCTCTCGAGGATAGATGACCTTTTCGATTAATTGAAAGGAACCAAGGTCTTTTCAAACTCGATCTGAGATCAGGATACCATCAACTGAAGGAGATGTCCCTGAAACAGCCTTCAGGACAAGATACGGCCATTACGAGTTTGCAGTGATGCCGTTTGGACTGACCAATGCTCCAGCAGCATTCATGGACCTCATGAATAGAGTCTACAAACCATACCTCGATAGGTTCGTGGTCTATTCATCGATGACATTCTGATATATTCTTCAAGTGAGGAAGACCACAAAGAACATCTTCGTCTCACCCTCCAAAAGCTGAGAGAAAAGGAACTGTATGCCAAGTTCAAGAAATGTGAATTCTGGCTAGAGAGCGTCACATTCAGCATCACATTCTTGGGACACATAATATCAGCATCAGGAGTCTCTGTGGACCCTAAGAAAGTAGAATCAATCTCAGATTGTGCTAGACCAAAGACTGTGACAGAAATTCGAAACTTCTTGGGATTAGCAGGCTATTACCAAAAATTGTTGAAGGATTCTCTTCAATAGCAATACCTCTCACCAAACTCACACATAAGAACTTACAATTTTAATGGATTGAAGATTGTGAGAAAAGCTTCGAGACTTTGAAGAAAAAGCTTACCTCCACGCCAGTGTTGGTATTGCCAACTGAAGGTAAAGACTTCACCATCTACAGTGATGCATCTAAAGAAGGTTTAGGATGTGTACTCATGCAAGAGGGAAGGGTGATTGCATACGCGTCGAGACAGTTGAAGCCGTATGAACAGAATTACCCAACACATGACCTTGAACTAGCTGCAGTGGTGTTCACACTAAAACTTTGGAGAAATTATCTTTATGGAGCCAAGTGTGAGATTTTCACTGATCACCAAAGTCTCAAATATTTGTTCAATCAAAAGGAACTAAATATGAGACAAAGATGATGGATTGAACTCATGAAGGATTACGACTTGACGATAAGCTACCACCCAGGCAAAGCCAACAAGATAGCAGATGCTTTAAGTCGAAAGAATACTAGTAAGGTGATCCTGGCGTCACTTTCAGTACAACCATGTCTTCGAGAGACAATCAAGATAAGTCAAGATACAGATTTTGCTTTGGTGAAACTGAAAGAGCAAGCTAAAGAAGGGAAAAACACCAGATTTTGAGACGGATAACAAGGGAATCTTGTGGATGAAAGGACGATTGTGCGTACCAGACATCGACAATCTTCGACAAGAAGTAATGTCTAAAGCATATAAGTCAAAATTTTTAGTCCATCCTGGCAGTACAAAGATGTACAGAGACATGAAGAAGAATTCCTGGTGTAATGGAATGAAAATGGATGTTGCGATATTTGTTTCCAAGTGTCTTATGTGCCAACAAATCAAAGCAGAGCACCAAAGACCTGGGGGACTTCTTCAACCTCTAGAGATTCTGGAATGGAAATGACAACATATCTCCATGGACTTTGTTGTCGGATTACCAAAGTCTAGACAAAGTCATGATGGCATCTGGGTAATCGTAGATTGACTCACTAAATCTGCGCATTTCTTACCTGTCCGCATGAACTATAATTTGGACAAGTTAGCCACATTGTACATAAATGATATCGTGCGATTACATGGAGTTCCAGCTAGCATACTGTTAGACAGAGATCTTAGGTTTACATCTCGATTTTGGAAGAGCTTTCAACAAGCTATGGGGACGAAAGTTACTCTTAGTGCGGCATATCACCCTCAAACTGATGGCCAAACTGAGAGGACAATAAAAACTCTTGAGGATATGTTGAGAGCGTGTGCTCTAGACTTCAAGGGTACTTGGAGCGAACATCTGCCCTTAATCGAGTTCGCATACATTAATAGTTACCACAGTAGTATTGAAATGGCACCATACGAAGCTCTGTATGGACGAAAGTATCGATCACCACTGTATTGGGATGAAGTAGGGGAAAAAGCCATCGTTGGACCCGAACTAATCCAAGAAATAGTGGATAAAGTTGCTATGATCAAAGAGCGACTAAAAGCTGCACAAGATTGACAGAAAAGCTGGGCTGACCTTAAAAGAAGACCCGTGGAATTGGTAGTGGGCGAAAAGGCAAATGTGAAAGTTTCACCCATGAAGGGTGTAATCCGATTCAATAAGGCTGGAAAACTGAATCCCAGATATGTTGGACTTTTTGACATTCTAGAGAAAGTGGGAACACTTGCTTACATATTAGCACTTCCCCCTGAGATGTCAAGGATCCATAATGTTTTCCACATTTCACAGTTAAGAAGATATATTTTCGATCCAAGTCATGTCCTTGAAGCTGGACCACTATTGGTTGAGAATAATCTGAATGAAAAACTGAAGTATGAAGAAATTCCGATTCGAATTGTGGATAACAAAGACCAAGTACTGAGACGACAAACTATTCCATATGTCAAAATAAAATGGTCCAATCACACCGAAAGAGAAGCTACTTGGGAATTGGAAGAAAAGATACGAAAACGATACCCTTACCTCTTTGAGGATCAGGTATAGCCAAGTTTCGGGGACGAAACTTCTTATAAGGAGGGAGGGATGTGAGAACCTGAATTTCCAGCAGTAGCTAGCATATTTCAGAAGCTAACAATTCCAATAGCAACTAATATTCTAGAAGCTGGTAGTTTTCCAGCAGACAAAATTCCAGCAGATAGAATCCAGCAGCAGACAGTTACTGATTCTGCTTATGACTTGTAACTGAAGCTGTTAACACGGAATAAAGGTTGTTAAAGGCATATTATGACCATTTATTTGGGAGGCTAACAGTCAGAAATTTGCTTATAAATAACACCATCAAATCTCTGAATTGGTGTTACACAAATCTTGAGTATCACTTGAAAATTCGAGTTAAGAGTGCGCCTATTTTCGAGCAGTAGAAACCAGTAGCAAGAACAAGCAGATTCTAGATTTCGACCGAAACTTTCTAGCAACCCTCATGGGTTTCATCTGGCACAAGGGCACTAGTCCACAAATGTTCATAAAAGCTGAACAACTCGTTTTTTATCCATATCACCATTTCGTTTAAGGGTTATCATTTCAGCAATAGTATATATCTATGTAATCTATCAACACGTTCCCTATCTGAAAATACCACAATCATTTCCATGTTACCGGTCTTGTTTTTTAAGATAACAGGTAAATTAATGCGCGCAGCGATTCCATTTAAGATGCTGACAGTTTGATTTGTGATTTTGTTGTTTCTGAGGATTATATCAACATACGCAATGACTGACATAACTCTCTCCAGTTATTTAGAAATCTTGAGTTTTGTACTTTGGAAAGCTCGTCAACCTGTTAACCAAAAAGGTAAGAATCATCAAAATATCTTCCGTTAATATTAGCATAATTTGTTGTCCTATTCAAAGTAAGAAAATCCAACACCAGCTGTAGAATCCAAGAACAGCATATTTGCAGCTACAATAAATTTCAAGAAATATAATACATGGAAGTAGATCGATTCAAGAAACAAAAAACCAAGTCCAATCAATGCTACGGCCCAAGTCCAATCAAATAGAATATATGGAAGTAGATCGTTTCAAGCATTGTTGTTGTGACATAATGTTTCTCCACTAGGATTCATTTGAAACGGCCCAAGTCCAATCAATGCTACGGCCCCAATAGAAGAACAGCCTAATAACCCAAAACACGTTGAAAATAATCGCTTAAAAACCAGAAAACCCTCTTATTTCAAATCACTTTCCCCCATTAAACCGCAGCACCGGTCGCTCATTTGAAGGATCCTCAGACTCAATAAACCAATAAAATAGTGCTCACCCTGCTTTAGGATCAACTGTTACATAACCAAATAGTGAAAAAAGTTCATTTCTTGTTGACCAAGAAACCTCGATATTTTAACAGATTCTTTTAGTCACTTACGAGATTCAACTAAAATCGGGGAATACTCAGTTAACAAGGAAACTATATGTTTCATAAGTCTCGGAGCTGAAAACTTGGCTTTACAATTGGTGTTGAATCCCACCGAATCTGTTTCACTAACGGTAATCAATTATTAACCATTGCTAAACTGAGCTCAGTCTCTACCGTCATGAATGGTTTTTGGTCTTTGCTAGTTGCTTAGTGTTTAGTAGTAGCTGTGAAGACCCAAAATTTTGCATTACAAAGAGACAAAATACCAAGTTGATTTTAGTTTTGCATTAAAGATGAATTTTGTCATGGAGGATAAAAAATTACATGTAATAAATCATGCAACTTTTGGCATGGATGATAATAAATAGCATTCAATAAACCATTCAACCTTTGGGATAGAGGAGAATAAATTACATGTCATAAATCATGCAACCTTTGGCATGGAAGAGAAATGCCTAAAGTCACATTGGTGCTTATAAATGAGTGAAATCACACCAAAACATCATCAAAAGTTCTCTCCAAAAATTGTAATTTTCGAGTACAAAAATTCTGCCCAATTTCAGAAAGTTTGCTCATTGTTTTACACGTCCAAATCAGATCTCCACCATTCAGAATATGCCTACACGTGTTTGGAGCAACATATCCAAAATTCAGACCGATCCAACGGTTCAATTAGGTGCAAACATTTTTGCAAGATGACTGATTTTTCAGTGTCAAACTCCAACTTTCATTCCAAGATTTTTGGAACAATCTTTCAAGTAAGTGAGTTTTTTCTATGTATTTCTTTATAACTTAAAATTTGTATAAGTATGACATGCTTGTATGTGTGTCAAATCATTTTCGAAAAATGCTATATTATGTATGATATAAATCTCGATCGATGTACGATATGTTCTTCTGGTCTCGACGTTCTTTGAATCTGCTGAGTCCTCTCATAATTTGATAAGTACTGTTTGATGAATCTTATTTTGTAATACACTGTTATGATTCGAGTTGGATATGGAACGACGATTGTAAATTCTGTTATAGACCCCATCAGTGGGTATAAAACTGTATTATGGCCCCCATCAGTGGGTATAAAACTGTGTTTTGGCCTCACCCCTTAGAGGACTAACATATGGGGGACAATTTGACCATGGAGGACAAGATGAATAATAGTGTTCCTTTTGTTCCGATCTGTTCTGTTTTGATAAGTTTTGTTTCACCTTTTGAGTCTCTTTCGGTTAATGTTTGATATGATAAGTTTTGAAAGTCTGTTAAAAGATGTTTTAAAATTATCTTTATATGTAATTGTGGTAATCGATCGGCCCCCACTTGCTGAATGTTTCTCAAAGCACTCACCCCTTACATCTCTCCCCAGATAAGAATGAAGAACAATTGAACGAGAAGGAACATGAGACATTCTGGGGCTGGTGATCACACCAAAAGATCTAGACTCAAGACTTTGTATTTATTTTGCTTCCGCAATTCTGATGTAATTTCATTTTGTTGTCATTGTAAAGACAATATTTATTTATGAAAAAGACTGGTGTTTGGCTATTTGCTACGAGGCTTAATTATTTTCATATAAATTGATAAACAATGCCGGATGTCACCGACTCCTCGATCTCGGGGCATGACATTTTAGTGGTATCAGAGCCGCTAGGTTCATAATCCGGCTGGGAGTTTGATAGACAAATTTTGGCGAAGTCAAATTTTAGCAAAAGCCCATGCCTTCCCATCCAAATCATTCTAATATATCACAATCATCTTCTTTTGTTTAAATCTTCGAATTTAAGATGTCATCATAATTGGATGGCTTATACTTTCGCATAGATTCTCGAAACTCAATCTTGTCAACTGCTTTCAATCTGTGCGAAATTACCCATTCTTTCCACTTTTCGAAAATCTCATTCTGTTTGATCCAAATACCTTGCTTTTCTGATAATGAAATTTTGATCCCTTTTTCATTCGATATGTATTGGAATTTTCCACCCCTTGTACTCGTGCTCAAGCCACCCTTCGCATGCGTAAACTTATCATTGAAAACTAAGTATGAGAAATTGAAACCCTAAAAACTCAACTCGCTAGAGGAAAACAAGATAAACAAGAAATCTTGGAGATTAGGAACCTGCTTCAAACTGATGTACAATGTCTCACCCATTATCTTGATCGAGCAGAGAGCCGGCTCGCCCTAACCCTACGTAATCCATCTCACGTGGTACGACTAGTTTCCACTAACCGAAAGTTGATAGTAAGGATTGAAACTGAGAATGATCTTGCTAACCGCTCTCGTCATCAACAAGAAGACCTTGCTAGAAAACAAGAACATTATATCGCCAAGCTTAATGGCGCTATGGATAGACTGCAAGAACAAAATAACCATATGTACCTTGTCGTGGAAAACGTGAAAGAAGAAGAAGAAGAAAAAGTACCTATGGATGTAGTGGAAAAAGAACAGTGATGATGGAGAGATGATAAGATAGGCTAGACTGGTATTATGGTTATATGATACGAAAAGAAAGAAGTGTAACATTTCTTTGGGAATGTACAAAGATAAGTTGAATTATATTTTTGGGAATGTATCTATCAGATATAAGTTGACTTATATTTTTGGAAATACACCTATCTGATATAAGTTGACTTAAATTTTTGGGAATTTACCTATCGAAGATAAACTTTTGACTTAAGATGAAATGTTTGACTCGGGGATAATAAATTATTTATGAAAATATGAGATAAGTATTATATAAGTTTTGATATTCAGATGTAGAAGTTAAATTTTGTGTCAATAATTAACGGTATGTACATTAAATTTGGGATGCTAAGTGCTAAATTTAAATATGTAGGATTTTGTAATATCTTATGAAGGTAATAAATAATATATATTAAGAAATTTATATTATTTTAGGTCATTTCCTTATGAAAATAAAGTAAGATATTGATTGGCATCGAGGAAGTGTAGCATGCATAATAAGTTCTGACTCTTCTTATAGTACAAAAAAAATGGAAATTTGAGGAGAAAGACATCCAACGAAACTTGTTTGTGTTAAAGCATGCTGGGCTCATAGTCTTGATTAAGGAAAAATTTAGTAAAAGAAGAATTATTTGAGGAATTAGTTTCTTCCGTACAAGGTTGAAAGAAATTTTAACTAGGTTATAATTATTGGGACTTAAGTCAATAGGCTGATAAGGAGTTATGTTTAAGATTCTATGTTGGTTTTAAGTTTTGAGATAATAATCGTGATAATTTTAAGATAGAATAAAATAAGTATGGATACACATATATTCAGTGCCGATTTTATTCAGTGTACTATGAGAATTGATTGATTGGAAAAGAATCATGCAATGGTAGATTGTTGGGGTAAGAATACCAAACTCCAATCCAAGAATAAATCGTATTTCATGACAAGGATAAGGAAACTAAATCCTTCCTTTCTGCTTCTTAGACTTAAAATGCCATGGAGTATGGCGAAGAAATCTAACTAGCAATGATCAGCGAAGTAAATGACGAAGTTACTCTGAAGATAGAGGATATTCCAGTTATTCAGGAATTTCCGGACGTCTTCCCTGAAGAATTGCTTGGCACGATTCCTGACCGTGAAGTGAAGTTTGAGATCAACTTTATCCCTGGGGCTACACCAATCTCAAAAGCTCCATATAGAATGGCCTCCGCATAGTTAAATGAACTAAAGGATTAACTCCAAGAGTTGTTGGATAAAAAGCAAATCCGACCCAGTGCATCTCCGCGCGGAGCCCATGTACTATCTGTGAAAAAGAAAGACGGGAGTATGAGATTATGTATCGACTATAGAGAGTTGAATAAGATTACAAATAAGAATAAATACCTTCTCCCTAGGATAGATGACCTTTTCGACCAATTGAAAGAGCCAAGGTCTTTTCAAAACTCAATCTGTGGTCAGAATACCATCAACTGAAGGTCAAAGCAGAAGATATTCCTAAAACAACCTTCAGGACAAGATACGGCCATTACGAGTTTACGGTAATGTCGTTTGGACTGACCAATGCTCCAGCAGCATTCATGGACCTCATGAATAGAGTCTTCAAACCATAACTCGATAGGTTCATGCTCGTATTCATAGACGACATCCTGGTGTACTCACCAAGTAAGGAGGATCATGATAAAAATCTTCGTCTCACCCTACAGATACTCAGAGTAAAAGAACTGTATGCAAAATTTAAGAAACATGAATTTTGACTAACAAGTGTCACCTTCTTGGGACACATAATCTCTGAAATAGGTGTCTCAATAGACCCCAAGAAAGTAGAGGCAATTGTGGACTGGCCTCGACCAAAATCAGTAAGTGAGATTCGAAACTTTTTGGGTTTAGCTGGATATTATAGGAAATTCGTTGAAGGATTTTCAACCAAACTCACACAGAACAAAAAAAAACTCAAGATTCATTTGGAGCGAAGAATGAGAGAAGAGTTTTCATATTTTTAAAAGAAAACTTGCATCTACACCAGTGCTAGTACTTCCCGAAGATGGCAAGAACTTCACCATATTTAGTGATGCATCAAAGGGAGGATTAGGGTGTGTACTTATGCAGGAAGGTCAAGTAATGGCCTACGCATCAAGGCAATTGAAACCTTATGAGCAAAATTACCCAACTCATGATCTTGAGTTAGCAGCCATCGTATTTGCACTAAAAATATGGAGACATTATCTATATGGTGCTAAATGCGAGATATTCACCGATCATCAAAGCATCAAATACTTACTCACTCAAAAGGAATTAAACATGAGGCGGAGATAGTGGATTGAACTCTTGAAGGATTATGATATAACAATCAACCGCTATCTGGGTAAAACCAATAAGGTAGCAGATGCCTTGAGCCAAAGAGACTTAAGAAAAGTAAATTTATCGGCTCTTTCAACTCAACCATGCCTTCAAGAAACCATCAAGCTGAAGCAAAATCACGATCCTTCCATAGCACATATTGAGGAGAAACTTCAAGAAGGAAAAGCTCAAGAATTCCAACCCGATGAGAGAGGCGTCCTGTGGATGAAAGGACGTTTGTGTGTACCAGGCCTCGATGAGATAAAATGAGAAGTAATGTCTGAGGCACACAAGTAAAATTTCTCAATTCACCCTGGGAGCACCAAAATATATCGAGACTTGAAACATAATTACTGGTAGAATGGAATGAAGAATGACGTAGCTGACTTTGTCGCTAAATGCCAAATTTGTCAACAGGTCAAAGCCGAACATCAACGACCCAGAGGACTTCTACAACCGCCAGAGATCCCAACATGGAAATTGGAGCACATTTCCATGGATTTTGTGGTAGGATTACCAAAGTCAAGACAAAACCATGATGGGATCTAGGTTATCATCGATCGACTGACCAAATTGGCACACTTTTTACCGGGGCGAATGAACTAAAACCTAGATATATTAGCCACTTTGTACATGGACAACATAGTAAGATTAGACGGAGTTCCAGCAAGTCTACTACCTGATAGGGATCCAAGGTTTGTGTTCCGATTCTGGAAAAGTTTCCAAGAAGCCATGGGAACCAAAGTCACCCTCAGCACATCCTATCACCCGCAAACAGATATCCAAACCGAAAGAACAATTCAAACCTTAGATGACATGTTGAGGGCGCATGCTCTAGATTTCAAAGGAAATTGGAGTGAGCATCTACCTTTAATAGAGTTTGCATACAATAACAGCTATCACAGCAGCATAGAGATGGCCCCTTATGAAGCACTCTATGGAAGAAAATGTAGATCGCCCCTGTATCGTGAAGAAATCGGGGAGAAAGCCATCACCGGGCCTGAACTAGTGCAGATCACGATTGAGAAGGTAGCTATCATTAGGGAGAAACTCAAAGCGGCTCAGGACCGACAAAAGAGTTGGGATGACTTGAAGAGAAGGTCGTTGGAATTTGAAGTCGGAGAGAAAACCTATGTCAAGGTTTCACCTATGAAGATAGTGGTCCGCTTCAAAAAATCGGGAAAATTGAACCCAAGATACGTCGGACCCTTCGAAATTCTGGAAAGAATCGGAACCCTAGCTTATCGACTAGCCTTGCCGCCTGACATGTCAAGAATCCATAACGTCTTCCATGTTTCGCAACCAAGAAGATATATTCCCGACTCGATTCATATTCATGAGGTTGCACCACTGCTACTCGACGACAACCTAAATGAAGAATTGAAATTCATATCCGTATAGTGGACACCAAAGAACAAGTGCTACGTCACCGCACCATCTCGTACGTGAAAATACAATGGTCTAATCATACCGAAAGAGAAGATACTTGGGAACTTGAAAAAAGAATGCGCAGACATCACCCCTACCTTTTTAATGACCAAGCTAATTCAAGTTTCGAGGACGAAACTTTAAACAATGAGGGAAGGATGTGAAGACCCAAAATTTTGCATTACAAAGAGACAAAGTACCAAGTTGATTTTAGTTTTGCATTGAAGATGAATTTTGTCATGGAGGTTAAAAAATTACATGTAATAAATCATGCAACATTTGGCATGGATGATAATAAATAGCATGCAATAAACCATGCAACCTTTGGGATGGAGGAAAATAAATTACATGTCATAAATCATGCAACCTTTGGCATGGAGGAGGAATACCTAAAGTCACATTGGTGCCTATAAATAGTGCCAAAGTAATGAGTGAAATCACACCAAAACAACATCAAAAGTTCTCTCCAAAAGTTGTAATTTTCGAGTACAAAAATTCTGCCCAATTTCAGAAAGTTTGCTCATTGTTTTACACTTCCGAATCTGATCTCCACCATTCAGAATATGCCTACACGTGTTTGGAAGCAACATATCCAAAATTCAGACCGATCCAACGGTTCAATTAGGCGCAAACATTTTTGCAAGATGACTGGTTTTTCAATGTCAAACTCCAACTTTCATTCCAAGATTTTTGGAACAATCTTTCAAGTTAGTAAGTTTTTTCTATGTATTTCTTTATAACTTAAAATTTGTATAAGTATGACATGCTTCTATGTGTGTCAAATCATTTTCGAAAAATGCTATATTATGTATGATAAAAATCTCGATCGATGTACGATATGTTCTTCTGGTCTCGACGTTCTTTGAATCTGCTGAGTCCTCTCATAATTCTGATAAGTATTGTTTGATGAATCTGATTTTGTAATACACTGTTATGATTCGAGTTGGATATGGAACGACGATTGTAAATTTTGTTATGGCCCCCATCAGTGGATATAAAACTGTGTTTTGGCCTCACCCCTTAGAGGACTAATATATGGGGGACAATTTGACCATGGAGGACAAGATGAATAATAGTGTTCCTTTTGTTCCGATCTGTTCTATTCTGATAAGTTTTGTTTCACCTTTTGAGTCTGATTCGGTTAATGTTTGATATGATAAGTTTTGAAAATCTGTTAAAAGATGTTTTAAAATTATCTTTATATGTAATTGTGGTAATCGATCAGCCCCCACTTGCTGAGTGTTTCTCAAAGCACTCACCCCTTACTATCTCTCCCCAGATAAGAATTGAAGAACAATTGAACGAGAAGGAACATGAGACATTCTGGGGCTGGTGATCACACCAAAAGATCTAGACTCAAGACTTTGTATTTATTTCGCTTCCGCAATTCTGATGTAATTTTCATTTTGTTGTCATTGTAAAGACAATATTTATTTATGAAAAAGACTGGTGTTTGGCTATTTGCTACGAGGCTTAATTGTTTTCATGTAAATTGATAAACAATGTCGGATGTCACCGACGCCTCGGTCTCGGGGCGTGACAGTAGCTACTATCACTTCTACATACCACCTTCGTGTTATGATTTTTTTTTTGGTCGTTGCTAGTTGCTTAGTGTTCTACATACCACCCTCGTGTTGTTAGTCGGGCTGCGTGCTTTTTTCTACCGCATAACTTAGGCCTACTGGGTTCGGTCGACCCTACCCCTGCGGGCACTGCCTGCAGGGGTCGATCCAACGGCTCGGATTTTTTCGAGCCAATTTTTTTTTTTTTTTTACATGGAGGTGGGCCCGGATCACTCATGTGGAGTGATCCGGGCCGTTCATTGCCCGTGCAGGCAGTGCCTGCACGGGTAGGATGAAACAAACCGGCCCACTGGCACTTCAAGAACTTAGTTGTCAAATCTAATTTTTATGTGTTTCTACTTTATTTCATTGGCAATTTATTGTTTTATGATTGCAGCAAATTCTAGTGTACTTTTTGACCTTACTTGTGCTGTATATGTAAATTTCTAATCGATCGATATTTATTGTTTCACGGGCTAAAAAACTTTCTCAATGATTTCAATATTTTAATGTATCATTTGACTCATGATGTAAAATAACATAGAGTTGATATTTTCATTTTTCCTCAACATTTTATATATCTTATGTTCTTATATAATATAAGGATTATAAAGAGTTATTATTTACATTTCATTTTTTTTTATTTACACTCTACTTTATAAATAAATTTTATGCACTAAATGAAGTGTCAATCGTCAAAATACCTTATACAGCTAGATCGTAGCACAAGCATCGGTTCCCAAAAAGTCATTTGATTCATATATCCATATCCAGATATTCAAGCGATAAAGTACACATGTGAGAAAATAGATCATTATGAAAAGTAAAAGAGTGAAAAAATATAGGACTAGAAACCATATCAGTATATCACCAAGGAAAAATCTCATCACAGTTTCAAAATTTGGCTTGTAGAGGAACGCCAAGAAAAAAGTAAAAAGGTAGTCTCACGTGATATTTAATCCAGCTACAAAATTCATGAAACAGTCTATGATTTTAAGTTCGTTCGACAATATATATGCAAGTCTCAGTACATGCGAGGGCATCACATTAATGCTACAAAATCCTTTATAGGAGACTTCGTTTTTCTGAGTTCATTTGACGATAACTCTGCTAACTCTCAGAACAATTGCAGAATATATTAGTTCACTGCTGGCTGCTGATGGTTAGCGTAACCCTTTGAAGCAGCCCTGTAAGATGTAGTCTTGGTGTGTCCATATCCATTGTTAACTTGTTAGCCATAGTATGTGCCATTATTAGAATCCACTCCCATCTGCAAAGCGAAAAGGGTGTACAGAGAAGGCAATATTACAGGGTGAATTTGATAGGAAACATGCAAAAAAGAAACATCAACTCTCTTTCTAGTGCAGCATATTGTTGATACAATTTGAGGTGCTAAATTCTGCAGTTATAGTCTTCAGTATATATTTTGAATCTTTGATGCATGGGCATTTTGACATTGGTGAAGAACTATATCTATATTTCCCTCTTTTAATTATCAGAAGAATTGTCACAGAAAATATTAAAAAAGATGGGTCTTGTGTAAACAGAAAATATTTAAAAAGATGGTGAGAGTGTACCTTTTCTACTTCTCCATTCAACATAAGCTTAAAGAAGTGACTGAGCAGAAAATATAGAGATACATGACTAGTCACGTTTCAGCCAAATGTTTTGTTTCGAAGAAACAAAAGTCAAATTTCAATTTCAAGCCGTTAAAAGGTATTGAGTTTCAGAGGATGTAATGACTAATGAGGACAACTACACTTGTGAACTTTATTTTCTTATCTGTGTATTAAATGGTAATTTGACATGTGGGTTCAAGTGGTGAAGGCTTTACAGTTAAATGGGAAAGGAATGAGATTCTCCAAGGTGGAAATATCCCAATCACTCAAAATGAAATAAAATGGAAGATTTACCTGTTTGTTTAGCACATTTCGACCCCAAGAAAGACGAAATGTCTGCTTGCCAATAACAATGCCGCTTAATCTCTGAATTGCTTCCTCTGCATCGCTTCTGTTCAAATGGTATTTTAAAAGGGTCACGCCATGCTAATGTAACCGCCACATGCATCAACTTTCTTGGTAGCAAAAATTCGATAACATTCCATGTTTTTTTATTGAGGGCCTAACATCCAGAATTTTAATTTAGAACACCCCTATTTAGTGAATAATAATATACTATTGGAAAAAAAAAACATCCATCGCCACAAAAGCATGTATGACAAGAATCACGACTTTTATTCTATTTTTTTAAAGAATTTTGTGATATCTCAAATATGGTGTATTGTACACTATATGATAGGGAAAACACAGTTGAGTAGAAGATACTACATATAGGAAGATGGACAAGCGCCCGGATAGTTAAGAGACCAGTAGACTCAGTATAGGATAAGTGATAGGAATTGAGAATAAGAATGAAAGCAAAAGACGTTTTATTTGCACTTGTTTTCTTATTTCTGCTTCAAAAGGAAAATGACGTGCCTGTATATAGGCTTACAAAAAAAACAACTTCCTAAGATATCTCAACTAACAAGGGGATTATTATGGCACTAGCCAACCATCTAGAAACTAATAAAATTGATAAATGACTTGGTCAAGTTTGAATTACTTCTCAACACCCTCCCTTAATTCAAACCTGCAGACACCAAGCTGAGATCTTAGATAAACATGTTTTTCTCTAGGAAGAGACTTTGTCAGGATGTCTGCAACTTGCTCCTCTGTATTGCAGTAAGATAAACCAACTTTCCCTTCAGCTACAAGTTCTCAGATGAAGTGAACACGAATACTGATATGCTTGGTCCTGCTATGAAAAGCAGGATTTTTAGTCATAAAAATTGCTGCTTTATTATCACAAAAGATCTCAGTTACTTCTTTTTGTTCATGACCAAGTTCTTCAAGAATTCTTCGCATCCATACTGCCTGACATGCTGCTGAAGTTGCAGATACATATTCACCTTCTGAAGATGACAAAGCTACTGTTGCTTGTTTTTTTGAGCTCAAAGAGATGGCACCTGAACCAAGATTGAATGTATAACCTGTTGTGCTCTTTCGATCATCCAAGCACCCGGCCCAATCGCTGTCAGTAAAGCCCCTTAATTTAAATTTAGCAACTTGACTGTACCATAGACCAAAATCAATTGTTCCAGCAATGTAACGCAATACTCTTTTGGCTGCTCCAAGATGATGCTTTGACGGAGAATGCATAAATCTTGAAATTACCCCCACCGAATAAGCAATGTCTGGTCTGGTGTGAATTAAATATATTAAACCCCCCACTAAGCTCCTGAAATATGTTCCATCAGCTGGTTCAGTTTCGTCGTTAAGTTGCAATTGCTCATTCGAATTCATTGGTGTGTCTGCAACTTTACAATTGAGCATATTAAACCTCTTTAGAATATCAGTAGCATATTTCTTTTGATGGACAAAAATCCCATCATCAGTTTGATTCACTTCCAAACCAAGACAGTAGTTCAATATACCCAAATCTGACATCTCAAATTTGTTCTTCATACTATCTTTGAATTCTTTAATAAAACAGGAAGTACCCATGTAGATAATATCATCTACATATAAGCAAACAAAGAGAAAATCGTTACCAGCTTTCTTCAAATAAAGTGGGGGTTCATTTTTGCTTCTCTTAAAGTCATTTTCTTGAAAGTAAGAATCGATCTTGCTGTACCATGCACGCGGGGCTTGCTTTAAGCCATATAAAGCCTTTTTCAACCTGTACACCTTTCTCTCTTCACCATGAACAACAAAGCCTTCAGGTTGAGTTACATAAACTTCTTCTTCCAACTCACCATTTAAAAAGGCAGACTTAACATCAAATTGATGAACAACCAATCTTAATTGAGCAGCTAAGGCTAGAAGAGTTCTTACTGTTTCAAAGCGGGCTACGAGAGAGAAAGTATCTTCATAATCGATACCTTGCTGCTGTGAGTATCCCTTGACCAAGAGTCTTGCCTTGTATTTATGAATTTCTCCATCAGAATTATACTTAGTTCTGAATACCCACTTTACTCCAATGACATTTTTTCCTTCTGGCAACTCCACCAATTCCCAAGTTGCATTTTTGTTAATTGCCTCCAATTCTTCTTTCATTGCTGTCCACCATTCTTCTTTGCTTACAGCTTCTCCAAAGTTTGTAGGATCAGCTACAGATAAAACTTGGGTACCCTCATAAATATCTGCTAATGATCTGAATTTTCTCGGTGGAGTTTCATCATTTGATGAGTTATTGCTGTTGGAGTTAGAGGATATGGAAGTCGTTGTTGAGGTTGAGCTGACAAATTCAGGTGTGTTCTGTAGAACTTCATATTCAGTTGTGTCAACATTAATACCATCTGATTCTTCATTCCATATCCATCTTGAATTTTCATCAAAAACAACATTCCTGCTAATAATCACTTTGCCACTTTTTGGGTTATATAGCCTATATGCTTTAGATTGATCACAATAACCAACAAAAATACATTTTACTGATTTATCATCAAGCTTACGACGATTGTGTGAATCAATTAAAACATATGCAATACAACCAAAGATACGTAAGTGGCTTACCGAGGGCCTTCTTTCTTTCCACGCTTGATAAGGAATCTGATTCAGAACAACTTTTGTTGGAGATAAATTTAGAAGATAAATTGATGTGGCTACTGCTTCTGCCCAAAATACATTCGGAAGACTTTTGGCTTTCAACATGCTTCTTGCCATCTCTACTACCGTGCGGTTCTTGCATTCTGCCACACCGTTTTGTTGTGGTGTATAAGGCGCCGTCAATTCCCTGTGAATGCCATTTTCTTCACAGAATAAAGAGAATTCTTTAGATAAAAACTCACCACCTCTATCGGTTCAAAGCACCTTAATCGATGTGCCACTTTGCTTCTCAACACAGGCCTTAAACTTCTTAAAATTTGAGAATGTTTCTGACTTGAGTTCTTGAAAATATACCCAACTCATGCGGCTGTAATCATCAGTAAAGAGTAAGAAATATCTGCTCCCGCTAAATGATGCAGTTTCCATTGGACCACATAAGTCAGCATGCACTAACTCAAGAGTTTTAGATGCTCTCCAAGACCTGCCTACAGAAAAAGGACGCTTGCTCTGCTTTCCATATACACAACCTTCACATAACTCAAGTGAATCAATTTGAGGCAGCCCATTCACCATTTCTTTTTCATTTAACAATTTCAGACCCTTGACATTTAAATGTCCATACCTTAAGTGCCATAGTGTGGATTCATCCTTTTCTTTAACAGCAAGAGCATAACTCTCTACACTAGAAAGTTCAAGAAGAAATAATTTGTTTCTAGTCATAGAAACATTAGCTACAACATGACCAGAAGTTTTTTCTCTAATCACACAAGAATTATCATCAAACAAAAGAGAAAAACCACTTCCCATTAACTGCCCAACACTCAACAGATTATGTGACAAGGATGGAATGAAATAAACATCATAGAGAAACTTGACATTACCGTGATCATTCTTTATTGTCACAATACCTTTACCTTCAACTTGCATCTGCTTATTGTCACCGATTCTTACCTTCAACTTGTAGGAATCATCAAGTTCCTTGAATAAAGACTTTTCATTAGTCATTTGATTAGAGCATCCGCTGTCTAAACACCAAATATCGCTCATGATCTTTGCATCATCATGATAGGCCATAAGCAACTTAGCCTCCTCTTCTTCCTCTTCTTGAACAGCACAATTTGCTTGTATGTCTTTTTCTCTTTTCCAACAATTAGCTTGTACATGTCCATATTGTTGGCAATAATAGCATTGGATATTGTTTTTGTTGTTTTCACGTCCTCTGCCTCTTCCACGATAGCCTCCTCTGCCACGTCCTCTGCTGGACATTTCTCCCTTCACATGAAAGGCCTTTTCTTCATCTGGTTCATATTTCTTCTGTCTTACTTCATGGGATTGTAGAGATCCCATTAACTCATCAAATGAGTAAGTTGTCAAGTCTTTAGACTCCTCTATAGCAGCTACTATATAATCAAATTTTGAATTCAAACTCCTCAGTACCTTTGCAACAACGATTTGGTCTTTGATTTCCTCACCATAGGACCTCATTTGATTAACAACAGTATCTACCCTTGTCAAGTAGTCTTGTACCGATTCTCCATTTTTCATTTGTAAGGTTTCAAAATCACGACGAAGAGATTGGAGTTTTACCGTGATTACTTTTGAGGAGCCCTGGAAGGATGTTTGCAATGTTGTCCAGGCTTCTTTGGCAGTGTTTGCTGCTGAAATCTTAGTGAAGATAGACTCATGAATAGCCTGCTGAATAAAAAACAAGGCTTTTGCATCCCTCTTCTTGTTTTCCTTTACCTTCGCTTCCTCATCCTCCTCAGAGTAGCCATTTTCAACTAAATCCCACAAGTCTTGAGATTTAAACAAAGTTTTCATTTTGATACTCCAGAAGTCATAGCACTCACCTTTGAAAAGTGGAATTGCTGGTTGAGAAACGTTCACAACATTGTTGTTTGCCATAAGCACGCCCAGTTATAATCGAACCTGGCTCTGATACCACTTTGATAGGAATTGAGAATAAGAATGAAAGCAAAAGACGTTTTATTTGCACTTGTTTTCTTATTTCTGCTTCAAAAGGAAAATGACGTGCCAGTATATAGGCTTACAAAAAAAAAAACAACTTCCTAAGATATCTCAACAAACAAGGAGATTATTATGGCACTAGCCAACCATCTAGAAACTAATAAAATTGATAAATGACTTGGTCAAGTTTGAATTACTTCTCAACAATAAGTTGACTATCTCAACCAAAGATGGTGATGGACGAACCATCCTAATGTGAAGGGCTTTACTAAATATCTTACATCATCCATCCAGCCAATATTTCAAATCAAAGGAAGTTTAAACTATTTGAGTTCAAATCCCAATTAAATTCAATTTGATGGATCCAAACATAACCTACCAAAAATGAAGATGTTAGCAAAATGCAATTCTAATGTTGCCAAGTGTTTGCATCTTATGACTTAATCGAAACATCTCTTGGTCCAGCATAAGGTACACATCCAATTTCTTGCATGGATGAACAAATTTTTCCATCTGAACCTTTCTTTTTCTTTTTTAATTCACTTAGCATAATTTCTGCACACAGATGACTTACCTGTTAGCAAATTGTACAAAGCCACATCCCTTTCCAGCAGGTATTTTTACAGACAGAATTCCTCCAAATGATTAAAAGACTGTTTGAGTTCCTCATCAGTGACATCAGAGTCTAGTCCTCCCACAAATATCTAGAACAAAAACGGATACATGAATTGTTGTACAATAAAAATTTATGGCAACTAACTGCAGAAGGGGACTCACTGTCGTGTTAGGCGAATCACTATCTGACTGACCTTGGGGCACAGCATCATTTGGTGCATATCCACCAGAAAATACCAAGCTACATGGTGAAAGTAAGTACAAAATTTCAAGAAAAACTAAACCATTGTACATCTCTGAACTGCTATTGACAGAGTAAAAGACAAACTTCAATGAGGTTTGACCCAAAATAAAGATGAAACAAAGATGTAAGCCAGTAGCTCCCGTTTAATTTTCAGCAAGAGTAAGAATCAAAAGTAAATGGGCAAAGAAGATGGCGGTGTCAAATAATAATAGCGTATTTATAGATAAACACAAGTGCTCTACCACCCACCACAAATAAATTATATGGAGAACAATGTAAATGATGGTGAATCTTCAGAGTAAAAATGTCACAAGTTGCAGAACAGTGCAAAGGGTTCTGTACCTTGTGAAGAATATTGTTGCTGTACTGAAGGTTTCTTAGGAGTTGCAACACCAACACGCATAGGTCTACTAGAACAACAGACACCATTCATTTCAGGCAAGGCTTGAGACCTATCATTTTCATCACCAAACTTCACAAAGCCATATCCTTTTGGACGACCAATGCTCGAATCAACTACTACTTTTGCACCTTTGACAGATGGATATCTAGAGGCAAAGATATCATGCAACATCTCGTCAGTAACATCAGTAGCCAAATCTCCAACAAATATTGAAAAATTGGAACCAGCTTCAGGGCACCTATCACCAGTGCTAAATCCTGCTCAGTTTAAGCGGAAGGTTTGCTCGGTATTTGGCATCATGGTGCCATTGTAGCTTTGCAGGACCTTCTCAGCCGCTGCATGAGAATTGAACTCGATGAATCCATATCTCTCTGATTGGCCAGTCTCTTGTTGTGTATATTCTTCACCGAAACAAACTGCATGTATGGATCTCGTAAGAGATCAATTCCAAGAGTGATATAGCACAAATATGATATTCAGATAAAGTAACAGTTCCCAATTAACATTAAAAAAATATAAAAAATTTCTAATTCACCTCGGAAATCTAAATGCTCCCCCCCCACCTGTAAATACAAGATAAGGCAAATTTAATGTTGTCCGGTCACATTCTACGGATACTAATTGCTACTAATACAAAAAAAAAAAAATAAGGCCATCAAATGTCCTGCCATGCTTTATCAAAATCTATATAGTTGAAAAATACATTTTAATAAAATTGTTTTGCTATTTTGGATAGTGTAGGAACAATTAAGGGAATTGCATACAGCTGTAGATGTCTTTCTATTTATTTGCAGATCAATTTTTTACTTGTTTCTAGCAGTTAGTTTCTCATATACCAAAAGTAGCGAGGTGGTCTACAGAATAGAATTGTACTCATAGTAGTAAACTAGGTAGGGACACCTCAATTCTTGAAGTGTCTTACCCAAGTTTATAGTATAATATATGAGCATTCATATTTATATGTAAAGTAACTAACCATGTGTTCATTTTCGGTCGTCTTATTTAATAACTTAATTTTAAAAGCTACAAATATGAGTATAGTAATTTTTTATTTTCTTTTATATCCATAGTCATATTATTAGTATTTCAAGTTGGCACTATGCTTAACAAAGTAAAAAATGAAAAAACAAGAATTTATAAAAGTGAAAATAATCAAATGGGAGAAATTTAATAACATGTTCCAAATTGGACATAAAGTATTTGCTCATTTTAAAATTTAATCAAGGATTTACTCCATAAATAGGTTATTATAAATCCGAAAATAGAGTATCCATACTTAAATCATGGTAGTGGGTGTAAGGTGTCATTCACTGATATCATCTCAAAAAATATATAATAAAAATAAAATTATTAATTTAATAAAATTTCGATTTTTTCGGTCTGTTCGGTTTTGACATATATAATCCGAAACCGAACCAAATAAATTTCGGTTTTAACATTTATATCTGAATCATAAAATTCGGTTTTAGGTTCGATTCAGTGTTCGGTTTCTTCGATTTGGGTTTTCGATTTTTTCGGTTTTATCCGAAGTTTGAACACCCCTACATGCAACCCAAGAAAGGCCATAAAAAGTATTCTCTTACACACAAATATATATATATATACGTGCGCTGCACGTGAAAACCTGAACTGCTGAAAATATATGTATGAAATTTTGATCATATTTAAATGAATTAAAACATGGCTAATAGCATTTATCAATTGAAACTAATTAAGCCACAAAAATAAAAAATCATGACCATAGACGTTATATGAATCGGAGAAGTTGTCTTATCCACTTGACACACTTTTCAATATGCTTCTTGGTTGATTTTGACAACTCAACAACTCTTTGTGTAGTTTGTTATAATATGCATATAACTATTTTTGTATACTCAACAAGTGTCTTATCGTTTTAACATCTATTATGTTATCTACAATCCTCATCTGGGAATCTGACATGCTCGTAGCTTGATTCCTTATCACGACATTTTTTAGGTTTTCTACATTGTTTTTATCTGATAATCTTGTTTTTTCGACTATTTGTTTTGTTGTTAAATGATTTTTCAGTTTTTGACAATCATCAACTATAACTCTTAAGAAAAAATGCTTATAATCGTGATAGATTTTTATTTGTGACTAAAAGTATGCATAACATATATATTCTTCAACAACATAACCAATGAATGGTGTTGCACCTTCTTCAAACATGATATTTGTGATATTGTTTTTATATATTTAGTATCATTATTATCAACATATAGCTGTAAAGTTAATAATTTTAACAACTATTTCTCAATCACTGTGATAAAAAAATACTTGAAAATCTCTTCAAATGACTATATCTTATAATTGTGTCCTTGTTTAATTTGACGCAATTCAGTAGAATCACCTCTTTCGTCATTTTTTTTGAAAGCTTTGGAACAATGATTGCGTGCATCATGTCATGAGGATGATATAGTTTCAATCTCATTTGTTGTGTCTAGAACATAATATTATATTATTCATTGAAACAAAAAAAATCTATTGAGTTAACATTTTGTTTTTAAATATTTTGTATCTCGTGGAACGACATACAAAATTAATTATGGTATTTTAAAAATCTTGAGAAAAGACACGAATAACATAATTAAGATATGCATATGAGATATCATTCAAATATATGTCAAAGTATTTTTCTTATTCAATATCTCATATAATAATACAACTGTTTATATTTCATAAGCATTTTATCATAGTCAAAATTAATTTTATGAAATATTGTAGAATTTATTTGAATTTCAATATTTGGCTAAATGAATTTATTTGGCGAGGAGTTTTCTATGTTGGCATCATATATCTTATGAATTAGTTGGTTAGACACTTTGACTAAAAAAAGAGGCAAAAACAACCATTTAGCCACCTCGAAATATATCGAGATAATATTGGAGGAAATAAAGTGAAACTGGATGTCTCAATAAAATGCACAAAAAATTGATCTATTGTGTCAACAAAACTTTAGAATTATTCCCATATCATTTATAAATAGAATGAGAACTATGCACAATTTGTTTTTCATGTATTTTTTTCTGAATGAAGAATTTTTTCTTTTTGAAAAACTATTTTATTTTTTAAAAATATTGACATTTTATATGTGATCCATATGTCGCAAACCATGAAGTAGCAATATAATAACTATATAACACTTGACGTACACATACAGTTCTTCAATTTCTTCTTCATTGTGCTTCGTTGAAATTTAAATCTGAATAATTCTTGATCTTAATATTTTGCTTTAAATATGATTTAATATATATGTATATGTGTTTCATGTTAGTTAGACCTAATTTCTAATATCTATAAAAAAATGTGCTTCAATTATATAATACAGAAATTAGGACATAGTAATACAAAACATTATTTTTTATTTAACATGTCTATTTTTCATCCATTATATTTATCTTAACTTTTTTGTTCAAAATTTGACGTATTTTGTAGACTATATGTATGAAGAACTAAGAAATTATATATTTCACAGAAACCATTTATTACCCTCTTAGTAGGACAGAAGACCCAAAATACGTGGCTTTGATTGGTGTACTCTCATAATTATTTTCATATAAACAACAAGTCACATAATATAATATCAGAAAAATCAATTACCACCAACAATATTAATCAAAATGAATAAAAAAATCATAACACAAACAACATCGATAAGAGAAAAAATGATAACTCGAAGTTTAAAAATAATTTATTTAGTACAATAACAAAGAAAGGGAAGTATACACGAGCAACGAAAAGCATAAATCACTCTCAAATTAAATACTAACTCATATTATTAACAATTGGTATAAATTTTCTGATATTTTTTTCAAATAAAGAGAAGATGCCTTATTAACGTCATTATTTCATAGATATTCAACATTTTTTTTGAAAAAAACACACAAAGTAAAAAATGGTGCCTCGAAATCATCATGAAAAAATCCTTTAATAAAACCATTAAGAAAAATAGTCGTAAAATATAATATAAAATCACACAATTTTTCTTAAACCAAAAAATATATTAGATAATTGACAAAATATATCTAGCAACAACAAAGCATACGTTAACTAGTGATATAATTAAAATTTATAATCATGCATAATCATTGAATTATAAAAAAATCGTATCGCATGCCAAAAATCTACTGGATATTATATTTTTTAACAATTTATCCATGTTTATCGTCCACAAAAGGACTCCTAAACCTACCAAATTTTTTTTGAAACGTCTTGTCTCGCTCGTTTTTAAAAATGCGGAAATTTTTTTTTTATTATTTTTCATTATATTTTTTTTATAAAGCTCGTAGTTTGGAAATAACATTTAAAAATGATCGTAATTATCTTACCGTAAAAATATCACAGTTTAATTAAAATGACCAACATCAATCGTAAACGTAAAGGAGTAAAAATCGTAATAGAAAAATATAACATTTAAAAAAAATGATCTTAAATATTTGTCAGTAAAAATAGCACATTTTAAAATAACCAAACTCATCCAAAATCATACGTAAGCATAAACGAGTAAAAATCTTAAAATTATCAACGTATGAAAATATTCATCTCCTCTCAATCTCATAATTCGTAATGCGGAAAACATGTGGTCATCGGGTCGTGTCACCTAACCAGATCTGCCTACTCAGAGTTCGGCACCTCCAGTCTCCTCATCATTAAGTTCACCTGCATCACACACGCCTAGTGAGTCTAAAGATTCAACACACCTGTACCAGGAATAACAAGTACATATACATAGCACACAGCAGTGAAAAATATCATACTCAACATATCTTTCATGAATTTAAAAGCATAACGTAAACGTGTCGTGTAAAATCGTATCGTGTCAAAGCATGTCATCTCATGTCATCATATACATATACGTTTCATGTAAAATCGTATCATATTAAAGCATGTCATCTCATATCATCATATAAGTATACATTTTCTTTTAATTGAATTCAGTTCATTAGCTGTGACTTTCGTATCATCATGTCATCACGTCAGTCGATGGATCCATCTATGTGTAACCGCGGTACCCGGCGGCGAGAGTCATCAGCAACGGCATTACCCGCCCACTGAGCCCGAGCCTATCATATCATGTCAATGGAAATACGGTCGCCGGGCTCCCTCTGGGGCCTTCTCCCGTAAACGGGCTCCCTCTGGGGCCTTTTCCCTCACGATATCTCCAATCATATCATCGTGTTATCGTGTTAGTCACAACTAAATCACTTCCTTCAAAACGTGTCATCATATTCATCACTTAACAAAAGCATGCATATACATAATTTTTCCTTTAAACCAAGCATGCAACGTATTTATCATAATTACGTAAAAATCGTAAACATGATGCATAAACATTTAAAATATCATAATTTTGTGCTCAGGGCGCTGCCAGGACCAACATCTCACCCCAGGTGCAAAATGACCATTTTGCTCCTGAAACCCAAAAATTACCATTTTGCCCATAGACGTAAAATTTCACTTTTTTGACATTTTCTTAATTCCATTAACTCTAACACGTCCCAAATAATTATTTAAACTTACAAGAACTTTCCCATATTTTTATTTGGCTTAAATCTATGACTTTTAAATTAATCTTTAAATATAACCTATTAATGCGTTTTAATCCCGAATTAAACCAAACCTTAGCATAAAATTCCCAAATTAAAAAATTTGACTTCTAAAAATTATTTGAGCTTAAATATAATTTTCCATAATTTTATCAAGCTTAAATCTAAGCGTTTCAATTAATTCTTTAAATTACGTGTCGTGCGGTGATTAAATCCCGGATAATTCCAAAACTCATTATTTTGATCCGAAACTTACCAAACTCCTTAAAACATCCCAAAACTTATTTATAATCATTCCTAAACATAAACTTGAGCCCATTTCATAACTCAACCGAATTGTTTTAAAACTTAAACCGGTGTCCCGGTTTTAACCCGAATCGAGTCAACACTTAACCAAATTTCTCCTAACTTTTGTCCACACCTAATATACACATTTACAGCCCTTAAAACACCTATACCCGTCCCTTAAACATTACGAAAAAAACCTTACAAGTTGCTGGAAATCAGCACATCTCCTTACTCGACCTCTAGTGTGGCCACCATCCAAGAATTTTGATGCTAGCCTACAGCCGACGGTACCGGTCACTAACCAGTTTGTCCTACACCTAGACCAGACCCTACTGGAGCCTCTTGAGCCGTGGTCACAGCCTCATGCAACCTACTGGAGCCTCTTGAGCCGTGGACACACAAGTCGAACCAACCTCGCCCAACTCTCCCTTGCGGCTTCTAGGACAGAACCAGCAGCGTTTGCAGATTTCCAGACCATGGTTAAGACCCACCAGAGTCTGGTCCAAGGTCTGGAGTCGCCCTTGCACCACCGGTCTTCACCTACCCACCGATCTAGACAAAGAAAACGAGAAAACCATAGCCGCTACACATCTCGGCCCTCTTATCACAAGCAGCCTTCGGTTCCCGCCTACTGTTCATCTGCTTCTTGATAATTCCAAACCTCAACGCACCCAAGGACAGCCCCCTTTACACAAGGACCACAAAAACGTGAGTTGGATGTAAAGAAAATACAAATTTCATGCACCAACCGAAGCATACCCGTAAAAACTATGCATGAGCCGAGCAATACATGAATGACACACATATCAGCAGACATCATACAGCATGTATACAGCGTGAGAGATGCAGAAACGAAAGTACAATGCGTGCCTTAAGATGTAAGAACTCGAGAAGAATGAAGAGAGGAACGCCGGAGAGCCTTGGATGCAAGAACGAGCCAAAACCGATACAATTCAGCTACTGGGGGAAGAAGCCGAGATAAATAGCTGAGGGGAAGTGTCGGTTGGTGTTTTTTCGAGAATAAAGGCTGGTGGGAGTGAGGGTATCGGTTGGTGGGGTGGGGAATGATAGGTTTAGGATTAATTAAGTAGTAATTAAGTAGTTAACAATTAGCTAATGAGCCTTAATTTACTAATTAAAAGTTAAAAATTTATTTTAAGCCCAACAAGCTTAAAAGTAGGCCCATTAAATCCAAACACACTCCCGAAAAATATTTCGTGTTGGAAAGATTTTGAAAATATTAGCCGAACCCCCAAAAAGTCTCGCGATTCTACAAAATTTACGTACCGATAAAAATTAAAATCTTGCGGTTAAAAATACCCAATAAATCCCAATTCTTGAAAAATACCTTTAAAACATCTTAAATTAATATTTAAAAACAAATCATGTAATAAAATAATTTTTTGAAAATTTCCCCAGTCTCCGTTCCTCGTTCGAGCGCGAAATGCAACTTAAAAAATCTTTAATGCATGAACCTTTAAAATTTCGTGAAATAAATTCTATCATGCATGAATTATGCATAAAAATAATTAAACACAATTTAATAAAATAAACATACATTTAATGTTTTAAATCAAATTAATAAAAGACCAAAGAAATTTAAGACTTGCATGCATGTGGTCTACGTGACCCTTCAAATTCTCGGAACGTTACATTTTTAGTCCACCTATTATTTTCACAATAAATAATACTACAAAAATAATATAAGCAAGCACATAAAAACTCAAATTCAAATACATTCTATCAATCTAAATACAAAAATTTTGTATAGAGAATACAATAATTTTCGTAAAAATTTTAAATATTGATTTATAGACAGAAATCTAGAAATATATTTGCCCCAATAAATAAAAAATATCATCTCTTGATATTCAGAGACATAAGGTAAAAATGAAAAAATATTTCGGTATTTTTAATATTTTCTAAGTCGTTTCAAACTAAGTAATCTAAGCAAACAGAAAACATGCATTGTGTGTTTAAAAATTAACAAAATATCTCAACAATAAAAAATTGAAAAACAACCATTTTTGTGGGATATGTGGTTTTGTTTTGTATTTTCTTTCGGCGAACAAATAAATCACATAAACAATCCAAAATAACATGATCAATACAAATGACATATAACAATAAAACATGTTAACGCTATGATAAAAAACTCATCTCATTGCAAGAACACAAAATGATCAAATGGATCGTGTTATTTAGTAATATTTATTTAGCAGCATTTATAAAAGAAAAAATTGACCAAATAGCTTAAACAATGTTTGAAATCACTTACATACAATATCTCTCGATCACGTATCTCTATTGACACATAAAGAGTCTGAAAATATATTTATTCTAAATGGGAGAAAGAAGTTTTGTATGACCTTAATATTTATTAATAATTTATTTTTATTCAATCTGACTCATCTTCGTCTGTCTTCCCATTATTACCAATCATTAATATAGTAGAGATTTTCCATAAATTTGACAGCAATGTATAAATTTAAATAACTAAAATTAAATTTAAAAGTAAATTAAAATAATAATTAGTTTGATTGAGTTAAGTACACTATTAATGATCCTATTAAACTAACATAAAAAATATTTAAATAACAACATGAACATGATAAATTGTAAAACAAAAAAAATGGTAAAATAGTAAGCTTACAAATGAAAGTCATATATTTAATAGATTAATAGATAATATATTATTTAGTAATATTTATTTAGCATCATATATCAAAAATTGACTAAATAGCTTAAATATTTGCATTGAAATCACTTACATACAAACATTTTCTCTCAATCACGTATCTCTTTTGATACATAAGTACTCTAAAAATATCTATATTCTAAATGAAAAAAAAATGTTTTATATGACCTCAATATTTATTAATAATTTAATTTTATTCAATCACACTCATCTCCATTTGTCTTCCATTATTACCTTAATATTCCTAATATTAACAATTTGTTTTAATTTATAACATTATGATAGTGATTTTTATGAATTTAATGTCAATGTAAATATTAAATAATTAATTTTAAATTTAAAAGTAAAATTAAAATAATAAATAGCTAAATTGAGTTAAGTTTATAATAGTGTTTTTCTATGAATTTTATGTCAATATATAAATTAAAGTAATTAATTTTAAAATTAAAATTAAAATAATAAATAGTTTGATTGAGTTAAGTACTCTATTAATAATCCTATTAAACTAATATAGAAATAATTTATAAAACCTCATGAACATGATAAATTATACAACAAACAAAATGATAAAATAGTAAGTTACAAATAAAAGTCATATATTATAATAATAATATTATTATTATTTATAATAGTAATATATGTTATATGATAAAATAGTAAGTTACAAATAAAAGTCATATATTTATAATAATTTATTTATAATAGTAATATATGTTAGTAATATTAGCAATTTTTTAATGTATAACATTATGATAAAGATTTTTCATGAATTTGAAATGTATAAAATTAAGTAATTAAATTAAATTTGAAAGTAAAATCAAAATAATAACTATCTTTTTTGAGTTAAGTACACTATTAAATAATATATTTATAATATTTATTTATTTATTATAATTAATATATGTTAGTAATATTAGCATTTTTTTTAAATGTATAACATTATGATAAGGATTTTACATGAATTTGAAAGATATAAAATTAAATAATTAAATTAAATTTGAAAGTAAAATCAAAATAATAACTCTGTTTATAATATTTATTTATTTATTTATAATAGTAATATATGTTAGTAATATTAGCAATTTTTTAAATGTATAACATTATGATAAGGATTTTCCATGAATTTGAAATATATAAAATTAAGTAATTAAATTAAATTTGAAAGTAAAATCAAAATAATAACTATCTTGTTTGAGTTAAGTACACTATTAATGACTATATTAAACCAACATAGAAAATGACTTAAATAACCTCATGAACATTACAAATTATAAAACAAATAAAAGGGTTATGATAAGGATTTCCATGAATTTGAAAGGTATAAAATTAAGTAATAAAATTAAATTTGAAAATAAAATCAAAATAATAACTATATTTATAATATATATATATTTATTTATAATAGTAATATATGTTAGTAATAGTAGCAATTTTTTTAAATGTATAACATTAAGATAAGGATTTTCCATGAATTTGAAATGTAAAAAATTTATTAATTAAAATAAATTTGAGAGTAAAATCTAAATAATAACTATGTTGTTTGAGTTAAGTCCATTATTAATGACTATATTAAACCAACATAGAAAATGACCTAAATAACCTCATTAACATTACAAATTATAAATCAAATAAAAGGGTAAAATAGTAAGTTCACAAATGAAAATCATATATTTATAAAAATAATAGATAAATCTAAATACGTGAGAAACTATTTTTTTGGTCATGTATATTTATCTTCTTGAAATTATGATTCTCCGTGTCGCCAAATTTCATTTTCTTATGTTATATTTGTTTTCTTTTGTTTCAATTTTAGGCTTTTTTCGAGCTGACGTTGACGTGACACCAATGTAATTATGATGTGGCGCTGACGTGTATGTGTCAAATCAGCACTCTGGGATGGACAAATAAATAGAGTTGCCAAAAATAAAAAGCTGTAAGACTAAAACCAAAATTTGATAACATAAAGGATCAAAACAATACATGAAAAAAATAGGTGACCAAAAAATCATTTTTCTCTATAAATACACATACATAACAATAGAGACCCACACGCACAATTTTTATTTAGAGTAGGATGGAATGGACTTCTGGTGATGCTCATGGAATGTGTAGCCACCGGCTCCCACCGCCACGGCGGTCGCAACCTCCTCCTGTATTTTGTGCCTGTACTTGTTATATGGGGCCTTCTTGGCCTGGTGCTTCTCATACTGATCATTTTCATGTAAATATGTCAAAAATAATATAATGATAATTGAATTTTTCAACATAATCTAATTTGGTAAATGATTATTATTTGATTACCTATATATAACTGTATTTTGGGTGATGAAGCTGATGGGATTCCTAGACACTGGATTTCACCGATTTGATCACAAAATGAATGATCCATTGTTATTATTAACTTTTATTTAAAGAGAAATCCTAATGGCATATCCCGGGACTGAATAAATTTGTATAATCATACAATGTAGTATCCTCAGAATTTGAGGTAATTCTTTTGTAAGATTAATATATATGAAAATTAGTTAGATGTATCATTCATGCATACAAGGAGAATTCATTTGTGTGAACCACAATCCTGCGAGGTCGTGTCAAAATAATAAGTTTGCACCTGCATGGTTGATGAATTTAACAGTGGAATTTGATTTGGGAAATGTTTGATTGATGAAATCCAAATAATACTCATCTTAGATGTAAATCAATCGTAATTTCCAATAAAATTGGATAACTTGATATGACGTTAATTTATATTATAATTGAATTTTATCCATTCAAGCAAGATAATAAATTTGAAATATATCATCTCAAACCCCATCCAATTTATATCAAACCTACTAATGTTAAAATCTTGTATTATTCTATGATCCAATGACATGCATGGTAGGTTGAGAAAAACAAAAAATTTTAGGCAATAATTAAGGAATTTACGCACCAGCAGCCATAGTTCCCAGCTCACCGAGGGGTTCCTTGCTCTGATGAGCCTTTCACTCTTTCTCATAATCTGGTTGCGTTGAAACATGGCCAACGGTTTTTAAGAATTATATATAAGAATAATTTAGTTATTTTAAAAAATAAGAACAAAAGATATGCAGAAAAATTTATGAATTACACGTCATTTATAAATGGGGACAATTGCTAACGTTTTCTACACAAGGGAAACAATAAAAATATACTGTGAAATAATTAGTTAAAATTAATCTAATTCTTAAAACATGCCATTTGCTGTAAAGTAAAGGTTCTTGAGGAGGTTAACACATAAGAAGCTTACCAATGCCAAGAAGGGGGAACGCCACGCAACAGAGTTAAGCCCGAGAAACTGCAACAAGGAGGCAGACAACACAACAAGCAAACTTTTTTGGCTGGACTTTGCTCGGTGCAATGGTGGGAAGACAAAGACCGAGGCTCCCAAACGAAGGAAGAAAAGAGGAAAACGAAGAGGCAAAGAAGGAAGCCTAACCCACTTGCAGTGATGTGTTGTGGTGGAGAGCAGAGACAATCCCACGTGCTATTGTGTCCTTTGTCTGTCATGTGGCGGAAGAGACACATGTTGAGGGCATTACCTGTTACCGGATATAAACTGGCCATTTCCCACAACTTCGCTCTTTAATATAAGCAGAGATACAAAAATAAGAATTTCTTCTATGTGGTGTTCTAATTATTTCTCATGATGTTAGTTAACATGGCATTAGAGTCAAGGCTCGATAAACCCTAGAAGCCCATTCTTTCCTTACCACGATATCAGCCTTTCAGAGCAATGGTGTGTCACGCTTCCTCTTCTGGAGCCTTCCAGAGCAACAAGTGTCACATTTCTTCCTCTGCAGCAGTCTTCCGAGCGACGGTATTGAGTATCATCGCTCACCGTACGTGCATAAGATAGCCATCTAGCAAGCTTTGTTATTGGATAGGGATTTCTCAGAGACCAGAGAAGTTAGTGTAATCTTAGATTCAGATGCTGAGCTACATCAATACATGCTAGATTTCTAGCAGGTTTAATTATGTTAATTTGTACATACTAGCACGAAGCACGTGCGATGCACGTAAATACCAATTATATGCTAAAAATTAAAATTTTGATTTTATAAAAAAACAATTTGAATCATTTTGTTATTAACTTGAATTTATTCTCTTATTATGTTAGACGAATAAATTAATTAAGAACTTATATAATTTACTTTCAAATTTTTTGTCAAATCAAAATTAAAGTTGTTAATTTTATGTTATGAAATAAATTATAAGTAGCACAATATATCGAACCAAATGAACTGAAACAAATTTTTAAAAAATATATATCCAAACATCACCTATAAGGCATAGTAAAATAAAAATTAATTAAATTATGGACTTTATCAATGTATAATCATAAGTTACATAAATTAAGCACACTAACGATAAATATTCATCAAAATTCAAAAAAATATCAAAACTAATGAGATAATAATATTGATAGTAAAATATAACTCATTTAAATAAGATTATATGGTAAATATCAAATAAAATCTGATAAACTCATAAAATAATTATTAAATATAAAATTTAAACTACCGGTATGATTTTCACTTAAAAAATATAAATATAACCAAATACATAACTTGCATAAAAAGGTTATTTTTTGTATTTGTTGAATTAGTTAGTTTGATTTAAAAATAAATAAATAAATAAAGATGTTAATATATCATATGTAAAAGCTCTAATACTTTGATAGATGTTAATCAATGATCATTATAATTTATATTTATTATAAGAATTATGTCATATATTATTTTTTATATTAGAAAATAATATTTCATTATGATATAACTCAATTTTATTTCTCTCACGCTCGTTTACAATTAAAAAAATTTCTATTATCCACATATTTATATATATATACAATGCAATAATTTTTTTTAAATGAAATATGACATAATTAAAATATTATAATGAAAAATAAAGGAATAAAGTCAAAAGCATAAAACTATAACCATAAAATGTGGTTAATTAGTATTTAATTATTAATTAATAAACTAAGTGTGAAATTACCACATATGTTAATTGATAATGGAAATAAGTAAACACATCCACACATTTATATGTATATGAAATGAAATAATTTTTTTTAAATAATGAGAAATGACATAATTAAATATTATAATGGAAAAAAAGATATGTGAAAAATTTAAAAGCACAAAATTATAACCATAAAATGTGTTTAATTAGTCTTACTATTATTTAATAGACTAAGTGTGAAATTACTACATATATTAATTGATAATTGAAATAAGTAAAAATGTGAAGGGTAATTACGTCCATTCACAATTGGAAAACATTTCAAGAATCCATGCTTTTATAGGTATATAGATTTACCCGGTGAGATGTCCAAGGATTGTGCATTCAAATTGGACTGCACATATATGTTCTACGCCTTTTATGTGATTTTGTTGATAAGCATTTCTAATAAATTTTGATGTCAAAAGAGACATCATTTAGTGATGAATCCAATTCGAAGGTACCTAATGCAGAAATTTCTAATTAATTCTTATAATTTTGCATGATAATAATGGTGAGGACCCAAGAACCCAAAAAAGTATTGTTCAGAGAGAGAATCATACGAGACTATCAATGGCAACATTGTCTCGAGCATGACAATCTCTTAAACAAACAAAAACCATTATATAGCCAAGTCCTTGGAGGGTATTCATTAGAAGTCAGCATTAGTACCCCATAATCACATAATTCCAGAACAATATGGGATCATTGGTCGATCTGGATCATTCATTGATGAACTCAAAATAAACTTATAAAGAATCAAACAACGAAGAATTTTTTTTTTGATAGGAAACATTATTTATATTATTGATTGATAGAAAGTGTTACAGCTGCAACGGATGAGAAATCCACGACATTAAAATAAAGAAGAAACAAAACTCAAGACAGTACAAACTTCCAATCCCTAACAATATCTGAAATGGAAAAAAGATTAAACTCCTTGAGCTTTGTTGTCCAAGTCGCAACCCTGAATTTGATCGATTCCCATACTTCTTCCGCGGAAGCAAACTCGTCTTTGAATATTCTGTTATTTCTCTCGAGCCATATGGACCAAAAAGTGCATTGAATGATCAAAAACCAGAATATGGTAGCTCTTTTCCCTTCGGGAATTCCGGGCTCAATAATGAACATGTTTCGTGCCCTTCTCGGAAGTATCCACGGGAAACTCAACTCTTTCATTATCTTTATCCATAAATCTCGCGCAAAAGAACAATGTAATAATAAGTGATCCTGATTTTCTTCATGGTTCTTGCATAAAGTGCACCATTGCGGACATAAAGCACAGCTTGGCCATCTTCTTTGGACCGAGTCTGAGGTAGGCAGTTTGCCCAAAGCCACAATCCACGAGAAAATTTGAACCTTTTGCGGGACAGGTACTTTCCAGATATGATCATAACATGAGAATAGTGGAAAAGATGTAATGTGAAAGAAAGAGTCGTAAAAAGAGCGTACGGAAAACGATCCTAAAGAATCACCCACCCAAACCCTGAAATCCTCTGATGACAACTCTAATCTGACTGAGTTTAAGAATCCCAATAGAATAACAAAATCCCCCACTCACTCTCATCTAAATTCCTTCTAAAGCGAACATCCCATCGATAAGATTGGCTTGCACCTACATGTACGACCTCGATGAACTTTTGAATTGGTTTATTAGTGTCAGTGCAAACCCTAAACAAAGAAGGAAATCTCTCTTTGAGCGAAAGACCCTCTCCCCCCACTTATCCTCCCATAACTGAATGAAATTGCCCTCTCTTAAAACCATCCTAGTCAGCTGATGAAATGCAAGGTAAAAACGAGAAATAAATTTCCATGGGCTTCTAAACGTCGCTTGTCTCGCCAACCCCAAGTCCCACCCATTGGCTTGATAGCCATAAATGCTTCGAAATAACTTTTTTCCACAATGGCTCCCTTTCCCTTGTACTTCTCCACCACCATTTCCCCAGCAAAGCCGTATTTCGTAAACAAATATTCCCCAAACCCAGCCCACCCCTTTCCTTGGGTTTACACACCTGCTCCCATCCCACAACATGACAATACTTGTCCCCGTCCGCTCCATCCCAAAGAAAATCCCTCATGATTTTTTCCATCTTTTTGGCAACTTGCTTCGGAACTTTAAACAAGGACATGAAATACGATGGTAAAGCGCTCAAAACTGATTTAATCAAAGTAAGGCGACCCCCTCTTGACAGGAACGCCTTTTTCCAACTTGCTAGTTTTTTTTGATATTTTCGATACGACCGGTTCCCAAAATTCAAAAGTCGTAGGCCTCCCTCCCAATGGAACCCCTAAATACTTAATTGGCCAATCATCTCGTTTACATCCAATTGCTCGAGCCAAATCAATCACTTCTTCCGCAAAGTTAATTCCCAACACCACACTTTTTTCAAAATTTATCTTCAAACCCGATTTCAGCCCGAATAATTTTATTATTTGCACTAAAGCCATGACATGCCTTTCAGATTGGACGAAGAACGTGTCATCCGCAAATTGGATATGAGTAATTTCAATGTTTCCCTTTTCCACCACGAGTCCTCTTATATCATTTGCTTCCCTTGATTTGTCAACCAACCTCCCCAAGACATCAACGACCAGGTTAAAAAGAAAAGGGGATAAAGGATCCCCTTGTCGAATGCCTCTTTCCCCTTGGCTTGCCGTTGATAAAAATTGAGAATGAAACGTTAGACACACACCCTCTGATCCATCTCCTTCATCTGTCTCCAAAACCCTTCTTCAGAAGCACGTAATCAAGAAAACTCCATTCGACATTATCATAGGCCTTTTCCAAATCAACTTTAATTACCCACCCTTTCTTCTTCTTCCTACGGTACTCCTCAACCACTTCATTTGCCACAAGACAACAATCTATAATCTGTCTCCCTTTGATGAAATCACTCTGGTTTTCCGCAATTGTACCGCTCAATACTTTCTTCATTCTAGTGGTCAAAACTTTTGCTAATATCTTGTACAAGCTCGTCGTCAAGCTAATTGGCCTAAAATCATTGACCCTGATAGCATCTTGTTTCTTCGGAATGTGACAAATATAAGTTTCATTTGTAATGCCATTAACCACTCCTTCTTCATAAAACTCAGCAAACACCTTCATCAAATCCCCCTTGACCGTGTCCCAACTCTTTTGGAAAAAGGATAGTGTTAACCCAGCTGGCCCTGGAGCTTTACATCCATCACATTCAAACACTGCTTTTTGACCTCTTCCTCCGAAAAAGGAATCTCCAACTCCCCCACTTCATGCGTATCCAAAGGGCACCATTCCAAATCATCAAAACCTCCCCCCTTTCCCTTCCGACTTTGTATACAATTTCTTAAAATAATTGACTATGTTTTCTTCTATCTGTCCTTCCTCCGTAACCACTGTCCCATACTCCAACTCCACTTTATCGATAGTTGCTCTACTCCTTCTGTTATTCAACAAAGAGTGGAAAAATTTTGTATTTTGATCTCCTTCCCTCAACCATCTTACTTTCGCTTTTTGACCCTCCATTTGAAATCTCTTAAAAATCAAATTTTCCACTTAACACCTTACGGCCCTTCGTTCAGTCTGTAAATCCTCAGTCCATCCTCCTTCAGCTTCTAACTCATCCAACTGATCTATCCTGTGATTCAACTCTGCGTATCTTACACCCACATTTCCGAAAACCTCTTTATTCCAGCGGGAGATCTCCACTTTCAACCTTTTGAGTTTTGTCATAAATTTATACCCTTCCCATCCTTGATTGACCCCATCATTCCACCACGAGTGGACCATGTTTATGAAATTGTGATGTGACAACCAAACGTTCTCGAATCTAAAAGGAGCAGGACCCCATTTCGACTTTGCGGTATCAAATATCACCGGGCAATGATCCGATGTAATCCGGGGTAGCACACTTTGTCTGAAGTTTGGGAAGATATCCCTCCATCCATTAGTAATGAGAAATCTGTCTAATCGACAACAAATTGGATCATCCCTCATATTCGACCACGTAAACTTTGCATTTAAGAGAGGAGGGTCATGAAGTCCCAAATCTCCAATCAATCCGTCAAAACATAACATACTCCTGGTATTTGAAAGGCTATTCATCTTTTCTCCCGTATTCCTGACGACATTGAAATCACCACCCAGACACCATAAATCCCCACAAATAGAGCTCAATCTTGATATTTCATCCCAGAAACTTTCCCTCTCTCTGGGCTTGACCGGTCCGTATATAGCTGAGAACCACCAGTTAATGTTGTTATTCAAACTAATTTCAATCGACACCGAGAACTCCCCTATCAAATTATTACTGACCACCACCACCCTCGGATCCCACATCACAAGAATACCCCCTGATCTCCCAACCGAAGGTAAACATACCCATTCCACAAATCTAGACTTCCACACACTATACACAAACCGCTTATCAACATGTTTTTTCTTTGTTTCCAGAAGCACAACGACATCTGGATTTTCCTTTCTTATGACCGTTCGTACTAGCTCTCTCCGTTTAGTCGCCCCTCCTCCCCTGATATTCCAAGAGAACAGCTTCATAACAAAACTTCTGGACCCCTCAAGGAAGAACCTCTATCGTAATTAACTCCACACTTCAACCTATTTAATTCTCTGTTCAGAGGACCCGTCAATACCTTAACCTCAAACCCACATTTTCCATCTGCACCGACTTCCCGGATTTCCTTTGTAACATGCACATTCTAATGAACTTGTAGCCCATTGCAAATTATCCTCTCGGAACCCGACAAGACATCTACCCTCTCACCCCCTCCTCCTATTAGACCACTAGACAACCCCAGAGCCGAGAAAGATGAAGGTAGAATTGAATGAAGTTTGAAAGAATGGTTTAGTAATGAAGAATGAAAACTGGTTAGTACATGTCCCACTGTAGATATCGCATTTTCAGGTGGATTTGGCACGGTGAGTGACAAAGTCCTCTTTGGTGACGAGAACATTTCTTTCATTACTGTTGCCTCTATCACGCAATTCATGTCCTCCTCTGACCGGACAGTTCCTTGGATATCATTATCCAAGAGTTCAAGTTCATTTTCCAGCAAATCATCGCTTGAATCTTCGAATTCCACTGATATTTTGTCCTCTGAATCCTGGACCCCAAAATTCCTACTGGCTTCATTGTTACCGAAAGCTGAATCTATCTTCTCATCGCCGCCGCATCCATCTTCTATCAAAGCACCTCCTCTTTTATGTTTTCTGCAGTAAACATTCCCATAAGAAGGCAGAATATGAGTGCTGGTTTCATAACCCTCCCTGTTTTGCTTCTCCTCCTCATCTATGTTATTGGTAGATTGGATTGGCGAGCTTCTGAAATTTGATGCATCTTTTGGCGCTACTTTCCTCAATATGTTGTACACTTTCCCCCCTTGTGTTGTGATGATGCACCCTTATAACCTGCTGGTCGCTGCTGTTCTACCTTCGAATCTGTTGAAGCCTGCGCACCTTCCTTCCTTTCCCCGTTGTCCCCATGAGTATCTCGTATCCTTCCGGTTTCCTCGTTCTTTTGTTGATCCTGTATAACCCCCGCGTCTATGTTACCTGATATATTACATCCTCTGACATCCGAAACTCCTCTCTGTTCCGCATGGATATTTCTATTGCCCCATTCCGCCAAAGTCCTCTTGCCATTCACCACAACTTGTGCATAAGTTTGGCGCTGGTACTGCTGATATGCTATCGGATCAAAAGATTTCACTCGAATTCTTATCTCTAAGTTCCCCCCTTCAATCGGAATGTGCATCCTACTCTGGATAAACCCTCCTTCGATGCCTTTAACCTTAATCTTGGCTGCTTCCAGATTACGGAAGAATAAAGTATCATCGCTAATGTCCAGCAAGCCCCCGCAATATTCCCCGATGATCTTGAATGTATCCTGTGACCATAGGTTCCAAGGTATCCCATAAATTAGGATCCAGCTGTTGCAACATTGCTCCACCCTATCGGCCTTGTTACTGTCCAGTCTCCATTGCTCAAACTCCAGAGTCACCCCGTTGTCGAAGAAGCCTCTCTTCAGCTTAACTCTACTGAGCTGGATGGCCACCATACGGCTTTGTTGGCTTGAAACGGAAATACCTCGACCAATTTGTTTGTAGCCTTCCCAAGGACTTGTTGAATGAGTTCCCAAGCGATATTCACCCTTCCTCTGGTAACAACTGCTTCATGCCACTTCATCTCCTTAAAATGCTTAACACCCGTGTCCGTAACAACCTTCTCCCTTGGTTTAGACTCCTTCTCTATTGCTCTATCATACTGTTTAACAGAATTGTTTCGTAACGGGTAGAAGCCACTATGTAAAGTAGATTGCAAAGTTGTTCCTCTGATAATTCCCTGACAAAAGCTTCCCCAAAGTGAGTGAAATCTTCCTCCAGCCCCATGATTTATAACCGCTGGGCACGATGGTATTTAGCTTTCTACCCCTCGAATTGAATTTGGACATCTCGATGAAGCTTCCACGTTTATTCGCGAATTTCTGCAACATGAAAACCGCATTCCTTCCCCTATATCGATAGAATTCTGATTCTGGAAAAACGTTATTGACGAAATCATTGAATCTTAAGGTTATCCATCTTGCCTCGTCTCGATCAAAGTCCATCATAAAGCTCGACTTCCTGGTTCTCTCTTCCCACCAAATCGAACCGCCCCCATTACCCAACCGCAGCGCAAAGACTTTGTGTTCAATGTGTATCACTTCATCACAAACTGATAACCCAGATGTCATTGTGGTTCCCGGTGCTAAAGTTAATCCAGCGAGTATGCCAATATACTCCGAAGAAAAAAGATTGAGGACGTGATGACCAGAACAAGAAGCTTGGCGATGAGAGAAAAAAAACGTAGGGTTAAACTTTAAAGAGTGCTTTCCGGTGGATCAGCGACCGGCGTCGGGACCGGTGTTGAGGTAAGTGATCGGCGATGAGGAATGTCACGAGCCACTGAATGGACAAAAGCCAATACCGACGAAACTCAACGAACCCAAGGATGAGAGCATTTTTGAATTTTTCTCTCAAACAACTGAAGAATTTGATATCAGCACTATGAATTAGATAACTGATAAAGGTTATGATTAGAGAGGACTATGATTTTGAAGGACTAATGGTCAAGTAAAGATATAAGAGACTCAATCAACTTAGGATCAATTTTTAACCAATAGATTAAGCAGTAAAATGAAGACAATTTGAGCAACTGAGCAAAGCTGTCACGTAACTTAAAATAGCAAATAAAAAAAGACCATTTTGGCCTGCTGAGATCTCGCCCTAGTTATCAAATAGATATCATTTAGTTATCCACCATTTATGACTTTTCCCATCTCCTAAAATTAGATAAACATTTCGAATAAAAAGGACAGATGCTTTTCAAAAGAGTTGTCAAAGTTGGAAACCAAAATTTCAAGACTAGTAACTAAATGAAAAAGTTTTGTGCTCAACTGATCTCAGAAATCTCCTACATTCAAAATTTTAAATCACGAGGAATTCCCCAGATCAACTGACTGTGACTAACCTCCACCCATGAGAAAATTTGACTCAACAAACGTTCATCGGGGAAAAAGGGAAGTCTTTCTCGTCTTTATCTCCTTTATGAAGATAGCCTTCTCGACAGAGAGCGCTTAGTTGATCCAAAATCTAGGAACTACAAACAAAAAAAACTAAGCTCAAGCATCATTCTCTAAGCTCCCAAATATATGCATACAAGCTTTAAACGTCTCACTCTTGCAGCTAGAGTTCCTTATTGCTGATAGTTCTTGGGTATAGTGACGATGCTGATATTGTCAAAACTCTTCCACTTAAACTCAGCTTGACCCTCACAGATAAAACTTTCTCAAGCAAGCCATATAAAAAACACTGTTCGAACAGTTACAAAATCCGATTTTACATGCTATCGCAGACCAATATCCATAGATTGCAGCTCATTCAAACACCAAATCATCAACAGCTTAATGAAGATTGTCAAAGTTCATCATTTTTTCTTTCACGGTTGACCATTGATGTAGAAGAAATGAAGAATTTCAAGCCACACAAATTCCTTATTAAACCAAACTCTATCCCAGTACTCTGAAGATAAGTATAGGCTCTAGAGCCTATAAATCAGTAACTTTTGACCAAGTAAAACTCTAAACCACATATAAACTCAAAAAGATGTGCTGATTTAAGCCAAAATTACAAATCTAGAGGCGTTTAGTGGTTTGCATTCTTTCTTAAAGAGATTTTACCATAGTTTCAGTTTTATTGGTGGTCCACGTGTTAAGATGATGAGATTTGTTTCCCATGAACCTTGATTCTTGAGTTGAATTTACATTATTTTCAAATCATGGATGCTTGTGTGTTATCCATCAGGATAAAGAGACGCTTAAACAAGTAAAAGCAGCATATATAGTTAAAATAACAGATATTTAAGTCAACACGGCCATTTTCCAAATTATAGGCTCAAATCAAGCCACCCACCGTAAAAATGAATAATTAGAAACTCCAAGTACCAATCAAGAAAAGAATTTAATCTATCGATATAGTAAAGATAACATTTTTACCTCTCCAGTTCGAGAAAAGCAAGATTGCAGATAATCTTCATCCATCCACTGCTGAAGATCTCCAATCCAGATGGTCTTTTTGTCATCACCCGAGCTCTGAATCTGATGATTATTCTTTACCAGCTGCGTCTGCGGTTGCTGCTACTGCATATGGTGGCCGTGGTAGTACGGTACGTAATGCACATTGTACATCATCCGCTGCTGCATCACCATAGCCGGATACTGCATCGCCGCCCACTGCTGCTGATACTGCTGTTGCTGCATCTTTTGCTGCTGATTCAAATCTCCGCCGTTCATCTACCCCTCCCTCCAATCTTCAGTTCTCGCTGGAGAGGAAGGAGGAGAGATTTCGCGAAGACGGCTGATAGGGGAGTCCGCGAATTTGATGGATCTAGGATGGATTTTACGTGGCGGTACGTTGAATGTGAGCCGTAGATGGGTGACAGGGGTTATTTATGGCCGTCGATTGAGGGGAGAACTAGCTCTTGGTGTAACGGATCCCTTGGTGACGTAGATCTGGCCGTTGGTTAGAAGCTGTTGTTTGAATCGACGGTTGGGAAGCGTCATCATATTGTATTGTGTATCCATTTTTTCATAATAGGATAAGCAATCGAATCGATCAATTTTACAAAAATATCCAACCGATGAATCGGTTTAATCCAATGGTCGGACATAATATTAATATAATTTAATAAATAAAAAAATTTAAAATTTCGTGCTTATATATAAATAGACAAAAAGTTGCGTGCCCTCGAACCTGAGGTTATCGACACTGGTGTGCTCTCAAATATACTTTCAAAACAAAAAATCTCAGAAATACAGATTTCAAAACTTCAAAGCCAGCATATATTCATAATACTGAAGATGTCATTGTCTTGTCCAACTTCAAAGATTGTTTTACAGCGACGGAAATGTAAAACAATATATACACCAAAATAACTAAATGCTTAACAAATGCAATGGATAAACAACATAATCAAAAACTAAGAAGAAACATCTATGAATCTTCATCACGAGTCTCGGAACTGGATATGTTCAACTTCTTCAATCTCTTTTAAATTATTATCTGAGAGGTGTTTGAGTGGTAAGTGATATGATTGTTACTCAATAAATGGGAGAAATCCTCCCACCTTTTAAATTCATTTTATGCACCTGAACATATTATCACTTTCATGGCCAACTTATATCAGTCTCTTATATTTTAATCCTTTAAAAGGTGAGACGGAAATAAGAAATAGCAGAAATCAGACATGTTCAGAATATATATTGCTATCATTAGTTCACAATTTTCAGTGCTTCGGAAATATAGATTTCAAAACTCGTACATACATATATACTGGTTAGTTTTAAAACGATTATCAAGAGTTAAAACAGAAAGCCCACTTATTGTAATTTGCTAAAATATTTTTGTTGACTCCTGGGAAAAATATGTTCTTGCTACTAGTCTCCTGGACGAACGAAGGCTGATTCTTTCTTAGAATTTTAAGTGATATGCTCAGGATTTGTATAACACTTACTCAGAATTTAATATGTTATTTTGGGCACCCGCATTCGTTACTGTTATAACACTCACCACCTCATCAAAAAATTGTAGTGTCCACATGTCACATACACATTATATTAACACATCTATTCTCTCACATTCATTTAACATTAACACTCATTATTTGTAGATCTTGATATTCACTCGTTCATCTTATTTTTATTTAAAATTAAATAAATACAATTTCAAATTATTTACAAAATTTAAGATATTATTATTTTATTTAAATAATAATATGTTTTTGTTATATTTAGTACGTAATTTATCTAATTTTCTAAGTGTCATTTATTTTAAATTAAAATATTAAATCTTATTATAAGCTTAAATGAAACAGTACAACATATAAAAACTAAAAAAACATATAAATTAAATATAAGAGAAAATGTAAAATACTAATACAAGGGTTGTTGTTGTATTGTGATCAAATATGTTCAACTAAGTCAGCACGAAGTTGGTGATACATATGAGTATCACGTATTTCGGAATTTGTTCGGAGATATTTGTGAAATCCTCGGTTTGAGCCCTGGACAGGTTGTGCGGGTTCGTCACCTTCATCCTTGTACCAGTTTGTCACGTGAACCCCCTCATCTTCAACAATCATGTTATGTAAAATAATGCATGCTAACATAATATTTTTAACTTTTTTTTATAACAATAACGAGCTGGACCTCTGACAATTGCCCATCGAGCTTGGAGCACCCCAAATGCTCTACATCATTTTTTGCAGACTCTTGTCTTTCCTTAAAAAGCCTCCTCTTTGGATCCTCCGGGAAAGGAAAAGTCTTAACGAAAGTGGCTCATTCCGGATATATTCCGTCTGTTAAATAATACCCCTTCGTACATTGAGTCTTGTTGACCATGAAATTAACCTCTGGGTCATTTCCTTGCAAGACGTTATTGAATATGGGAGATTCGTACAACATGTTAAGATCATTACGTTAACCGGCGACACAAAAGAATGCATGCCATATCCACAAGTCTTGAGACGCGACCGCTGCAAGCACGATTTTTGGTGACCCATGGCCTCTTGTAAACTGGCCTTTCCAAGAAACTGGGCAATTTTTCCATTCCCAGTGCATGCAATCAAGGAGGCCCAACATTCCAGGGGATCCGTGCCTCTCATCATGCATTTGAAGAAGACATTGAACATCATCAGCATTTGGTCTTCTCAAATATCGATCACAAAATAGTTCAACCACATATCCGCAGAACTTGAAAAGGCACTTGATGGCAGTTGATTCACCCATGAGTAGGTACTCGTCAAGATGGTCGGCCGGGACTCCATACGCAAATTGAAGAATTGCAACCGTGCATTTTTGTAGTAGTGACAAGCTTTTCCTTCTCGCAGCATCGTCCCTTTACTGTAAAAACAGTGAACGATTCTCAAGTGCATTCACTATTCGAAAAAATAACTCTCTTCGCATGCGATATTGTCTTCGAAATATTTGATTTAGATACACAGGGTTTGTGGAGAAATAATCATTGAAGAGCCTCGCGTGCCCGACTTCACGATTTCTTTGGATGAAACTTCTTCTTCGCCGCATCACGTTATTACTTTGATATGCTTCAACTATTTATCGGCTTTGTTGAAGTATCAATGACATTATCTCTTTCTCCGGATCATAATATTCATCATCAACTTCAACTTGGACTTCATTTTCACTTGTCGAGCTAGAGCTGAAACTACTGAAATATTGAGACATTTTGGAGTAAGCAAATTCAAGTCTACGTGTTTGCCAAATGGTATGTTTGTAGAATGAAGAATTGTATAGCAAAAGGTGTCTATATATTTTTAAATTTGCAACGACCAGATTTGCAACGGCTATATTCCAACGACTGCAACGGCTACTTTTCAACTACCATATTTGCAACGGCTATATTCCAACGACTACTTTGCAACAACTACATTAATTGACCGAAGAGTTACATTAACTGAAATGAAAATTACATTGAATGAACATATAACAAATGAAAATTACAATAATCGAAAATTACAATAACTGAAAATTAAATATTCCATCTCCCTCTAATCTCTTGACATAGACGTTCGCGGATGATAAGTTTCTCATATGTCATTTGCGAAGTATCTTTCGAAAGGATTGCGTATTTGTTTAGTTGAACTTTGGCCATGGCAGCTTTTGCTTTCATCTCCTCTACTTCGAGTTGTTTTTGTTTCATTTCAACTTCAGCTTTTTTCATGCTTGTATACTCTATGAACTTTGCAAACATATTGTCCAAGTTTGTTATCATACACTCCATGTCCAATCTCGTTTTGCCTCTTCCCTTTCTTTTTGCAGCCTTCTGACCCATTGTACGATTTTCTTTTTGTTTAGGTCTACATGTAGACTCGCATCTTGGTTGGATTATGTGTTACTTGCTCCAAACTCTGAGGTACTTGCCTTCTTCGTGCAAACAAGGTGATCAATAGACTGTGGAGTAAACATTGGACGGTCTTTTACGATTCTTCACACATGCTCGAGATTAAATGCGATGGCGTTATTTTCCTCGCGATATTTTTCATACGCAAGCCGTAGTATATCCTCATCACTGTGACCGCTACGATATGCACTACAAATGCTATTGTAATTTGCATTGAATCGATATATATTTTTTGGATGGTATTGTGCCAGTGCGATCGTATGACACTTGCACTTCTATTTGGTGTACCTGCGGAATGATTGTCATTGTAGTAACTTGCAACACGTCCCTAGAAAGCTTCTGTCTTTTGATCATTGTCGATGATTGGGTCATCACTGATAGTGACAAACGATTTCGCTAAGACCTTGTCTTCAACTTTTTTTCAAGTTGACCGTTTTTCCTACCCTCGGCGCTAGAATCCACTTTCTTCAAATTTGTGACTTCAATTGGGGATTCACGGTCAGACAATTGAGTCTCTGGGACGAAAGTCGGGGTGGCAGGTTGATTTTCCGTCGGAGATGTAAAAAGCATATCGGTTGCATGTGGATTAGATGAATAATTTGGTGGATATGGTTATATGGATAATTTGGTGGATATATGTGATGTGGATAATTTGGTGGGTATGGATAATTTGGTGAAATTTGTGAATTTTAGGAAGAAGTATTTTCTTCCGGTATTTTTGGATAATTCACGAAATTTTTTAAAAAAACCTCAGTAATTTTCATCCATTTCGGCACAAAGTAAGATCTTATAAATAAAATTTTCAAATAATATTGATATGGTGAAAATAGAATAGAGAATATTTTTTTTAGTGATTTATGATGTAGAATAATGAGTTTAGATGTTTGAAATAATTTATGAAATGTGTGAGTATTTATAAATGAATATTTAATTTTTTATTAAAGTAGCCGTTAATTAACTGTTAAAATAATTTTTTAATATTTTTAATAAACTAACCGTTACTATTTTAATATTATTAAAAATAAATAATCTTTATTTTAACTATTTAAATAAATTATTAGATTAAATAATATACATATTATATATATAATATATATATATATATAAATACATGATGTAATTAATGAGGACCATTCTTTCACTTTCAAATTCAAAAAAAAAATTATATTTAAAAAAAATGAAGTGATGTGGGCGTTCAAACATTTGAACGCCCACATCATTTTGCACCACCCACATTTATGTTAACACCTCATTGGTGTTCAAATCAATTGGTTTGAACACCAATGTAGGTGCTCTTATAGAGAACAATCTGACTGATAGACTCTATTTAATTGTTATTTGATGTCATTATATGTCATGATTTCGAGTTAAGGCTTCAATTATGAGTTTGGATCAAAATCAACAGCCGACTATTGAGTGGCCTGCTGGAACCTCGGCTACTGAATTTTCGGCTACTAAACTTTGTCTGTTGAAATCCGTCCACTGGAAATGATTAGCCACTAAGTTTTGTTTGCTGCTGGAAAATATGTTAGATGCTGCTGAAAAATGCCAACAGCTGCACAATATCTGTTGTTATTGAATTTTGCCATTGTGTAAGGCTCTGAAATATATTATCAGATAATTTGACATAATTAAAATAATTATTTAATTTATTAATTGAAATAATTATTTATGCCAAATAAAATCAAGAAGTGTTAAAAAAATATATGTATTTTAGGATATCATAGTTAATATGATATAGAATAGATATAGAGTTTAAATAACACACGAGAGAAAAATAAATGCCAAACCAAGATAAAAAGGGGCATGGATACTACATTATATACATATACCTTTACACACCATTAAAAAGAAGAAGGAAGAGAAAAGAGAAACTCATCTCCTTCCCCAACCATTTCCGCAGCTGCCGTAAAATCGTCGTATCTCCTCCGTCCAAACTCGAAACTTAAAAATTCTTGAATGGTTGTGTTCCTAACATCCTAAGCCTCGACTCAAGCGATAAATCAGTAATTTTGAGCTAGTATTCAGCTGGATCGAAGCTACTGTTTTTCAGCTCGTTTCCCAGCTTGTTTCAGTTAGTTTTTGGTGGGTTTACAGCTTTTGCTTCTGTTTTCGAGTTTCTGTGTATTTTGCACTAAGGATCTCGACTTGTGGTTCAAATAGAATCTATTGTTAGCTTTCTATAGCAGGTAGAAAAATGGAATTTCAATTAGAAACAGATTTGATATGATTTTTCTACCACACGATGTCACAATCAAACTCTGTGTTTAAACTGTGTAGAATGGATACCGTAATTCGAGGTTATCACCTTTTTTCAGCTGGATTCTGGATCTTTGGTTAAAATAGAAAATGTAGATCTATGTGTTATCTTTTGAACAAGATTTAAATCGTTAAATTCCATTAAGAATTGAATAATTTATGCACGTTTTACTGAAACTGCTCATTTATAGAATTCTCTCCGCAAATTTCATGACTAGCAGTGTGTTCTTGTTAATTATGAGATTAATCTACTAGGATTCTGAAAATAATTTCATCTAGAAAAACTTATTTAACTGAGTTTTCTTGCATATCCAATTTGCGGATCTTGATTTGAAGTAGTATTGAATTAATTAAGAATTTTGTACAAAAACTGTTTTATTTGGATAAATAATTCGAGTTCTTGACTTATGTATTTTCAGATTCGGTTGAAGTATTGACTGGGGTTGGCACAAGATTATTTACTTTAAGTTGTTTGGTAGTGAATTGAGGTTTTTTTATCGATATATCATTTTTTTTTAATTTGTTTTGGATCGAATTCTTGGATGGAATAAGAATTTAATTGAGATTTAATTTGTTGATATTATAGTAGACTTCGGGGGTTCAAGACTTCTCAACCACACCTTTAGATCTCTTTTTGGTAATATTTGAAAGGTATGTTACGGTCGGTAACAAACGAGATAAAACTATCATTTTTATTTTAAATTGTAAATTTTATGGCTCGATGAATTACTTGTGATTTGTTGATAATTGTTGTCTTGAGATAGGCTTATTATGATATCGAGTTGATGATATTGATTTGCATCATTGCATTGCATCTTGAGCAACTTTTCGATTCAGATTTGATATGGCCGAAGTCGCCTTGATTTGTTGGACATATGGGGCTATAGTTGAGTTGGCATAGTGTATGCGGAGGTCGCTGCTATGTGCTGAACACTCTCTATAGGCACACCATAATCTTGAGATTGTAGAACACAGCATCCTACCCCAAGCGGATGAGTCGGTGGATGTTGCTGGAGGATTCTCTTCCCTTGGGTACCCTATGACCAGATGATTCACTTGATCTTAAGATTTATAGATAGCCCGCAGCTTCTGATCATGCATTGCATTATATTGCATCTTTATGGATTTCATATGGACTAATTGTTATTTTAATTCTCATATGTTATTAATTGTATCATACTGGGTTTATATTTACCGGCATGTCGGCTACTTCTTGTTTTCATGTGCTTGATAGTAGGTGAGGCGAGGCCTGGCATGCCAGAGTCCAGCTTCAGGTGAGGAGATGTGAGTTAGAATGAGATTCTCGGGTCTTAGGAGCTATTTGATGATACTTGGATTATTTTGGCTCAATAGTTTATTTTTGCATGTTAAAACTTATATTTTAGACATTTGGGACTTGTAAATTATTTTGTCGATATTTATGTCGGTCTGTGACGCACAAGTTATGTGTTTTACTCAATCGTTTGTTTTGTTAGAACCGTCTTTGTTTTCTTGGCTTTTGCTTGGGACAAGTTTTTATATTTTTGGATGCTCCTATTTTAGGGGAGATGCTGCCCGTTTTATTTTAGGAAAGCTAAAAAAACATTTCCTCATTTATAATTATTAGAATTTGATGTCGGACGGGGGCCCCACACATTGATACTGATATTTCTGAGTTCTTACGTATCTCCCTCCTTATGAGAAGTTTTGTCCTCGAAACTTGATTCTTCTATAGGTTTGAAGATATAAGGGCATCACTTGTGCATGTCTGATTCTAGTTCCCATGTAGCTTTACGTTCTGTATTGTTGGACCACTAGACTTTCACGTATGGTATAGACCTTTGTCTCATAACTCGATCCATGGTATCAACTACATGGATTTGAACCTCTTCGTACTGTAGGTTCTCATTCAGATTATCTTGTACCCTCAAGGGTCTCATTTCAATACATGCCTTGGATCAGGTTTGTATCTTCTCAGTTCCAATACATGGAAAACCGGATGTATTCTAGACAAATTATGGGGTAAAGCCAATTGATAAGCTAGTGTTCCCATCTTCTTCAGTATTTCGAACGATCTTGCGTATTTTGGATTCAACTTTCTGGCTTTGTCGAATCAATCACCCCTTTTATTGGAAAAATCTTCACCTATACTTTTTCTCCGACTTCAAATTCTAATGGCCTTCTTTTTATATTTGCCTAACTTTTTTGAAGGTTTTGGGCTACCTTGAGTCGTTCTCTAATGATCTTGACTTTCTCCATTGTGGCTTGAAATAATTCAGCTCCGATGATGATTTTCTCTCCCGCTTTATCCCAATATAAAGGTGATCAACCCTTTCTCCCATAAAGTGCTTTGTAAGGTGTCATTCCCAGACTGTTTTGAAAGTTGTTGTTGTGCAAATTCTACCAAAGGTAGTGATCACTATAGTTCGATATGAAGTCCAATGCACAGGCCCGTAACATTTCCTCGAGAGTCTAAATAGTCATCTCGGTTTTCCCATCAGTCTATGGGTGGTATGATGTGCTAAGTGTTACTTTGGTACCTATTACTTCTTGAAAATTTGCCCGAATTTTGATGCAAATCTCGATCAAAAATAATATTGATTGAGACTTTATGTAGTCTCACTACATTATCCATGTAAAGAGTTTCCAATTTATCCAAGTTGTAGTTCATACATATGGGTAGAAATGTCTGGATTTAGTTAGTCTATCCACAATCATCCATACTCCATCGTGGCTGTATCATGATTTTGGCCATCTCACTACGAAATCCTTGGAAATATTCTCCAATTTTTAGTCTGGGATTTCCAATGATTAGAGTAATCCACCAGGTCTTTGTTGTTCGGCCTTTACTTGTTGACACACCAAACCCTTGGAGACAAAATTGGCATCATATTTCTTCACTCCACTGCCCCAAAATTTCTTCTTTAAATCTTTATACATCTTGGTGCTTTCAGGATGGATGTAAAATTTTGATTTATATGCTTCTTCCATGACTTATTGTCTTAAGTTTTCAATGTATGTCACGTACAGTCTATCCTGAATCCTAAGCACTCCGTTGAGGTCTATATAATATTCATAACTCTTTCCTTCCTTGACTTGAGCTTTTATTTTTGTCAAGTTAGGATCTTCGTCTTGACTTAGCTTAGTTCTCTCAAGCAGACATGGTTTGCTAGATTAAGAAGCGAGTATCATTTTCCCATGTTTTTGTGACTCAAAACATCAGCTACTTTGTTGGCATTTCCCGGGTGACAGCAAATTGTCAAATCATAATCTTTAGTTCTATCCACCTTCTTTGTCTCATATTCAATTCTTTTTGTGTAAACAAATATTTGAAACTTTGGTGATCAGTGAAGACTTCGTATTTCGTTCCGTATAGGTAGTGACTACAAATCCTCAAAGAAAACATTATCGCAGCTAAAACGAGGTCGTGTGTGGGGGTAATTCTACTCATACGACTTTAATTCACTTGACGTGTATGCAATCAACATTGCTTCTTCCATGAGTACACATTTAATTCCTTGCTTTGACGCGTCACTGTTAATGGTGAAGTCCTTATTGTCCGTGGGCAGTACAAGAATTGGAGTAGAAGCCAACTTTTTCTTCAATACTTCGAAGCTCTTCTCACATTTTTCATTTCAAATGAATTTGGAGTTATTTTGAGTGATATTTGTGAGTGGTACATCTATCGAGAAAAATCTTTCAACGAAATTTCAATAATAGCATTCCAGGCCTAGGAAATTTCGGATCTCGGTCACATTCTTCAGACTTGTCCACTCCATGATTGTTTCTTCTTTTGCAGGGACAACTGATACACTTTCAACGGATATTATATAACCCAGGAATCTCACATTGTCTAGCAAATATTCATATTTAACTTAGCATAAAGTTATTTCTCTCTTAAGTTTGTAGAGTAATCTGAAGGTGATTTTCGTTGTTTTCCTTGCTTGGTGAGGAGACAAGTATATCGTCAATAAGGACTACTAGAAATTTGTCAAAGAATTGTTTGAACACCCTATTCATGAGATCCATGAATGTTGTGGGGTAATTCGTCAAACCAAAAGACATCACTGTGAATTCATAATGCACATATACTATTCTGAATGATGTCTTAATAATATCTTCTGTCTTAATTCAGTTGATGGTATCCCGACCTCAAGTCGAGCTTCGTAAATTGTTCTTGATTGTATTTTATTCAGCCCTCGCTAGTCGATGCGCAATATCATGGTCATGTCTTTCTTTTTGACAAATAAGATAGGTTCTCCTCGAGGTGATGCGCTTGGTTGTATTTGCTTTTTGTCAAACAATTATTGGAGTTGGTCTTTGAATTTCTTGAGCTCAGCTAGCACCATCCGGTATGGTGCCTTTGAAATAGATGTTGCCATGGGCGTCAAATTGATTTTGAATTCAATTTCTTGATCTGGGTTTGCACCAGGCAGATCTTCAGGAAAAAGATATGAAAATTCTCGAACCACTGGGATGTCTTCTAACCTGACTTCGGCTTACTTCATAACCTCACTTTTCATTGCAAGATATATGTCCTCATCCTCTTTCAAAGCTTTCCACGTTTCGAAAACCGAAAGAAGAGTCTTTCATTCTTTGTCTTGCCATGAAATAAAATCTTTTCTTGTCTTGGAGCTCTGAGAGTTACCGTCTTCTCACGAAAATCTACTAAGATGTGATTCTTGACTAACCAATTCATTCCAAGGATAACATCAAATTCGACCAAGGATAACATCAAATTCGACCATGTGTAGTTGGATTAGGTTTGCATTGAAGTTCTGATTTCCAAAACAAAAACATGCTCCCATGTTCCTTCGACATTCACCTGTGTGACTGAACCCAGAAGTTTGACACTTGGCTCTCTCTTTGCTTCAGTGGGAAAACTAGTTTCCTTTGGTTTGGCTACTAGTGGTCGTGCTCGAATACTTTGGGTCTTGAACTGATGGCCTTGTGGTTGGTGCAGGCTAGGCAGAGGATGTTTGAGGTTGTTTTCACGCTCACGTCCTTTGATGTTCACAGCCCTGATGGCAATCCCTTCTTGAAGAAATGAAACTTCAAGACTTCATCTGCAATGATGGTTGGGGAGTAAGTTCTCAATGAGTGGAACTTGGAAAAATGCTCCACTACTATCATGTCTGCTGCTTGGGTCAAGCTTTCAAATTCCGACAGCTTCCGAACTCGAACTACTAGAGGGAAGTTCTGTTTTAAAATTGCATCACGGAATGTCTTTCAAGTGATAGGTCCAGCTCCTAGCATAGATGGTCGAACTCCTTCCCATCACGTAGCAGCTTGGTCCACAAGGAAAGGTGTAACATCCACCCTAATTTCATGTGGCACCTCAAGTAGTCGAATGTGGTTCTCTATCTCTTTCAGCCAGTTTTGGCCGAAGTTTGAGACTCTGGCAGAAATAGCAACTCATATTAGTTTTTGGTCCCGTTCTGAGCTGGAGGTAACGGCAATGACTGATTAGTATTAGGGTTGACAAACTCTTGGAGTGTGGTTGCCACTACAGTGGCAATGCCATTAAGTCCGCCTGACTAAGGCCAAAACTAGGTGGTGGTGGTGGTGGTGCATCTTTATCAGTGCGGTTGTGATTTTGGTTGCGTATCGCGGGTTATGATTGTTTCGAATAGGTCTTATGTCCATTTCCCACAAGTATAAGAGTTTCTAAGATGTGTACATTACAAGTAAAGACAAATGAATTAACAGTGGCTCGTAGATGAAATCAATCAATGGAGCAATAGATTAAATAAACTTTTATTGATTTCAATCAAAAAGGTTTACATTCAATGATGAAAGAAAATGGATTGAATATCTTTATTACAATCAATTACTAATGATTTGTTCTATAACTTCTCTCAATCCTAATTCCATGATATCTTTATCGGGTCCTTCTTCGGGATCCTCTTCAGCTTCCTCTTCTGCATTTATGGAAATCACCATTTTTAGGTGTTCAACTTGATTAAGCAGAACACCATTATGGTCGCTGAGAACCTCAACAGTGTTATTAGTTCCTGAATTTGAGCATTAGTGTGCTCACGATACTGAGTAAGTTGGTGTATGAACAGATCTTTTTGATCCCTAAGTGTTTGGATCTTCATAACCAAGTTGTCTTCATGTCGGTGAGTTCGGTGACAGTCTCTTGAGAATCTTCCAATTCTTCCTTAGTCATCTTATGCTTCTCTTCTGCCTCATGTAAGTAGTAAGTAAAGCGTTCAATGTCATCTTTGAAATGCTCCTCTCTACACAGTAGTTCATCCTTGTCAAGATGTAAACATAAGTTGTGTCCCTTTAGTTGCTTTATCTTCTTCTCTAGGCACTTAACATAGGTGGCTTGGTCAGTTATATCATACACCCAAAACATGAGAAGAAATATCCAGCACAATGTTATAAATGTCTAAATCACGCTAATGTCAACTAATGAGATAATTAAAATCAATCAAAGTAGGTAATGTTTGATGGACAAAAGTGTGAGTTTGGAAAAATGACACAAAATTAAACTATATTAGAATTGGACGAAATTTTTGTTAAAAATTCTTTCAATCACAAACATGAAGCGTACCAAATTTGATGAAAAAATATTGAAGTGATTTGAAAATGAAAACTCCTCAAAAGTTTGGGTAAATGGAAAATTTTAGAAATTCGATGATATCTTTGTGAAAACGAAGAAATTTGGGGTTCGTCGGTGGTGCTACTACAATTAAATTGCTCGTTTAGGTTCATCTCGGAAAAAAATTGTCGGTATAATACAATAGTCAAATTTTCTCTTGGATCAAAATTTATGGTCGTTTGAAGTTTGTGTGGAAAATACCTCAACTTCTATGGGATAAATAGATTAGCAAGGTCTACTGGACAACGTTTGCTGGAATTCACCTTTGCCGAATTCTATTTCTTCTAAAATCAAGATCATTATATCCAAGTTCTGCTGAAACCAGGTCAACTACATTCTAGGTCTATTGGCTCCTGGTTTAAGCTAGTGATTTAAAGGCTACTGGTTTCCGTATAATGTTTTATGATCTACTGGTTTTGGTCTACTAAATGCAGGCTACTGATTTTGGACTATTGAATTCAAGGTACTGATTTTAGAATACTAAATTCAGGCTACTGATTTCCATCTTCAGACACCCTACTGAAATAAGCAAAAGCTCTACTGAATTCATTCATATACACTTTTCCCTATTTATTTGCCCAACTTTCAACGAACTATAATTTCAGTAGTGTATAAAAACTTATAATTCTTTAACAGTTTGAATTTCCTCCTAGCCAGATTATGAAACCTGGTTTTCTCTTATATCACTTAAACGTCGCGCCACCGAACTGAGGTGATTGACACCGACGTTGCTCTCAAATATACTTTCGAAAACAACAAGCCTGAGAAGTACAAATTTCTGAACTACAAAACCATGTATCAATTTATGCACCGAACAGTTTATTAATTTCAAGGCTAACTGATATCAGTCTCTTATATTTTAATGCTCTAAATGGTGAGGCAAGAATAAGTAATAATAGGAATCAAGCATGTTCAAATTATATATTCATAACATTACTTCAAAATTTTCGGTGCTTCATAAAAACAGATTTCAAGACTCATACATACATATATGCTGGTTGGTTTTAAAACGATTATCAAGAGTTAAAACAGAAAGAAAACTTACTGGAATTTGCTAAAATAATTTTTGTTGACACATGGGACAAATCTGTTCTTGCTACTGGTATGCTGTCCAAACTAAGGCTGATTCTTGCTTAGAATTTTAAGTGATATACTCGGGATTTCTGTAATACTAACTCAGAATTTTGTATGTTGTTTATAGGTAATAATCTGACTGTTAGTCTCTTATTTAATGGTCATTATCTGTCATTATATGCCATGATTTCGAGTTAAAGTTTCCTTTACAAGTTTGGATCAGAATCAACAGTGGACTGTTGAGTGGTCTGTTAGAATCTCGGCTGTTGAATTTTCGTCTGCTGAACTTTGACTGCAAAAATCAGTTCGCTTGAAATTATCAGCTGCTGTGTTTTGTATTCTGTTGAAAAATATGCTAGCTGGTGTTGCTCAATTTTTCCCTTGATACTGAAATTTCCGGGTTCTCAAAAAAAGTATTATCATATTTTAAAAACTAAATAATTATAAACAGAGATTAAAAATACCAATTATAGTTATATATTTTTAAAAAAACTTAAACAGTAGATTAAATAAACTCTAGTACTACTAAAATATTATTTTTAACTAAGTTGAAATTTCAAATAATCGTGTATATATATAACTAAATATTAAATTTAAGATCTTAAAATAAAAAAATTAATTTAAAAAAACAAAAACAAAAACAAAAACCTACAGGATTACAGGTTTATAACCGGTCTGACCAGTTTCCGACCAGTTTTTGACTGGTTTGACCCATTAAATAGTTTTTTAGAATTTTTCAGAATGGACCGGTGGTTCCCGATCGAACCGGACAGACTGATACAGTTTTGGAAACCCTAGTCCTAATACTATTTTTTAAAAAAAATCGCTATGACTCAATCATCCAAATTAGTTAGTCTTTATAAGTGTGCAACTGTCGATTTAGTTCGGTATATATGGTTGGTATATCAAATTTCTAATGAACACCCTATTAGCTTTGGGACAAAACTGCGATTCAATCAGCTTCCATCGAATCTCATGGGTCTTTTATAATTTGAATTAACAAAATTTTACTTTTGTCCTTCATGCTCTAGCACATATGACGAATCTAGTGAAAAATATTTACACGTGATTAAGCAGCAACCAAAATTGAAAGTGCAACTATAAAGATAGATGTTTAGGCAAACAAAGCTCGTTGATGTAACCTCGTTGAAATGGATGAGCCGTGTAAGGAGATTCAACGGATCAAATCAATATTTTATAGTGTTTGGGAATTTTAGTCAAGGTAATGGCTTAGATTAACACCTGCAAACAAGAAAAGAACTCGTGAATGGGCGCCGGATGGATGTCCGGCGTAGCCACTCCGATGCTAAAGTCAGCAGGTTCAAGATGAACACAAGCAATATTTGAGATAAAAAATGTAAATGCTTGGGAGTTAAAGGATTTCAGAATCAATAAATGACATTAATACCTGCTATTTATAGTATAAAAATAGGGTAGGTACCTCGATTCTTGTGCCACAGACTAAGTATGGCAAGTCGGCTGCCCATACTTGTAGCTTCTGATGACTTCTAGGACATTTCAAGCTCAAGTGGTTCTGACAGATTAGACGACCTATATTAATCACACTCGATTGTGGTGTAATTTTCGAGGTGACCCGGATAGTAGGGTACCCGGGTGTTTGCATGAGATCCCAGCAATTGGCTCGAGAGCCCGGGTTGTGATGATGATTGCCCGAAAAGAGGCGCGGTGACTGGGTATTTGAGGAGAATACCCGGCAATCAAACTATCCAAGTAATAAACCGGGTTAATGATGACCCGAATCCTTATTGGGGTATCACCACCCATCCCTAAAATAGTCGGGCTAGAGCTTGATTCGTTGTCCCGATCAGTCATACTTGCACTCTTATTTAGCACACAATTCTGAATGTGTAGGAGCATCGAGGGCTTCAAAGATCCCATAGATAGGATGAAATACCGGGGTTTGATACCACCCATGTTTAAGATAGTACTCCGAGGCCTCGACCGAGATTGAATAAGATGCCAGGGCCTCAAATCTCCCGGGCTTTGGATAAGATGCCGGGGCCTCAAATCTCCCGGGTAGTCCAAGAGGTGTCATTATGACGCATGCTTTAGCATTAAATTCCCGCCGAAAAACGTTCCGTATTCCAAGAATCCGATAAGTCTGACACCTTGATACATGTGCACGTCCTTTCGCATGCCCGGTACAATTTACGAGGCACATCTTGATCGTCCACGTGTGTTTAAATCAACGATCGATATTCCCCCCCCCCCCCCCCAACCGCTTATATATATTAGCCCTCCTATTTTTCAAAAATCACTCTCAAATTCAAAATTGCAGCGAAGATCTTGCGAATTTTCCTCTCGACTTTACAACGCGCAAATTTCATGATTCCGAAGCTCCCCCACCGTCCGCCACCTCAAATCATCTTAGCCTCCAAAAAATCGTAAGTCCTCTCCCTCAAATAATGTCTAACTCTACTTCTTCAACTTATGGAGCGAATGCGTGAGGCTCTCCTAGTGACGAGTCCACCGCGATGCGCTCCGATTCTTCCCCTTCTCCCCCTCGCCGCCGCACTATTTCCCAAGCTTATAAAAAACCCATAGCTCACCAAACAAAACTCTCTTTTTCAAAACCTTCTTCCTCGGGTAATTCCCGAATTCTGAAAAAGGGTAAGGGAAAAGCCCGAGCTTCTGACCCTCCTCCCACCGATGCCCCGGAGACTCCCTGGTTCTCCTCTTTGAGTAGCTCTCTGCGCTTGGGGGCAGATGAGGAAATCCGGGCTTTGAGATCCATTCTTTCTACCTCTTCTATCCTTTTACCCGGTCCCTCTGATCGGGCTGACAAGCCCCCTCCCGGATATACTACCTTCTTCCGGGACCAAGTTAGGAATGGTCTCCGGTTTCTCATTCCTCTTTTTTACATCGAGGTAGCCAAATTCTATGGTGTACCTATCAATCAACTTCATCCCAACTCCTTCCGCATCATGGCTTCTGTAATGTCCCGAAAATCAGAAAGTCCACGTGTACCACATGCATGCAAATTATTAAATTTCTTTGGTGTTTTATTAAATTCTTTTAAAGCATAAAATGCATGTTTATTTTATTAATTTGTGTTTAATTATTTTTATGCATTTTATGCATATTTATTTAATGGTAAGATTTAATTCATGAAATTTTAAAGGTTCATGCATTAAAGATTTTTAGGTTTCATTTCGCGCTAAAACGGGGATCGGAGAACGGTTTTAACCCGAATCGACTCGAAACTTAACCGAATTTTTCTCAACTTTTTGTCATATCTTAAAAACATCTAAAAGGTCCTAAAAACCTCAAAACCAGACCTTTAGACACTTGAATAATAGGCCAGCAAGCTGCTGGAATTTCTAGCATGTGCTAACCCGAAAGCCTTGGTCACCATCTTTCCTTAATTCGACTCTCATGCTTAAACCGACTCGAACCGGACCCGAACCAGGCCCTAGACCCAACCCTTAGGCATAACCTAAGACCATGATACACCACTTTCAAACTCAAAACTAATGCCTGAGCCCCAAAGCAAGCAAGAACCGTGACTAGCCTAACACGTCTCCCATTGGTGCAGCTGGTTGCTTCCTGGTCTAGCCACCTTCCCTAGCCAACCCAGCCCTGAACCAACACCACCAGGCCCTCCCTAGGACCCTAAGGAACGACCCAAGACACTACACCACGGCCTATGTTTTATTTAAAATGAACAATCTTCTTATCAACCCCCTCATTCTTCATTATTTCTTTTCTTACAGACTCGGGGATAATGCCTTTTCCCTGACTGCCCGCCTTAATTCCAGATTCCTTGATGATATCCCTTCTTCTCAGAAGAGGTGGAAATGACGATTTTTCTTATTCAACTCCCCGGTCCTCTTCATTGTCTGACCGGGTTTATTCAATCTCTTCCACCACAACCTGCCCTTCCCCCAGCTTACAAACTTGAGGAACCTTTCCTCATGAATCAAGCTCTGGTGGAGGGCCATAAATACTCCTCCTCCGTTCTTATCTCAAATGAGAATCTGGTCGCTTATGAGTTGAGTGCCCGGGCTGAGGACCCTTTGGACAGGGTGATCGACGAGGTTGCGGACTCGGGTGCTCAACCTGGTACATACTCTTTTATACCTATTCTTTACTTTATTATTATGTAAATTTGCAATTTGTACTGATGTTTTCTTCCTCCTGTTTGTGCAGATAACTCGAAAATGCAGGAGGCCTTCGCTAAGAAATGGGCGGCCGAGAAGGCAGCCAAGGAGAAGAAATTGGCAGCTCGGAAGGCTGCAGCTGAGAAGAAACAAGCCGAGGAGGGGGCAGCCCGGTAGGCTGAGTTGACTCGGGTCGAGACTCGACAGGAAGAAGAGGCGACCCGAGATGAATCCCAGGGGGATTCTGAAGATCATGTCCCTCTCAACCAGAGGAAGCGAAAGGCTATCACAAGTCCGGAGCAGATCCTGGTTTAGGATAACCGGTAGGGGGGCCAAAGTTCCTCTGAAGCAGCTCAATCAAACCAACCCCCCCCCCCCCCAGCAGCCCCTCCTCATCGAGCAACCTCCCCAAGTCAACATCTTCGAGGAGGGATCCTCAGCTAGGGGGCTTAAAATTTTCAAACAACTCCTGACTCCTGATGAGGAGGCCTGTTTGAAGAGCTCCCGGCCTTCTGCCAAACTTTTCTAAGGCTCGAACAAGCTTTTGGCGGTAAGTCTCTGTCAATTTCTCTTACTCTGTTTTTTGGTTATTTCTACTAACTTTTTTCTGAACAGGCTGCTCAACTGCTGATCTCGGCCTTTGAGGAGGTTACGGCGGCTGCCACCATTTCTGGCAACCGAGCCCAGCAATTCCAAGACACTCAGGCCAAGCTGCAGGAGGAGTTGTCCCGGGCTCGAGCCACTTATGAGAAAGAAGTGGCCAGCTTGCGCTCGGCCCTGGACAAGGCCCGAGATGACATCAATGAAGGCCTTGTTTGAGAAAAAAATCTGCGAGGCTCTCTGTCTATCTCGGAATCGAGGAATCATTCCCTTTCTGAACAGGCAGAGGTGCAATTACATCGGGCAAAGAGAGCCGAGAATGCCCTGGCCCTGGCTGAGTACAACAAAGATAAGTGGTAGGCCTCCTTCCTTCAATATCCTGAGTTTAAGAAGGCCGTGGTAGATAAGGCATATCATCTTTTCCAGATTGGTTTTGATAAATGCCGTGAACAATTTGAGGAAGCCGGACTCTTGCCTCAAGACAAGGAAAACTTTCCTGATTTCGGCCTAGCTATTGCATTCTTCCAAAGGATGGTGAGGAGGAGAAGGAGGCGACCCGAGAAGAGCAACCAGGGCCAGAACATGTAGATATAGACTAGGATCATACTTCTTTTATTATTTTTTCTGTAATTCTTGCCTTCAGGTTTTCATTAATGAAATTTCCATTTCCTTCAATATTATGACAAGTCTTCACGAAACCCGGGTAATTAACTGTGTATAATAATTTAAAAAATCTTCTAAGTGTTGAGAACTGACCGGTATTTTTAATAAATAATCAAGATAATGAAATATGATCTCGAGTAAGAATCAAGGCGCGGAGCCTTGGGCCGGGGAACATGTCCCGGGACTTGGGAATGGTCGAGGTGTGGTTCCTCGAGCCAGGGTGTAGTGCCCTGGGCTTTTAAGAACCAAGGTGCGGAGCCTTGGGCCGGGGAACATGTCCCGGGACTTGAGAATGGTCGAGGTGTGGTTCCCCGAGCCAGGGTGTAGTGCCTTGGACTTTTAAGAACCAAGGTGCGGAGCCTTGGGCCAGGGAACATGTCCCGGGACTTGGGAATGGTCGAGGTGTGGTTCCCGAGCCAGGGTGTAGTGCCCCGGGCTTTTAAGAACCAAGGTGCGGAGCCTTGGGCCGTGGAACATGTCCCGAGACTTGGGAATGGTCGAGGTGTGGTTCCCTGAGCCAGGGTGTAGTGCCCTTGGCTTTTAAGAACCAAGGTGCGGAGCCTTGGGACGGGGAACATGTCCCAGGACTTGGGAATGGTCGAGATGTGGTTCCCCGAGCCAGGGTGTAGTGCCGTGGGTTTTAAGAACCAAGGTGCGGAGCCTTGGGCCGGGGAACATGTCCCGGAACTTGGGAATGGTCGAGGTGTGGTTCCCCGAGCCAGGGTGTAGTGCCCTAGGATTTTAAGAACCAAGGTGCGCAGCCTTGGGCCGGAGAATATGTCCTGAGACTTGGGATTGGTCGAGGTGTGGTTCCCCGAGCCAGGTGTAGTGCCCTGGGCTTTTAAGAACCAAGGTGCGGAGCCTTGGGCCGTGGAACATGTCCCGGGACTTGGGAATGGTCGAGGTGTGGTTCCCCGAGCCAGGGTGTAGTGTCCTGGGCTTTTAAGAACCAAGGTGCGGAGCCTTGGGCCGGGGAACATGTCCCGAGATTCGGGAATGGTCGAGGTGTGGTTCTCCGAGCCAGGGTGTAGTGCCCTGGGCTTTTCTTACATAACCAGGGCCTAGTACCTCCCGGGCTAAGATAAAAGAAACATTTATAACAATTTTTCTCTGAGAAAATAGATCTTTAATTTATTTCTTCCGTCAAATAATTACATCTGTCAAGCATAGTACTTTTTCAAATTAAATACATTCCAAGGCCTTTTGAGAAGACGGCCCTGGACATCTTCTAGATAAAAAGATCTCGTACTGATCCTCCGGGTGATCTTATAGGGTCCCTCCCACCGGGCTTCCAACTTCCCAACATCCCCGGCGGGATTGACTTTCTTCATGACTAAATCCTCTACTTGGAAGTCTCGGATCCGGACCTTCTTGTTATATGATTTCATAATCCGGCTCCGATACGCTTCCATTCAAATGAATGCTTGATCTCTTTTTTCTTCCACCAAATCCAACTCCAAAGCCCGGCTTTGATCATTAGCATCCGGGTAAGATTCTATCCGGGAAGAAGTTTTTCCGATCTCCACTGGAAGGACTGCTTCAGAACCATATACCAAGTTAAAAGGAGTTTCTTGAGTAGGTGCCCGGGGAGTGGTTCTGTACGCCCAGAGAACACTGGGTAATTCTTCCACCCAGTCCTTTCCCTTACCTTGTAGACTTGTTTTCAGTGCTTGTACAATAATTCTATTCACAATCTCTGTTTGGCCGTAAGCTTGAGGATAGCCAGCGGAGGTAAAGGACTGGGTGATCTTCATCTCCCGACACCATGATATAATCTCTTTGCCCTGAAACTGTCTTCTATTATCTGAGATCAGCCTTCTGGGTACTCCAAACCGGCATACTATGTTCTTCCATAGAAATTTCAGAACTTCTTGCTCAGTGATCTTGGCCAAGGGCTCAGCTTCCACCCATTTAGAGAAATAATCTACAGCCACCAGCAAGAATTTTTTCTGAGCCCGGGCAATTGGGAAGGGGCCCACAATATCCATACCCCACTGATCAAAGGGGCAAGATGCCCAAACAGGCTTCATAAGAGTGGCCGGGCTATGTTGAAAATTTGAGTGGTGTTGACACCCTTCACAAGCCTGGACCACTCGGGTAGAATCTTGGCTAAGAGTTGGCCACTAGAACCCGGCAAGCATTGTCTTCCGGGCCAAAGATATTCCTCCGAGGTGCTCAGCACAGCATCGTTCATGAATTTCTCGGAGGACATAATCCACTTCTCCCTCAGATAAGCATTTTAATAAAGGTCCCTGGAATGATCTCCTGTACAAGATATTATTTAAGAGAACAAACTTGGGAGCTTGTCTCTTAATCTTTTGACCTCGGGCTTTATCCTCGGGTAATTCATTGTTCACAATGAACTTTATCAGAGGTGTCATCCAGGAATTCTCTAAGGTTGATAATGCTTCTTCTTCAATAGAAAGGACCAACTGGGAAACATGCAAGACTTCCCGGGTACTGACTTCTGATAGTGAAGCAGCCATTTTTTCCAGAGCATCAGCCTCTCCATTCTCGTCCCGGGGTATTTGTTCAATACTCCAATCCACAAAGGTTTTTGCTTGGGCTTGAATGAGCTGTAGATATTTAAGCATCCTGTCATCCTTAGCTTCATAAACTCCCTTTATCTATTGAGTGATCAGTTGTGAATCAGAGTACAGAATAATCCGGGAAGCTCCAACCTCCCGGGCAGTTCAGATACCCGCGAGGACAGCTTCATACTCGACCTCATTATTGGTTACCCGGGAATCAATCCTTAATGCCAATTTAATCTTTTCTCCCGGGGGAGATATTATTACAACCCCTACTCCTCACCCAGCAATGCTAGACGCCCCATCCACAAACACTCTCCATACTTCTTCTTCCTCGGGTTGAACCATCTCGGATAAGAAATCTGATAAGGCTTGCGCTTTGGTGGCCACGCGAGGCTTGTACTCAATGTCATATTCTCCCAACTCTACTGTCCACTTGATCATCCACTCGGATACTTCTGAATGAGTCATGATCCTGCCAAGAGGACTATTTGTAAGAACAATGATTTGATGTGATAGGAAATAAGGTCGTAGCTTCCGGGCAGTCATGATCAAGGCCAAAGCAATCTTCTCTATTTCTCTGTAACGGAGCTCGGGGCCTCTTAGAGCATGGCTGACATAGTAGACAGGCTTTTGATCAGAGCCTTCTTCTCTTATTAAAACCGAGCTGACAGCATACTCCGTAGTAGATAGATAAACGAATAGTTTTTTCCCGGGCTCCGGCTTCACCAATACAAGGAGCTCTGCAAGGTGATCTTCAAGTCCTGGAAGGCCTGTTCACATTTCTCATCTTACCCGAATTGTTGGGCCTTCCTGAGAACATGAAAGAAAGGATAACTTCTCTGTGCTGACCGGGATATGAATCGAGACAGGGAAGCAATTCTCCCGGTCAGCTTCTATACTTCTTTGACAGATCGGGGAGAGGGCATACATAACACGGATTTGACTTTTCCCTGATTTACCTCAATCCCCCTGGTATGTCACTATGAAACCCAAGAACTTGTCACTCTTGACGCCAAAAATACACTTAGCAGGGTTGAGCTTGATCCCATAATGCATTAGAGTGGCAAAGGTTTCCTCCAGATCGGCGATGAAATGTGCAACCTTTTTATACTTGCCTAGGATATCATCCACGTATACCTCCACATTCCGACCTAGTTGCTTCTCAAAGACTCTGTTCATGAGGCGCTGGTAAGTAGCCCCTGCATTCTTTAACCCGAAAGGCATTACAACATAGCAAAATGTACCTCCCGAGGTGATGAAGCTGGCTTTATCTTGATCACTTTTGGCCAAGGGAATTTGATGATATCCCTTGTAAGCATCCATGAAACTGAGCAGTTCAAAACCCGAGGTAGAATCCACCAGTTGGTCAATCCTGGGCAGGGGGTAATGGTCTTTGGGGCAAGCTTTGTTGAGGTCGCGGAAATCAACGCACATTCTCCAGTTCCCGGTGGACTTAGGTACCAGTACCGCATTCGAAAGCCATGTAGAAAATTGAATTTCTCAAATGTGGCCGGCCTTCAGCAGATCTTTCACCTGTTCATCAATAACTTTGTCCTTTTCAGGACCAAAGTGTCTCTTCTTCTGCTTCACCAGGTGAGATCCCGGGAGAATATTTAATTGATGCTCCAATATCAAGGATGAGATCCCTGTCAACTCTTGTTGGGACCAGGTAAACACATGAATATTAGATTTTAAACATTTAATCAGACTAACCCGGGTGGATGTACTGAGGTCCTGAGCCACCAGGATTTGCTGGCCTGGCCCAACTTCTATCACCTCCTGCTCCTCCTCAGCCACAAAATGAACCTCTCCCTTCTCCACTACTCTTCCTCTCACTTCATCAACTCTCACTTTCTTCCCTTCCCTCCTGGTTTTGCTTTGATCAGCCCGGACGGTCTCCACATAGCACTTCCGAGAAGATGGCTGATCTCCCCGGACTTCTCCTACCCGGATTCCCACAGGAAATTTTATCTTTTGGTGGTAGGTGGATGCTACAGCCCTTAGCTCATTCATAGCCGGTCTCCTTAGAATGATGTTATATGAAGATGGGGAGTCCACCACAGTGAAAGAGGTCATCACTGTCTTTTTGATCTCCTTAGAATGATGTTATATGAAGATGGGGAGTCCACCACAGTGAAAGAGGTCATCACTGTCTTTTTGAGATCTTGAGAGCCTAGGGTTAGCAGGCAAGACAATCAATGCAGTTTCCATAGCTTTCAAATGATAACCCTGCAAATCCATCTGCATAAAGGCGTCTTTAAAGATAACATTAACAGAGCTTCCCGAGTCCACGAAGACTCTCAAAATATCATAATTGGCTACCCGAGCTTGGATAACTAGGGCGTCATTATGGGGTAGATTCACCCTCTTTAAATCTTCAGGGCCGAAACTGATCACCGCCTCATTTCTCTTCACCCCATCCACTTCCATACAATCCCTCCTACTCCTAGACTTCCTCGCCCGATTGGAGTCTCCATCAGTGGAGCCTCCTGATATCATTTTAATCAACCCCATGACAGGGGGCGAATTCTTCTTTCTCTCGAGCTCGGGTTCTCTCCTCCTCTCGGGCTCACTCCTTGGATTACTCCTCAAACCTCCTCCCCGTGAACTGGATTCCGGTTGCCGAGATGTCCAGGGTGGCAATCTCGGTCTTTTGTTGGCTTGGCCAGGTGCCGGGGGGAAGGTAAGGCATATTCTCCCTTCAAAGTTTTGCAATCTTCGGTGTTATGATAATATACTTTGTGGAGAGTGCAAAATCCTCTCTTCTCAGGCCGGGATATTTGATAATCCGGGGCCAGATCTCTACTGCATTCATGCACCTCTCTCTCCCGGACAATCTTCAGAGGCACGTGGTGAGAAAAGTGCCCTAGATTACCCCTCCTCTGCCCCTTCTCCTCGGGCTTAGACATTCGGTCCCCTCTCTCTTTCCTCACATCCTCCCTCTTCTGCTTCTGGGCCTCCTCCATATTGATGTATTTCTCTGCCCGGGATAATAAGTCCTCGAAGTCCCCGGGCACTTTCTTGGTCAGTGATTTGAAAAATTCACCCTCCCTTAGCCTTGGGTGAATGCAGTCGTTTTTGTTTCAGTGACACAAGTAGAACATCCAGAGCCACTCTATTGAATCTTCTGATGTAAGCCCTTAAACTCTCCTTCGGGCTCTGTTTGACCTCAAAAAGACTAAAAGCAGTCTTCTTGTATTTCTTGCTACTGCTGAAGTGGTGTGAGAACACCTTCTGGAAGTCTTTGAAGGAATGAATACTTTGAGGAGCCAATCCCTCAAACCACCTCTGAGCAGAATCTACCAAGGTTGTCAGGAACATCTTACACTTGATTCGATCAGTGTAACATGGCGATATTTTCAAATCTGGCCAGGTGCTCCTCGGGGTCGGCATTGCCATCATAATCATTTATTTTGGCAGATTTGAAGTTCCCGGGAAGAGGTTCCCAGACAATGGCTTCCGCAAATGGGCATCCTTTGGCGATTTCCCGGGAAGTACTGCGGCTCTCCAATTGCCCTTCCAGGACCTTCATCTTTTGCCTCAGTTCCAACAGTTCTTCCGCTACAGTTGGAGATTTGGACCCGGCACTAGACTCCTCGTCCTCTCTCCTCATTTCCTCCTCCTCCCTCTCATCTCCTGCTGCTTGCTCCTGCTCATTTTCCTGCTCTTCTCTTGGAGGAGTGGCCTGGCGTGAATGATCTCTACGGGCCATGGCCTTAGCCACCGCTTCAGAAATCATTCTAGCCAAATCCTCCGGGGTCGTGGTAATTAGATTAGGTCCTGTGGGAGGAGCACCACCACCACCTTGTCCCGAAGTACGCGCATTATCACCCTGAACCCAGGAATTATCCTGGTTAGTTCTTCGCGTATGTGCCATATCAACGTCTTAGTCTCAAGTTCCCACAGACGGCGCCAATGATGTAACCACGTTGAAATGGATGAGCCGGGTAAGGAGCTCTAACGAATCAAATCAATAATTTATAGTGTTTGGGAATTTTAGTGAAGGTAATGGCTTAGATTAACACCTGCAAACAAGAAAAAAACTCGTGAATGGGCGCCGGATAGATGTCCAGGCGTAGCCACTCCGATGCTAAAGTCAGCAGGTTGAAGATGAACACAAGCAATATTTGAGAGAAAATATGTAAATGCTTGGGAGTTAAAGGATTTCAGAATCAATAAATGACATTAATACATGCTATTTATAGTAGAAAAATAGGGTAGGTACCTCAATTCTTGTGCCACCTACTAAGTATGGCAAGTCGGCTGCCCATACTTGTAGCTTCTGATGACTTGTAGGACACTCCAAGCCCAAATGGTTCTGACATATTAGACGACCTGTATCAATCACACTCGAGTGTGGTGCAATTTTCGAGGTGACCCGGGTGTTTGCTTGAGATCCCGGCTATTGGCTCGAGAGCCCGGGTTGTGATGATGATTGCCCGGGAAGAGGCGCAGTGCCTGGGTATTTGAGGAGAATACCCGGCAATCAAACTATCCAAGTAATAAACCAGGTTAATGATGACCCGAATCCTTATTAGGAGTATCACTCGTTATCAAGAAATACATCTAAAAAGTTTTCCCTAAAAGCTCCACAAAAGCTGAGAGTACCAAACCAATAAGAAGTTTGATCATTAATTTGTAAAAAGTTAATCGTACTCCCTTACGAATAAAATAACATCAGATTATAAATTAAATTTATGAGGTTATTGCAGCAGTTGAAAGTCTGAAATCATTTCGTTTCCATGCAATATATTAATCAATTTACAGTCTCTACGACGGCAAAAGGAATGCAACAAAATGTGAGAACTTTGTGATAATAAGAAATTTTAAGTTTCACTTGTATGTTAATCAATTTACAATCTCTAAAATTCGAACTCTTTGATGTAGTAATATACTTATCGAAAAAGGGTCACCATTAGGACGAATGTTTCGTTATTCTTCATACAAAATAGGCATAAATTTGTACAAAAATTGCATTACAACCATGAAAACAAGGTTCAATCATTCGCAGCCAAGGTACGGACAGACAAGTTCTCCATCTTCTTAATGCACAATCTGCTCTCAGTTGGGATGTCTTTAGCTCCTGGGATGGCATGGAGGATAATCGAGTCTTCATCCTTAAAGTCCCCTCTTAAGACTCCCATGGCAATCTCATTCTCAACCATCTGTTGTATCACTCGTTTTACAGGCCTTGCACCGAAGTTAGGGTCAAAGCCTAATATTGCAAGAAGATTGACAGCTTCCTCTGTGTAGTTGAAGTCAATATTCTTCTGTTTAAGTCTTTCTTTTACGCGACAAAGCTGCATATGAATACAATGGTGTCATCTGATATATTTAGATAAACTAATTGGAGAAGGTACATCTCTAATCAATTTGATAAAAGGAGAAGTACGCCACTGGCAAAAACTTGAAGTGTTTCAACGAAAAAAGATTGAGAGAAGCTCCTAAAGCAACCGAGGAGAGCATAAATTACAGATTTTAAATAGGAATTTAATGTCTCGATGAAAAGCTTTTGTTACCTGTATTTCAACAATTTTATTGATTTGTTTGGAGTCCAAAGGCTGGAAAACAATGTACTCATCAATACGATTCATGAACTCTGGTCTGAAAGTTTGTCTGGCTAATTCAATAACCTGTCTTTTCATCACATCATAAATTTCATCCTTGTTATCCTGTGTATTTCTAAGAGTTTCAAGTATATAATGGGACCCAATGTTTGATGTCATAATCACAACAGTATTGGTGAAACTAACTGTCCGTCCTTGAGCATCAGTTATTCTCCCATCATCCAACAGCTGTAGAAGGATGTTGAAAACATCATGATGTGCCTTTTCAATTTCATCAAACAAAACTATCGAGTATGGCCTTCTTCGGACTACTTCCGTCAACTGTCCGCCTTCTTCATAACCAACATAACCTGGTGGTGCACCAACCAACCGAGAAACTGCATGTTTTTCCATGTATTCACTCATATCAATCCGTACTAGCGCATTGTCAGTGTTGAAAAGGTATCGGGCAAGAGCTTTAGCGAGCTCAGTTTTACCAACACCAGTTGGCCCCATGAACATGAAGCTTGCTATAGGCCGATTTGGGTCAGAAAGGCCTGCCCTTGAACGACGTATTGCATCAGCCACTGATTTTACTGCCATATCTTGGCCAACAACTGTGTCGTGGAGGACATGCTCCAAAGAGACAAGCTTCTCCCTCTCAGTCTGCTGCAGATTAGATATTGGAATGCCAGTCCATCTGCTCACTATTTCAGTAATATCATGATCTGTGACTTCCTCTCGCAGCAGCGATTTTCCAGATTTCCGATAATCAGCTAGGTTATTCTCAGCTTCTTCAAGCTGGTGTTGTAGAGATATTAACGTCCCATATTTCAGTTCAGCCGCACGATTAAGATTGTACTCACGCTCAGCAGCTTCCATCTCTAGGTTAACCCTGTCAATCTATTCAAAGAATTTCAATAAGTACAAGGCAATATGAGTTTGAGATGATAGTCATCAAATTCTGCAGAGGCTATCACCTCTTTTTTAATTGACCGAATCCTGTTCATGAGAACTTTCTCATTTTCCCACTGCTCATTTAACTCCTTTTGTTTCTGTTTAAGAGCACCTAAATCGTGTTCCAATTTGACAAATCTCTCTTTAGAAGCTTTGTCTGTGTCATTTTTCAGAGAAAGCTTTTCCATCTCCAGCTTCAAGACAAGCCTGTCTATTTCGTCCAACTCAGTAGGCTTGGATGTGATCTCCATTTTCAATTTGGCAGCAGCTTCATCAACGAGGTCAATGGCTAAAATAGAACAAACATTACCTTTGACGTAGTAGTATAAATGAAATTCTGGAGCAACAAATTTACATATAGAGTATAGACCCAGGAAGATCCTTCACTTATCTTCTACAGCTCTACCCCCAGGCCTCTGGGTGGAAAAGATAACATAGCACACAAACGTTTGGAAAGAAGTACATCAAAGAAGAAATAGTTGTTTCTTGGAGAACGAAATTTCCAGGGAATAGTGATGCTTCGAACAAACACGAGAATGTATGCGCATCTTTTCTTGGCTTTCTAGTATAGTTATTTCATTTTCAATAGAGAAGAGGAACATAATGTAGGAGATTTAATGATTTTTGTAGATTTTAAAAGTCTAGAGTTATTCAATCAAAATTTTTACATACTCTATAGAAATCTAGTTATCTTTAAAACAAACTTTCGTAGAATTTTAAAAATTCAATTGGTATTCAACATTAACTTCTAAAAACTCAATAAAAATCTAGATGTATTCAAATTTTCAATAAATAATAACTCAATGGAATTCATGAACATACAAACATTAAAGCCTAAAGTACAACTATAAATTGTCAAAAATTGTTTTGGTTCAACCCAAAGATTTGGATGGATTTTTAAAATTTCTAACTCATACACAAACTGTTTATTTCTCTCTATGTAACCTCACATCACCTCTCTTCTCTTCTCATCACCACTCTCTTTAATTTTCAAAATGTATCTATATTACATTTTCTTTTTTCCTTTTCAGATTTTTCATATTTTTGGTTGATTGCTTATTTAATAATTTTTTATTTTAATATCATAGAAAATTTTGAATTCTATAGTTGATTTTGTGATTTTAAATTTATGAAATGAATGTAATATTCAATAATAATAAAAGATGATCGAAAAAAATAATGCCGCTTAAATCATAATAATTGAATAGTCTCGCAACAAGTGCGATAAAAAAATAAAATTAAAATTAAGATTTTAAGATATAATTTATAAAAAAATTATGATACAACTGATAAAATAATTTTTTACCTTTATTGTTTAAAAATTACATTTTATTTCTTTATTTATGACTTCTAATTTTGAAATTCTATACGGTTTAAAATTATAATTATGAGTTTTTTCATAAAATTATTACACATAATATAAGAAAATCATAAAATTTTATTGGCTCATAGAATTGAAAGTAATAGTAATTTTGTTAACAAATAAATTAAAATTTGTTATTAACTTTTTGACTAAAAATTGATTTTTAATTCTTTTTAGCATTTTATATTTTTACAAAAAAGTTATATCCACATAATGATAAATAATATTATTTTCATATGAAGACATATTAATACAGTGATGCATTTTTACAAAGTTACAACATACATACAAACTCATATATATACACATATACATGTAAAGATTAAATAATTCAACTTTTAAATAAGTAAATTTATTTACTGATATAAATTTTAAAAAAATATTTCAAACTAATATGTTATCTATGTCAATTAATTATTAGTTCAAAGAAATTAAAAAATAATATTTTATAATTAGGTACAAAATCTATATAATTCTATAAAAAAAATTACAAAAGTATCTAAAATCTTGCAAAAAAATATACAGGAATCCATAAAAATCTGTTTATAAATTTGTGAGATAAATAAAACTTTATTATTTAAAAAAGTCATCAAAACTCTGGATTGAATACCCCCCACTAAGTGGCAATAGTCCATTATCTTCAAGCAAAAATGATTTACCACACTTGTAAATGGTTCATACAATTTTACGATTGGATTCACCAAAAAAATCAAAAAATATTTTGGAAGCATTTTCCATTTTCTGAATCATTATTGGCAAAAATACAAGGGTTAACGCTAGATCACTCTCATGTAAATGCAGGATTCGGCTGTGAAAGATTCAAACAATTAATGATAAATCACACAACATATTATCATGATTTCGATTACATGAAAAATGATTTTAGCATAACAACTTTGATTTTAAAAAAGAAATCCAAGGCATACCTTTATCTGGTAAAAAACGCTCTGTGATGTATCTATCTGAAAGAATTGCTGCTGAAACGAGAGCACTATCCGATATTTTGACCCCATGATGCAATTCATATCGTTCACGCAATCCACGCAATATAGAAATTGTGTCATCTACAGATGGCTGTCCACAGAATACTTGCTGGAACCTACGCTCCAAAGCGGGATCTTTCTCAATGTACTTCCTATACTCGGTAAGTGTGGTGGCCCCAATGCATCTGAGTTCCCCACGACCAAGCATGGGTTTCAACAAATTTCCAGCATCCATTGCTCCTCCGGTAGCCCCTGAATGTGAAATTGCAAATCACAACTCATCATCAAGGACTCATTACTGAATATAGACAAAACAAAAATGACATTTGCAGATTAACTTCCTCTGGTTCTGACCAAGCTAGCTAATAACAATGTATCCATATATGTCAAGTGATTAATGGAACAGAAATAAAATAAATTGATTTTACCACAGACAAAAGTGATTAATCCAAATCACCACTTTCAGTCTCAGGGATTTCATTGCAAATAGAGAAGTTATTGTTCAATATATTTCAAGCATGTAGTAGTCAACACTTGCTGAATGTGTATATACAATGAATCATAAAGCAAACAATTGGCAAAACGATGAAAAATTTAAAGATGAGATGCGAACATCTCACAGACTAAATGATTTAAAAACCTGCACCAACTACAGTATGTATTTCATCGATAAATAATATAATCTGCCCATTCGAAGCAGTGACTTCCTTCAGCACAGCTTTTAACCTTTCCTCAAAATCTCCACGATACTTTGCACCAGCAAGCAAAGAACCCATGTCCAGAGAGATCAACTGAATGCATAAGCACAAGAAATTGCACAAATTACAACAATCACTAGTAAATGATCCAATTGAACACAAATCACGGGATAGAAAGAACTACATAAGAACACAAATTAATATGTCTAAAGAATAACAAAGCCTCAAACTAGATATAAGAAATTTATAATGTCGTATTCTTTGCCACATTTGAGGACCACCCACCCTATCCACTTGGTTGCTGATCTGCCAAATGATATTATTTCCCACTATTATATGACAAAATCTAGGGGGTTGTATTGCCCTTGCAGACTTGACGACATCTTGTCATGGGCCTCATGAGCTGACTAACTATACTTTGGAGGTAATGTTTTGGATCTTTCAGACTATTGTGGATGTGGTTCTTTGGTGATATTCAATGATTGTGGACAATAGGCACACTAATTCAGAATCGAGTCATTTTTGACTGGGTAATGCTATTGCGCTCAAAATTTATGCTATTATTGACCTCGTTTATCATGTTGGTGATGGTCCTCTAGCTATAGTATTTTCCTTTTTCTAACGGCGAGTTTGATCGATTCTTGTTAAGAATAGTTATGTTAGATTAAAGAATATGTTTATGTAATCTGGGGTTTTGGAAGCAAGAAAAAGAAAACCCATAGAAGGTCAATTCCTATGTAAGAAGAGATGCCTTTAGGTTATCTTCCACATAAGGAGATATATATAAAGTTAATGGGCTCACAAAATTCAAATACCAAATACCAAAACCTAAAAAACAATAAATTAAATCTATATTTTATAACATAATAAAATCATTCTTTAACAATTAATACATATTCCAACTGAATGGATTGATGAATTCGGAAGGGTTATGATGCAGCCTGGTTTCGAGTGGTAATGCTTTTTGTTTATGTTGATGATGGATGTTTTTAGTTAATATACTAATATGTCACTTTATCCACCTCAAAGATGTTTATATACCACAAATTAAACTATTTCTATTTCTCCACACTACTCATCAAGTTGCTAGATATCTATCGTGCCCAACTGTAGTGAAATCTTCAAATTTTGCCTAAAACAACCAATTGTCAATGCATTAGCAATGTGTTTTTGTGAATGCCCACTTGCAATCCACAATCTTTTTCCCTTCAAGCAAGTGTATTATTTCCCATATTTCATATTCTTTTCAGGGCATTTATCAACCTCAAGGACAGTATTCTTCTGTTGGGAGTATTCAGAGCTTCTCGTATTGTCTAAAGAATATCCCCACTATGTAATTGAGAAAAAAAAGCAAAGTAGGTTTAGACAGATTTTTGTAAGAAACGCGGTTAGAAAGATGATGTTGAGTACGTACATTGGGTTTGCATTGACAATTTTTAATTATATTACTTCCCTCCATCATTTCTCTAAGAAAAAAGTACATGAAAGAAAAGCACCTCTATCACCCGCTCAAAAAGCATAATTAAAGACAATCAACAAAAAATTCACTAAAGATAGATTAAATTAATTTGAAAAATTGCTCAAGGAAATCCTCCATCCATCTCCTAATATGTAAGGATGAGATAACCTTTCGATTGAAAAGAGGTTCTGGGACATCGCCGCGAACAATTCTCTGAGCCAACCTGAAAATTCCATGTTATCAAGTCATTTGCATTTCAAAGTTGAACATTCCAAAATGACTAGATGACCGGTTTGATATATTCAATATTACTTCACAATTAATCAAAAAGTAAATGTTTTTAAACATGACATTTACTTCTTCCATGGCAAAAACATTTGCATCCATCATTCAGAAAATTTAAAGCAATTAACGCGAAACATGATATTCACACAACAATACTCTCCAAGACAAAAGAAACCACTCAAACACAATATGTTTAACATAAACATTTTTTACATGAAAAATACTTATGAAGTCATGTTAATTTGTTAGTCATCTGGCACCAAACATGTGGATACCCTACAATCTTCCTCAAGAAGTGATTGTCAGATGGTTTATCTCATCGTCTTGCAAGACTAATTAATGCAACAAATGATGCAAAGTAAGCTAAAACCAACACAAAGTTACAAGGAAATTAATATAGTCAAAGTCAAAAAATTATCTTCTATTTCTTTGATCAAGCAACTTATTCAGGTGATTTACATACAGTCATGAACCTTTATCCCAACATTAAATGACTTCTCTGGAAGTGCCACTTAATGGTAATCTTGTAATACTTGTTTTATGTTCTTTATGATGATAAAAATAATTTTAATATTGAAATCCTAGCTCGCAAAAGATGTAAACATATATACTAATAATTCAAGTTTTCACAAATGTGACCATAAACAATTTAATCAATCATAGAGGAAAATTAAACGGAAATTATCTTGCATTTTTTTAAGATCGCATACAAGTGGATAGAAATATGGTGGAAAAAAATGTATGTGGTACCCTTCAGCAATTGCTGTTTTTCCCACTCCAGGTTCACCAATTATCACAGGATTGTTCTTTGTCCTGCGCGATAAAATTTGAATGCATCGCCGTATTTCATCATCACGCCCAATAACAGGGTCAAGTTTTCCACGCCTGGCGAATTCAGTCAAGTCATTCCCATATTTTTCAAGCGCCTCGTATTTACCTTCCGGATCTATACAGAATTACAGAAACATGAAGTTATCAGACAAAGAAAATAACTGCAAAAATGTGTCCTCTAAGATAAAGAATCTCAGCAGAAAAAGACAAATATGAGCAAGATCGCTTCATATAAAATATTGATAAAACTGTTCCTCTCTAGCTGTCACATATATTTCATCGTGACTCAATTGTTTCTTTGAGATAACTATCAAGAAAATTTATTTTATGAACCTAACCAAAGTTTGAGTTTTACTAAAGAGAAGCTGCAAAAGTATGCATACTAATGCTTTTGAGACTAGAAGAACAAAGGATCAACAGCATTCCAAATGATTTAGCACAAAAGAAAACACAAATCATTTCCTTCTGGTTATTGAGTATGCTTAAAAAATTAAATATCCAACTGTAGTAGGTAGAAATATATTTGAATTGAACTTGAAAGACAACCTGGTCAGATAGTTCTGTATAGTAGTCAAAATAATAATTTGATTGTTAGCAATAGCCTACCACTACATTTTCTGATTACAAAAGATGCATGACATATTATTTGATTCTTTCCTCCTAGTTCACATCATGGGCGAAACCATTCAGCCCTGGCTAGCCCCATTCATTTTGGCCATAGAGCTCTTTCATTTTACCTCTAAAAGGGAGCTTCAACCAAAAAACCTTTTTATCCCTTTGCTTATGTCGGCTTCAACCAAATAATTCAACTTAGCCTTTCATCTTCTATAAAAGAATTTGTCCATTTTAGTTTTTATTTTCATTACAAGCTTCTAGTCCAGGGCTCATTATCTTTATCCTCTTCTTATCCATTCTTGGTTATGGTATTCTTCTTTGATTTAAAGAAATCAACTGAACTATTTTTATGAAATGTCAGTCTTTCAACTCTTTTAAATAAAATAAAATAAATTTTATCATCTTAGTTTTATATCTAGTTCAAATATTTTTATATATGAATTTGATGAGAATACGAGTACAAATAGTATCACTCAAATTAATTCATTTCATTGTATTTACACGTATTTATTTATTTTTTGATATTTTAACTCATTTGCTTATATACTGGGTTAAATATTTTATATTATAACATGTTACATTTATATATCTTGAAACACTAATTTTTCACTAATGATTTTTAACTAAAAAAATTATTATTTATATTTATTTTAGCCCACCCAAACATAAACTCGTTTCACACGTTTTTCAGGTATGAGTAAAGTTTTCAAACATTAACCTACAGTATGTGTAAACATACTCTGATCGGTAACTCTTTGACTGCCACGGACAGATTGAACAGCATCTTTCAAAGCATTCTCACTTAGTTGGAGATTTTTGAACAATTGAAATCCAAATCTCTTATCCAAAGGAAAAGCCAACACTAGATGCTCAACAGACAGAAATGAATCACCCATTTCTTTCTTAAACTTTCTCGCAATGTCCAACATAGCACTTAAATGTGAGCCCATGATAGGTCCAGTAGTATCTCCCATCACCTGCAAGAAAAATTTGCAAGGAGTATTTTAGAGAATTTTCATGGGAGTAAGTTCATCTGCTTCCATATGTCATACCTTTGGTTGTTGTGATATGAAGCAGTCTATAGACTGCAGAAGTGAGGTGTTGTCAACCCCAGCTTTGGTGAATATTCTTCGTGCCAGCCCATCCTTTTGTTCCAAAAGTGCTTTCATTAGATGCTCAGTTTCTACAACTTGTTGTTTGCTTTCTCTTGCTGCATCCACAGCACCGATAACTCCATCCCATGCCATCTCAGTAAACTCAGAGTTACTGATCTGTCAAGCAACTAAATAGTCATGTGTGCTCTTAACTTCAAAAATGCCATTATAAGGAACAAGAAATCATAGGAGACAAAAATGAGATTATAAAGAGGAAGTTAAACTCAATCGTGATACTTCCTTATCCTCCAATATATTCTTCAATACATCATCTACATCGGATTTAAAATTGCTCAGCCAACTGAAAAACTAAAATATACAAGAACTAATTGACACTAGATAGAATAAAACAGAGTACATATGTCACGCCCCAGGCCCGGGCCCACACCTACGTGACTGCACACAATGGGCCTCTATAGCAACTACTTCTCATTCGTCATCGCTTTATGAAAACGATTAACCCAAATTGTTATAAAAATCCATTGTAAGCCCATTATAAACTCATTTTAAATATTTAATTTTTAAGATGTGGGGACAAGAAGTATCACAATCATCCCTGCTTCAGAATGTTACGACCTCGTCGTGGCCTGACCCCTCGATCCACCAGCGCCGAGAATCTAGAGGTCGCTTCTACATGTTCAAGAGATGGTTCCCGTCATGTAACACTTTGCCCCGCAGGTTCAAGAGGTGGCTCTCATGCACGCAGCACTTTGCCCCGCATAGCACTTATTTCCCGGTGTTCTTTGTCGGTGACCGTCTCTGATACCACTTATCCCACATCTTAAAAATTAAATATTTAAAATGAGTTTATAATGGCCTTACAATGGACTTCTATAACAACTTGGGTTAATCATTTTCGTAAAGCGAGGACGAATGCGAAGTAGTTGCTATAGGGGCCCATTGTGTGCAGTCACGTAGGCGCGGGCCCGGGTTAGGGCCGTGACAACATACTCATCTTATGTATTATGTCATCAATTATGATCTCTAGTGCTAAACTAGAGTTGCTATTCAACTTCTAGCCCTTTAACACAACTTCCACCATGTATCATTCTCTCCCCATTCAAAACTAACTTGTTCGCAAGGTGAAGTGAGGAATAAAGACAGCATAAAATGTGACAACACTCCTAGGCATCCACTTCAGGTGGAAATTCCTACCAATAAAATGTATACATGTCACTTCGTCAATGCGAGAAGCACAAATGGCAAACGGACATTGCAATGGTCAAAAAATTTTTGTGCCGAAAGGACCAATACCTTTGAAAATATGCAACGAAATGTCAATTGCACCCTATCACCACAGAAGGCAAAATCAGTTTTAAAGAAAAATAAAAATCTAATTGAATGGCTCTGTGGTAACTAAAAGGCTAAAAGAGCAACCGTGTGTATAAAATGTTCACAATAGATCATCTCGGAAAAGCTGGAAGGTGGTAAAATGGTATAGAATAAGATTCTCTATGCATATCAATTGAAATCTTGGATAAAATAAATAAGATATTCATTCAGAATATAAATAAATATTAGATCTAAGGGATATTCAGTTATTGCTCTTGCGTATATATTTCAGTATGTAATTTGTACGCTAATCAATGAAGAAGGAGATTTATTTTCCCTTATATACATCATATACCAAACTACATGGTATCAGGCGTTCAAGTTAAATCCTAGCCATAGCCATGACCAAATACGGCCACATGGCTTCCTCCTCTGGTTCCGATAAACACACACCAACCAACTCGCTTGCACCCACACCTGATGTCACCCCAATTTCGTCTGTTACTTGTCACAAACTCAATGGCCAGAATTATCTTCAATGGTCTCAGTTTCTCATGATGGTCATCTGCGGCAAGGGCAAAGAAGATCTCTTATCAGGTTCCTCCAAACGTTCAGCTTCTACTGATGGCAACTTCGAGAACAACATCCTTATGTCCTGGCTTATCAATTCCATGGTCCCAGTTATCGGGGAGAACTTCCTGCTATACCAATCTGCCGGAGAGATGGGATGTAGTTCGTGATACATATTATGCCCTTGACTACACCTCGGAATTATTCGGCGCGGAAGGATTGCGTCCGCGCCAGGGTGAGGACACTTTCACGGCATACTTCAATGCCCTCACCAAACACTGGTTCTAACTAGATCTATTCGAATCCCACGACTGGAAGTGTCTGACTGATGAATCACAATTCAGGGAGATTGTGGAAACCAAACGGGTGTTCAAATTCTTTCTCGGTCTCAATCCATCGCTTGATGAAGTTTGCGGCCACATCTTGGCCACGAAACCATTTCCAGGACTTCGTGCGGCCTTCTCCGAGGTCTGACATGAGGAGAGTCGCCTGAAGTTGATGCTGGGCTCCTCTCATTCCCCTCCGATCGACGGTTCTGCCTTTGCTTCCATCGGCCTTCGTTATCCACCTTTCCCAACGGTGGTGGAAGCACTTCGCCATATTTTACTCCCGCTACTAATCAGCCAATACGGAATAGTCGGCTTTGGTGCGAGAACTGCAAGAAACCCAACCACACGGTGGACACTTGCTAGCGCATTCATGGCAAAACGGCTGACAGGAAGCCAAGCACGGAACAACGTGCCAATTCGGTTGTTGCTGATAATGCTTATCTTGTCTTGCAGCAACCTTTCACCCAAGAGCAACTCGATGTCCTTCAGCGGCTATTCGGCCTGAAATCTGCTCAGAATTCTACCCCTTCTACCTTACTTCTCAGTGCTAGTAATGCAACCCATCAAGGTGAATTTCCCCTTGCATTTTTCTTGAAACAGGATTTGTATTCTACGTGGATTGTTAACTCAGGCGCCTCTGATCATATGACGGGCAATCTTTCCCTCTTTAGTTCATGCAAGCCTTGTAACGACTCTCGATCCGTGTGCCAATGGTTCTACTTCAAAAATCTTTGGTGTTGGTTCTGTACAACTCTCACGTGATATTTGCTCACAATATGTGCTCTTCGTCTCCGACCTTGAGGTTAATTTATTGTTTGTTAGCAAGATCAATGTCGATCTCCATTGCACTACTAAATTCTCATTTGATTCGTCTTTTTCAAGAACTACCATCGAGGAAGACGATTAGCAGTGCTGATCTGCGTGCTAACTTGTTTCTCAACTGGATGGAGCCTCACTTCAAGAATGGACCACAAAGAATTCCAAGACCAATTTTTCTTAATTCTTGTTATCTTATCAATTCCGATAAAACATCGATATTCTTTTATGGCATTATAATTAGGTCATCCGAACTTTTCTCTTTGGTAATAAAACACCATGTTTACTTCAGTGTGATATTTGCCAAGTTTCCAATCACACACGTAGCACCTTCAAACCACAACCGTAAAAACCATCGACCCCCTTCTCAGTCATCCACAGTGACATCTGGGGGCCATAAAAAATAAAAAATGTGACGAGTACTCGTTGGTTCCTTTTCTTTGTGGACAATCATACTCGAGTATCGTGAGTATTCCTCGTGAAAGATAAGTCTGAAACAACTTCCTTCTTCCAACATTTTCATTCCATGATTCAGACTCAGTTTTCCACCAAAATCCAAGTCCTCCGCACTGATCAAGCCTGTGATTATTTTAATTCTGTGTTGAGTACATATCTGGTCAGCCATGGCATTCTACACCATAGTTCTTGTATCGACACCCCTCAACAAAATTGGTTATCTGAACGCAAAAATAGCCTCCTTGAGGTTGCCCATTCTCTTTCGTTCACATACAAAGGGTGATGTGGTGATTACTGCCACTTACATCATAAATTGAATGTCTTCTCATGTCCTCAACTATAAAACGCCTATCGAGTCCCTACTTGAATACTTTCCCCAAACACATCTCCTTAACTCTATTCCCCTCAAAATCTTTGGGTGTTCCGTCTTCGTCCATATTTATTCCCAACACCGTGGGAAACTCGATCCCCGGGCCATCAAATGCATTATTATAGGGTACTTCCCTAACCAGAATTGCTACAAATGTTACACCCCGATCACCAAAAGATGTTATCACTCTCTTGATGTCACTTTCTTCGAAAATAAACATTTACACCCCAATTTTCTTCGAAAATGAAGAGTAACACCGACGAATATCGAAATTGGGATCACACGTTATTTGTCGACCCAATTAATGTCACTACAGAACCAAACCATGTACTAAAACCTAACCACCTATCAACATCCCCAAATACACCACTCAAAGTTTATTCAAGAAGAAAGGTCATCCAAATGGAGAGACAACAAGAACCAGTACAAAGTCAATCGGTACAATACACTTCTACGTGGGCAGTTCCCAATTAAAAAGACCAAAATACTACTGAACTTGACAGTTATCTCCCATACTAGATCATTGCGACATTGATTATAGACCTATTACTTTAAGAAAGGGAAGTAGGACATGTACACAATACCCAATATGTAAATTTGTCTCGTTTGACTTTTTATCACCTGTATATCGTTCTTTTGTGTACAATTTAGATCAAGTACAGGTTCCAGGTACTATCGAGGATGCCCTCAAGGATCCGAAGTGGAAAGCTGTTGCCTTTGATGAGAACAAAGCATTAGAAAAGAACAACAAGTGGCAGATTACAGAACTCCTCCCCAGAAAACAGACAGTTGAGTGCAAATGGATTTTCACAGTGAAATATAAGGCTAATGGGATCATTGAACGATACAAAGCACGATTCGTTGCAAAAAAATACACTCAATCGTATGGAATTGATTACCAAGACGTTTGCTCATGTTGCAAGACTCAGCATCGTCAGGGTACTCCTGTCAATTTCCATCAATCTTGACTGGCCACTATTCCAACCGGATGTTAGAAATATGTTCCTCAATGGGGAGCTAGAATAAAAAGTCTACATGGATATTTCTTCAAAATTTGTGACAGAAGCGGTGAAACACAAAGTGTGCAGGTTGAAAAAGTCTCTATACGGTCTTAAACAGCCGCCTCGGGCGTGGTTTCATCGGTTTACAAATGAGTTGACAAAAGAAAGATACATACAATCATAGTTGTCAATCGAGCGTAGCGCCCCGTAGCGCAAAGATTGCCCGTGACTATAGCGCATGACGAATAGCGTAGCGAGGGTTATTTGAAATTAAAACGCCACAAGTATATAAATATAATATATAGCATATGCTAACATCAATTCAATTGTTCATATACTTGAAATATATATATATAAGTTCAAAGCATATAAAACCTCAATTCTAAAACTAGAAAAACATAATATAAAATTCATCCTCATCTTCTTCGTCAAGATCGAGACTATCTTCTTCATTTGAAATTGCATAGCGCTCGACATCATTCTCTTCTTCACTTTCTTCATCAAAGTCGAATTCATCCTCTTCATCTACAAGATTAAATGTAGTAGATGTTCCTATTGGACTTTTTCGTCTAGACTTAGATGTGGTCGCCTTCGAGCTTCCTGTAGGTGTAGATGTGTAGATTTACCGACGACGACGTGAGGTAAGTCCGGCGGCCGACAGCCCGATGTCCGGCGAGCCACGAGCAACAAAAGAGGAGAAGCAGTGGAGAATGGTAGGATTTATGTAAGGGTTGATTGGGAGAAATGGATAATATTGAATTAGAAGAGGACAATAAGCGTTGATTTCATATATTATTGGGCCAAAAAATTGTGCAAAATGGGCCTAAAAAAATTTCAGCATTATTTAAAAAAAAATTGTTCTACAGCTTTTGTTTCCTATAGCAAAGCTATCGCGTTGATAGCGACGATAGCACTCGCTATCCCGAAGTGTAGTGTGCGTAGCGCCCTGTAGCCACGGGGCTTCGCTTCGCCTTGCTACGCTCACTATTGACAACTATGCCTACAGTGCCAGTCAGATCACACGTTATTTTTGAAGCACATTGAAGGAATGATCGTTGCTCTCATTGTCTACGTTGATGACATCGTTCTCACGGGAAATCATGAAACATAAATGACTCGTATAAAAGGTGTCCTTTGGAGTTTGAAATGAAAGATCTAAGAAATCTTTAATATATTCTGGGTCTGGAAGTGGCTATATCATTTCATGGGATTTCAATTTAAGAGAGACTGGAACGAAAGGGTGCAAACTAGTCGACACTCCAATGGATCCAAATGTGAAAATATGGATCAGGATCGAGCACTTGTTGACAAAGGAAGATACCAGCAATTGGTTAGTAAATTGATCTATCTATCACACACTCGACTTGACACTGGATACATCGTAAGTGTTGTCAGTCAGTACATGACTAAACCTACTGAAGAACAGATGGAAGCCGTATATCGAGTGTTGAGATACTTAAAAATGAACACCACTTTAGAAATGCTACAATCAGAAATGTTAGTCGGCGCTCTACATCTTATATTGTTCATTTCTATGGGGTAATCTAGTGACATGGATAAACAAAGAAACAATCAGTCGTAGCCAAAAGTCATGCGGAAGCTGAATTCCGTTCTTTGTCCAATGGAATTCATGAAGGCGTGTAGCTTAAAATGTTGCTCAATGAATTCATGAAGGCGTGTAGCTTAAAATGTTGCTCAATGAATTGAAGATTGGAGATGACAATTGAGATGATGCGTGACAAACAAACGGCTTTAAAGATTGTTAAGAATCATGTGCACCATAGCAGAACCAAACATGTGGAAATAAACAGACATTTAATAAGTGAAAAGATTGAGAAGAGAGTAGTTGATCTTCATTATGTTCTCTCATACGTGCAACTGTCAGATATCTTGACAAAAGCCCTCCATCGACCACACTTTAAAGAATTAAAGACCAAGCTTGGCACGACAAACATATAATATCAAGCTCGAGGGGGAATGTTGAAGATCTTGGATAAGATAAATAAGATAATCTTTCAAAGTTTAAATAAAGATTAGAAATTTAGATTTGTAGGGATATTCAGTTATTGCTCTTGTTTATATATTTCAATAATGTATTTTGTGCGCTAATCAATTAAGAAGGATATTTATTTTCCCTTATACAGATCTTTTACCAAACTACAATATCACTTTGCAAAGTAACTGGTTGTCCTTTCCAAGGGAGTTCAATCCAAAGAAACAGTAAATAAAATAATGAAAAGAAATGTCTTCTGCAACTAATTAACCTAAAATAACGTCATGTCCTTCATGAGTATAACAAGCAGACTCCTGACCATGTCATAAATTGTTCTGTTGGACCACCTGTTATGACCCCGAACTGCCTTTACAAATCTTGGACAGCTACCATAAGATTTTGAGATTCGTGGCAGCTCTCAATAAAACCATCATTAGTACGATCTGCCTTCTTATCATAGAACGCAAATATGTTGGTCCTAGGAACATTCATCAGACGAGAGAAAGGATGGGAGAGCAGATTTTTAGTGCATTATATGTACAGATTTTGTAAAGGGCTAAAATGCAAACCGGGAATGCAAAGTACTGACTGACAACGCTGGTGATTGGTAATAGCAACTCAGCTTCAACCCCTTTATGTACCAAAATCAACAAAAACTTGAAATAATTTTATTGCAGATAGGAAGTACAGAGTGACAAGAACCTGGCCTGTGGCAGCAGCAGATGCAGAATACGACCGTGCAAGGGCAGAGCGGTGTGCGATATGGCTGAGGCACGATTCAAAGAACGGCTTGGGGGCCTTGGTAGAAGAGAATCCATACCCATTAGCAGCAACACGGAAGTGAAAAGAAGCCGCGAAGGTGCACAGCGGATTGATAGCAGGTGACCCAGCACGTGACCACATTAGCGCCGTCGCCGCCGACCTGCTCAGCCGTGCGGCCGATGAGCTTCGAGAAGTCGCCAACATCACCACGATCGCCTATGTGAAACACTACTCAAGCTTCTGCTTGTGCCAGGGGAAACAGAAATTATGATATTATTTATATTTCATTCGTCCGAGGAAAAAAAAAAAACTCTCTCTCTAAAAAGTACGAATAAGATAATGATTGATTCAAAAATTGAACTTTAATGGTAATAAATTAACGGTAAATTTCAAAAAAATACATCTGTCAATCTTTCAATTAAAATTCAGTACTTAGTTATAATTTTTTAGAAATCAGTACTTGACAAATCTATGCTTTTAGTTTTAACTCATCACAAAGCAAAAGTTACATTTTTACCTTTTATTATTTAAATAAATATATTATTTTAGTCACAAAAATTACATGAATCTTCTTCATTTAAAATATAATTTTATAAAAAATTTGTTTCTCAATTATCATGGAATAAAAATAAATACTTATTTTGATATATAAAGTACCTATTATGGGGTTTCAAATACTTGATTTTGATCTTCGAATACTCCAAATAAATGAGAAAATACTATATTTTCGAGTATTCACCATAAATTCTATCATTGTTAGTCTTTTCATGAAAAATGCATTAGGATGACTTATTCATGTCATTTTATTTTTTTAGAAAAAGCATAGGTCATCACTCATCTTGAAATAAAATTAAGTATTTATTTTTGACTTACAAAATACCTATTTTGGAGTTTCAAATGCTTGATTTGACTATTTTAATAATCCAAATGTGTAAGAAAATACTGGATCTTCGAGCTATCACAATAAATTCAATAATTGTTGGTCTTTTCATTGAAAATACATTAAGATTACTTATTCATGTCATCTAATTTTTTTAAAAAACATAGTTTCTCACTCATTGTTGAATTAGAAAAAGTACTTATTTTGATCGATAAAATACTTATTTTGGGGTTCCAAATATTTGATTTGGCTATTCGAATACTTCAAATGTGCAAGAAAATACTTAAGTTTCAAGTAATATTAAGTAACTTTTAATGATGTCATTTGTGAAGTTAAAATGTGATACTTAAATTGATACAAAGAGTATCTAATTAGAGTCTATAAATATATGATTTTACCCCGTAAATACTCATATACAATAATTTGAGGATGCCAAAATATAATTTGAAGTTAATATTAATTGACACCGATGATGATATTCGTGAAGTAAAAAATGTAATGCTTAAATTAATACAAATAATACATAATTCGAGTCCACAAATACTTGATTTTACCGTTTAAATAGTCAAATTCGATTGAGTGTGTAAAAATATATAGTTTGAAGATAATATTGAATGTTATTTGATGATAATATTTGTGAATAAAAAACGTGCTAACTAAATTGGTACAAATAGTACCTAATTTGATTTCACATATACTTGATTTTGTCTTTTTAATACTCAAATTTGATTATTTTGGTATATAAAAGAATATAGTTTCAAGTAATATTGAGTGACTTTTGATGTGTCATTTTTGAAATTAAAATGTGATACCTAAATTAGTACAAAAAGTATCTATTCGAGTCTACCAATACATGAAGTACTTAATTTGGGCAAATACTTGATTTCGTAACTGAGATACTCACAATATGTACTAAAATACTGGATATTCGAATAAACAACGTAGGTTCACCAAGTGTTGGTATTTTTATGGAATATACATTTGGATGACATATTCATCTCATTTAATATTTTTTTTATAAAAAACAAATTTTCAACTAAGCATGAAAATTTTAAAGTATTTATTTTTACTTGAGAAGTACCTAATTTGAGTTTGCAAATACTTGATTTCGTAAATGAGATACTCACACTATGTTTTAAAATACTGAATATTCGAATAGGAAAACGTAAGTTCAACAAGTATTGATATTTTCATATAATAAGTATTTGGATGACATATTCATCTCATTTTAAAAAAAAATTGTAAAAGAAAAAACAAATTCCCAACTAAACATGGAAATTCTAAAGTACATATTTTTATTTGAGAAGTGCCTAATTTGAGATTAAAAATATTTGATTTAGTATATGAGATACTCATAATATGTAATAGAATACTGGATATTCGAATATGGAACGTAAGCTCACCAAGTGTTTATCGTTCCTTGGAAAGATGCATTTGGATGACATATCCATCTCATTAATTTTTTTTTTTTTTGTAAAAACAAAAAACAAAAACAAAAACAAAAACAAAAACAAATTCTCAACTAAGTATTGAAATTTTAAAATACTTAGTTTTATTTGAGAAGTATCTAATTTGAGTTTGCAAATACTTTATATCTTGAATAAGATACTCACAATATGTATTAAAATACTGGATATTCGAATAGGCAACGTAAGATCACCAAGTGTTGGTCTTTCCATGGAAGATGCATAAGAGTATCTAAATTGGTGAAGTTAAAATATGGTAGCTAAATTGGTACAAAGAGTATCTAATGCGAGTTCGCAAATACTTGATTTTACTCCCTAAATTCTTATATCCAACTATTTGAGGATGTCAAATTATATAGTTTGAAGTTAATATTGAGTGGTCTTTGGTGATGACATTCGTGAAGTAAAAATGTGATACCTAAATTAATACAAATAATACCAAATACGAATCCACAAATACTTGATTTTACTATTTAAATACTCAAATTCGATTATTTGATGATGTCAAAATATATATTTGAAGTCAATATTGAGTGGCCTTTGATGATGAGATCCGTGAAATAAAAATGTGATACCTAAATTGTACAAGTATTACATAATTAGATTCCACTGATAATTGATTTTACCATTTTAAAACTCAAATTTGATAATAAGTATAATGAAAGAATATTGATACATATAATGAATGATTACCAATAAATATTATGAATGAATACTATGAAGATGATATACAACGAAGTATTGTCTTGTAATTTAATGAATACCAACAAGTATTGTGAATGAATATTAATGTTATTATAAATTAATACCCATAAGTACAAAGAAAAAATACTAATAAGTATAATGAATAATTATCCGATAAGTATTATGTCAAATAAGTATAATTGTCAAATAAGTCATTCAATGAATATCAAAAAGTATTGTAAATTAATATTGATGAGTATTTTATAAATAATTAATCTTAGAATCGATATCTATACTTAAAGTGCAAACTTCAAGCTCATTTACGAACTATGTTCATAATATATATCTCCCAATTAGTTCATGATGTACAATGAACTATGTTTATTTATTTAAATGACATGAATAAGTATCCTAATGAATTTTTCATGGAAATATTGCATATTCGAATATCCAGTATTTTAATACATATTGTGATTATCTCATTTACGAAATCAAGTATTTGCAAACTCAAATTAGATACTTCTCAGGTAAAACTAAGTACTTTAAAATTTTCATACTTATTTGAGAATATTTTTTACCAAAAAAATATTAAATAAAATGAATATGTAATCCAAATGCATCTTCCATGGAAAGACCAATACTTGGTGAACTTACGTTGCATATTCGAATATCCAGTAGTCTATTACATATTATGAGTATCTCGTGTACCAAATCAAGTATTTGCAATATGGAATTAGGTACTTCTCAAGTAAAATTAAGTATTTTTAAATATTCATACTTATTTGAGAATTTGGATTTTTTTTTACAAAAAAATATTATATGAAATAAATATGTCATCCAAATGCATTTTTCACAGAAATACCAACACTTGGTGAACTTACGTTGCATATTCGAATATCCAATATTCTATTACATATTATGAGTATCTCATGTACTAAATCAAGTATTTGAAATATGAAATTATGTACTTCTCAAGTAAACTAAGTATTTTAAAATTTTCATGCTTATTTGAGATTTTTTTTACAGAAAATATATTAAATGAGATAAATATTTCATCCAAACGAATCTTCCATGGAAAGCCAACACTTGGTAAACTTACGTTGCATATTTGAATATCCAATACTCTATTAAATATTATGAGTATCTCTTGTACCAAATCGAGTATTTGCAAACTCAAATTAGGTACTTCTCATCCAAATGCATGCATATTTCATGAAAATACCAACACTTGGAGAACTTACGTTGCTTATTCGAATATCCAATATTTTAATACATATCGTGAGTATCTCATTTACGAAATCAAGTATTTGCGAACTCAAATTAGGTACTTCTCAAGTAAAACTAAGTACTTTAAAATTTGCATACTTATTTGAGAATTTGGTTTTTTAACAAAAAATATTAAATGAGATTACTATGTCATCCAAATGCATTTTTCATTGAAATACCAATATTTGATGAATTTACATTGTCTATTCGAATATCCAGTATTTTAATACATATTGTGAGTATCTCATTTACGAAATCAAGTATTTGCAAACTGAAAATAGGCATTTCTCAAGTAAAACTAAGTATTTTAAAATTTACATGCTCAGTTGGGAATTTGATTTTTTTTTTAAAAAAAATATATTAAATGAGATGAATATGTTATTCAAATACACATTTCATGAAAAGACAAGCAGTGACTGAATTTATGGTGATCGTTCAAGATCCAGTATTTTCTTACATATTTAGAGTATTTAAAGAGTCAAATCAAGTATCTGAAACTTAAAAATAGATATTTTTTATGTCAAAATAAGTACTTAATCTTATTTTAATGATGATTGATGAACTATATTTTTTTAAAATAAAATGACATGAATAAGTCATCATAATGTATTTTTAATGAAAAACCAACAACGACTGAATTTATGGTGATTGTTAGAAAATATAGTATTTTTTTACACATTTGAAGTATTCAAATAACAAAATAAAGTATCTGAAACCACAGAATAAGTACTAATATTTTGGTAGATAGAAAACACACAATTAATTTGGTAAATAAAATTATATATTTATTTAAATAGTAAAATGGCAAAAATGTAAAATTATCTTTGTAGGTAGTTAAAACTAAGTTTGTAGTGTTGTCAGGTATTAATTTGTCAAAAAAATCTTCTAGGTACTGAATCTTAAATGAAAGATGTGCAGATGTATTTTTTTCAAATTTGCCCTTAATATGTCATCCAAATGCATTTTTCATTGAAATACCAATATTTGATGAATTTACATTGTCTATTCGAATATCCAGTATTTTAATACATATTGTGAGTATCTCATTTACGAAATCAAGTATTTGCAAACTGAAAATAGGCATTTCTCAAGTAAAACAAGTATTTTAAAATTTACATGCTCAGTTGGGAATTTGATTTTTTTTTAAAAAAAAATATTAAATGAGATGAATATGTCATTCAAATACACATTTCATGAAAAGACAAGCAGTGACTGAATTTATGGTGATCGTTCAAGATCCAGTAATTTCTTACATATTTAGAGTATTTAAAGAGCCAAATCAAGTATCTGAAACTTAAAAATAGATATTTTTTATGTCAAAATAAGTACTTAATCTTATTTTAATGATGATTGATGAACTATATTTTTTTAAAATAAAATGACATGAATAAGTCATCATAATGTATTTTTAATGAAAAACCAACAACGACTGAATTTATGGTGATTGTTAGAAAATATAGTATTTTTTTACACATTTGAAGTATTCAAATAACAAAATAAAGTATCTGAAACCACAGAATAAGTACTAATATTTTGGTAGATAGAAAACACACAATTAATTTGGTAAATAAAATTATATATTTATTTAAATAGTAAAAGGGCAAAAATGTAAAATTATCTTTGTAGGTAGTTAAAACTAAGTTTGTAGTATTGTCAGGTATTAATTTGTCAAAAAAATCTTCTAGGTACTGAATCTTAAATGAAAGATGTGCAGATGTATTTTTTTCAAATTTGCCCATAAATTAACTTATTCTGCTTAATTAACATTTTATAATTTGATTTTTTTTTTCAAAATTCAACTTAATGTGTATTATATCATTTAAGTTTAATTATTCTTATTAAATTCAACTTAACGTGTATTATATTTTTATATTAATGTGTATTATATTTTTATATTAAAATTTGAATACAAGTTACCATAAAATTTATCAAAAATGCTTAAACCAAATAATGAAACTTTTATCGTCATAATCACACAAATGGGGATACAGAGTTAAATTCATTTGTCCTCATATCAGTGATCTGGTCTTCACATGCGGTCGGGTTTTTTTAGGATATTGTTTTTTTCATGATCTAAGACTTTAATTATAAACATTTTTGGAATTCTCAATGGATCAATATCAGATTTCAACATTTTAAAATAATGATTAGGATTGCTTCTATCATCTGATAATAGTACATCTAATCTCCAGCAACAAATATTCGTTTTATTATATTTTATAATTGTATTAAAAATTAAATTTAGGAATATATATAATTTATTAAAAATAAATTTTAGGAATATACATAATAATATTCCATTCATGAATACTTTTTTCATTATAACTATTAGCAAAAATGTGTATTCTTGTTCTTCAATAAGAACATCCATGGGAGTAGGTCTATTATAATAATATTTATTTTGGATAGGTTTATCTACCCATTTAATTTTATTAATTTCTTCATCAAAATGATTCTCATTATTGTCAAACTCTTCATTAAGAGTATTTAAATTAAGATATTAAATTTTTCTTCTAATAATTTTTCTATATCAGAAACAGAAGACTTAAATTTAAAATCTTTTATATCTAGAGGGGATTGAATGGAAGTAGCAGCAATAGAAACAATATTATTGTCTTCTTTAGATTGTATATGAACATCTGATTTAATTTGATTAATAGCTAAAATTATTTTATCAATACGATCTTTAAGAGAAACTATTTTTTCTCCTATTATTGTAAGATATAAATTTATATAATTCTGTTTTTCAATTATCTGATTAATATGTTTAACAGTTATTTGTAACATATCATTTTCAAATAATTTTGAAAAAGCAGTAAAATTTAAAATTTTATTATTTTTTCTATAATAAAAGATTGTTGAGGAGGATAAACAGATTTTTGAATCTGTCCAGAAGAAAGTTTATAATTTCTTTCAAGAATAGAAATATAATCTATAATAAATATTTTGAAAAACCAAGGAACAAAATGTATTAATTTATTCTGGTTTTCACAGTATTTATAAAATTCCAAAACAATATAATCAAACTCTTATTCAGAGAAACTTTTAAAGTACCAATCTCTGAAAGATACACATTTGGGTAAATAAAATTCTACATTGATCTTTGCTCTAGCAAGAGATCCTTTAGTAAAATCAATTTTTGGTTTACTATCCATTAAATACTAAAATTCATTTCTGAAATTGTATCAGTTTCTTTAACTTTTTGAAAGTTACTTTTATGAACAATATTGTTTTGATTAATGATTAATTCTTCTACTGTATCTTGTACAGAATACTCTATCTTCTCTTGTCTGAGAAGTAGAAGCTCTAGAAGTTTGTAGTATATCTACCATATAATCTAAAGGTGTAATAAAAGAATGACTAGATCTTGATCTAGCATAGATAGAAGATGGTAATAATCTTATTTGTTCATTATTAAACTGTATTTGAACAGATTCTTCATTGTTTTGTATAACTTGTTGTAAATCCCAATTTATTATAAGAACCTTATATTCATTATTATTCTGAAATTTAAGTTCTTCCTTTTCTTAGCTCAGTATGAGTTGAAGATGGTATATAGGCTGGAAACCAATAACCTCCATGTGTGCGAAATCCACTAAGGAAAATTTTGGTAAAACAACGTCACGTATCATATTCACTTTGATTCCAAGCCCCAGATGGTATCAGAGCCATGGAAATAGTCTGGTTAATAATTTAGCACTTTTTATTCAAATGAATATTTTCAGTATGAAAGAAACTGTTCAAAACAGTTTAAATGAAGAATATGATTTACCTGAAAATTTACATTTATTGAATAAATGGACTATTCCTAAGATAGAATCTAAAATGATCTATAAGTTAGGAACCTTTGAAAAAATTTGTTTTAAACAGGTAGTTAAAACTACAGAATCATCATTACCTCTTCATAATGATGAAATGGTTATTAGATTATTAAATAATAAAGATATTTTACTTTATAGAAAAAATTACAGATTTATTCATATAGGTTTAATTCAAATTGCTATTAGACCTTTAACTTTAGAAGGTTTACCAGAAAGCTTTATAGCAGCTTTAAGAGATGATAGAAATTTGAATTGGAAACAATCCCTTATGGGAATAATTCAATCTAGTCTGGCACATGGTCCAGTATATTTTGATGTTTATCCTAATTTATCTTTATCTTTGTCTGATATAAATATATTAGATTCTTTAACATTAAATGTTAAAAATCATGGTTATAATTATACTCCTGGAACAGAGGTCATATGTATCTGTTATCGTATTTATTATAAACCATTATTTACACTGAATCCTATATGTAAAAGAATAGATAAAAAATTAAATGAGACTATTCTCATATAAACTAATTTTAATAGATATAATATTACAACCCGTATATACATAAAATGGGAAGATATTGAATTTCCAGAATAATAATGAATATAAGGTTCTTATTTGGAACTTTTACAAAACATAAAAAGATTTATAAAAGATATACCAAAGAAATTAAACAACAGAGGATTTTACCGAGATCCCATAAAATCATAAATTCATAAAAATCACCCATAAACGCCTTAAATGACATTTCTCGGCTAAGCAGGCTGAAGGGCTACAACATGAATTTATTTTTTCTGGTTAAACTCGAACCTTGATTTTACCATTTCCTGGTTCATCTTTTTACCTTATGTTCTAACCAAAGACTCTTATATTACATTAAATTCCAAAAATTTAAATAAATATTTTATTATATCAATTTAATTGCAAGTTACAAATAAATATAGATCATGTCATAGTAAGGTAATAATTTAGCACGAATATTTTAGCCTGTCATTCAGGCTAATCTATGAAATATAAATTTTTAAACAGTAAATAAAAATAGAAAATAAAAACAATGTAAACTTACAAAGTTGTTATCAGAACTTCAAGTTTTTATTGATAAACTTCAGAAGGGTTGTTTACAAGAGAGAGAATAGAAGGGAGCAAACTCAATCGTGTTCTCCTAAGAACACAGAATGATCCTATAAATAGATAGAAGAGCCGGACATGAAACCCCGAATTCTATCTTAAAATAAAAATAGCAAAATTCTTTATTAAAGCAAATAGTAACATGGTTACAATAGTCAAAAAGTCTATAGTGATATGCCACCCACTTTTGTCATGATATGCCATGATGTGTTATTTCACCAACTCTGAATGGTGAGATTCCACTTCAACCATTTTGATTATCTTTAATATTGTCCTTTAAGGAATTCTTCAAATTTTCAAAAATATCTTCAATTTGAGATAGATGAGGAATATCATCCTCTGGATCTTGTGCATATCTTCATTAGATGGATAAATTGATTTTCACTGGATTCAGATGCCATAGATTGATCAGATTTTGAATCAGAACATCCAATATTCTTATAAAGATCCTTCTTCTATATAAACTTCAATCATTTTTTCTTTTGAATAAATCTCAGAGTATTTCTGAGTGAGAATTTTGAATGGACTCATAGAGGCCTTCTCCTTCTCTTGTTGTTTATTCAATTCTTTCTGGTATAACGAAAATTTTTCCTCCATTTGATGAGGAGTATCATAACCATAAGGTTTTCCAGTTTCTGGATCATCTCTTAGTAATTTGTCCCAAAATTTAGTGGAACTGACTCGCCATATGCAAGGGATTCCTTTATCAGTGTATCCAAATTCTGGTTGCCATTTCCAGATCCAAGGAATTCCAAATTCCATAAAGAATAGACATAAAGTCTTTCTATCAATCCAATGTTCAGAGAATGATTTTTTAATACTTGGAGAAACATTTAACCAAGTATTCATGGGTTTTATAAAAACCTCTGGCAAAATCTTTGCAGATGGACCAAATATTTTCCACCAAATTAAAAACCAATTTGGAACAGAATGATGAAAAACATTTTCATAGATCTTTAAGAACCATGTATGTTTCCTTTTTTCATTTTCATAGAATAGAGTTTTATTAAAACTCTTAATATAATCCCAAAAATTGAATTTGAAACTCATTTTATGACTTTCAGAATAAAATTTTTTTTCAACCAATGGAGATATACCTCATTCTTCAATAGATATTATCTTATTGATAATATACTTAGATAAGTTATAACTTCCTTTTTGCTGGGTATTACTGAAAAAGTGAGTTATATCAACACTTTTTGTAGATAACAGAAGATTTTCATAAAATCCTCTTTCCTTATAAGAACCATATACATATGATGTATTGGTTAAGTATCTCTCCATGATAGTCCATGGAGTTTTCTCCCATTGAGTATCATTTTCTTCTATAAGAAGAATTAATTCACGATGTTTTGACTCTGTGTATAGAACAGAATCATTATCATCATCTTTTATAATATTAGCATATGATGCTGAAGCTTGAGAATATGTATTATTTCTCTGTTTTTGTGTGGGAAACCGGACGCTAATCATGTTCTTAATCGTCATTGGGACTATTTAATCAATTATAATAAACATGGTCTAAATTTTTTTTAAAAAATTGCGGAACGTAATGGAATAAAACTTATATACATCTCAGTATAAAATGAAGTACAAGTCCTGTACCGTCTACAAATCAGTAAAAACTAAGGTTCAACATCTAATTATCAAGTGTCAAAACCCTATATACATCAAAGTCCGAAGTCTCCACTCTATCACGATCTCTCCTCATCTCCTGGACCCTGATCCTGTCCCACCTGTTGTCATGTACACATACAAACAAGACAACAGCCGGAGAATTCCGGTGAGAAATACATCCCAGTATAAATCAACGAACATGCAATCATATAATCAATAAAAAAGCATGTAACAAATAACAGTAATATATATCAAAGTCTGAAAACATAACCAATATAAAACTGTCAATCGTACTCGTGACTCCACGACTCAGACTAGACTCAATCCTAGTCTAGGGATCCCGATTTCCAGATGTGGTATTCCTATATCGACCAACAGTAATAGAAGAAACTCCGATTCTATCCACGTCGATATAACCAAACATCCAGTGTCTTGACCTAACCGTCACAGACTTTGGCGTTTTCACCAATTTCCTATCTTGTGACATCGTGCAATGTGCCCGTGGCGATCCCACCACTATCAGGCGCTTCTGTCACAAGATCACTCCTCTAATACTCGTCGAATACATGCTTCCTATAAATCAATAGAACAAGCATATCAAATCAAATCAATAAACACAATCATAATAATAAGTATGTGATTTAGGGAAACTCAAGTATATCAAACTATACTCGAGTCGATCTCCCGGTACCACATTGACTTATACCTTTCGTCTGTAGTCTTGGTTTGAAGCAATATCAGTTCTGAACTCAAGACTGTCTCTGTAAATCTGAAACGACATATCGAGAATCATAATATCAATATTCCACTCTTAATTCAACACTTGAATCTGTTTAATCTGGATTTAAGTCAAATCAACGGCATACGGCACAATCTCAGTATCCCCGTCAATACCAAATCAACAGACATTAATTACAAATCATAACTCATATCCGATACAATCTGTAATTCATTCATAATCCAAATCTGTCCGATTTCAAATCAATATAATCAGAAAATCATAACAATTCCATAATCAGTCTGTTTTACCAATCTGACTTCGATTCTACGATGTCTAACATGTCAAGAACATCATATATGAATCATATTTGATTCTGACAATGTCATAATTTCAAGACTATCAAAACGTAACAAAACTTACGTCCAGTGGTAGCCTGCATTGATAGGAACACAGTACTGAAGTCGGATTCTAATTCGGACGGACGGATTTCTCGCAAATCGAATTGAATGTAATTCTCCTCCGAAAGCTCTCGTTTCTTTCCTTTTTCTAACTGAGGAAACGAATTCTGATATGTATATATATATATATATATATATATATACATATACGTAACATGCATCAAGGCAAATGGCGCATCCTACATGCAACACGTCTCGCGCATATGCGCGACCCTCCTCGGCGCATATGCGCGAGACAGTATGTCTCGGCGCGTAGCTCGCACATGCGCGAGGCCCTTGTTCATTTTGCCCAACTCTCGGGTACCTTCGCGCATGTGCGCGGATACACATCGCGCATGTGCGCGAGGTTCTCTGGACATCTCGCGCATGTGTGCGCTCCCCGTCGCGCATGTGCGCCCACCTCTCTGGAGTTGACTTTGAACCCTCGCACAGCTCGCGCATATGCGCGCACACCCACCGCGCATATGCGCGAGACCCTCTGCTCGTTTCGCGCATGTGCGCGTCTCATGTCGCGCATGTGCGCGAAAGGCACTGTCCTCGCACTTACATCTTTTCATGCTGAATCAAATCGTGTCCCGATTAATCCTCTCATAATCATATCAAATTATAAATCAATTAATTACAGATTACTAGGATTAAATTCTCGGGCATTACATTTTGTTTCAAAAATTCTTGAAAATCATTGTATAACTCATTAATCTGCTCAGTATTACTGGCTGATGAACTTGATAAGTTTTGGGCTATTAGCCTCTGCTTTCCATGTTGTGCTATAATATTAGGGGGTTTTCCCCTTCCACCTCTTCCTCTATAAGAGAAATCTCCTATACCTCGAGAGCTCATATCTGTAAATAAATACATTAATATAAATATTCTCGAGTTAAGAAATCAGGTAGATGATTATCTTCACTTTTTTTATAAATGATTTCAAAATCAAAAGGAGCTAAATGAGCTTGCCATCTTGCAAACATTTGTTTATTAACACCATGTTTGAAATCTTTATTAAACATAAATTTTGCAAATTGCAGTCAATTTTTATAATAAACTTTTGATTATATAAATCATCTTGAAATTTTAAAATACATCTTACAATAGCTAAGATTTCTTTTGCTACCGTGGAGTAATTTTTCTGGGCATTATTCCATTTTTCAGAATAAAATTTTATAAGATATTCTTGTTTTGTACTGAGGATCTTTTTGTTTTAAAATCCTCCAAAACCTATATCTGAGGCATCAGTTTCAACTATTTTATCCCATTGGAGATTAGCAAGCATAAGACAAGGAAGATTTTTAACCTTTTCTTTAATATTTTTAACAGCCATAGTATGTTTTTCCGACCAAGGTAAATGATTTTTCTTTAACCTATCATATAAGATAGCAGAATCCTTAGTAAGATCTTTAATATAAGGAGAAATATAATTTAAACTTACTAAATATCTTTGTAACTGAGTTTTATCAGTTATAATATCAGGAAATTTTGAACCAAATTCTATACTTCTTTGTATATGAATTATTTTCCCTTTTTAAATCATATTACCAAGAAATCTAATATTAATTTGAAATAAAATCATTTTAGATTTTGATATGACAAAACCATTTTGAATAGCAATGTTTTTAAACATATCTAAATGTTTAAAATGTGTTTCAATATCATTAAAAAATAATAAAATATCATCTATATAAACAATTATAAAATTGCTATAATTATAAAAAATATCATTCATAATTTGTTGAAATTCTGAAGGGACATTTTTAAGTCCAAATGACATTATTGTCCATTCATAATGTCCTATTGGAACATTAAAAGCAGTTTTATATCTATCAGATTCTTTTACTTGAATCTGCCAAAATCCCGATTTTAAATCAAAATTTGAAAATATAATTGCATGTACCAATCTATCTAATAAATCTTTTTTTATTAGGAATAGGATGGCTAATCCATTTTAAAACCTTATTAAGAGGTTTATAATTTATTACTAATCTAGGAACACCTCTTTCCTGCTCAGAATGTTTATTAACATAAAAAGCAGTACAAGACCAAGAAGATCGAGAAGGTTTTATTAAACCTTTTTCTAATAAAGAATGAATTTCATTTTTACATAATTCTAAATATTCAGAATTCATTTGACAAGGACGACCCTTGGTAGGAATATTCTTTTCATCAAAATTCTCTTCATATGAAGAGAGATAATATGCTTCTTTCTATTCCAAAAAGCATTTGAAAGATCATTACATATTTCTAATGAAAATTTATTATAAATAATTTTAATTTTTCCTGCAATTTAGGATTATTTAATTTATCATCTATAGTTAATATATTAACTTCTTCTTTTAAAGAATTAATTTGAAAAGTTTTCCTATCAATCTTCTCCTGTAATTCATTTAAAATTCTATGAACATGTTTAGTTATAAACTTAAAAGAAATAGGATTACCTTGAAAAGTTCCTATAATACCTGTTTCATCTACATAAGTTAAATGATATATTTGATAAATAAAAGAAAGACCAAGTATAAGTTGGTTAGAAATATCTTTTGCTAATAAAAAACTGGTTTGAATACAATTTTTATCTTTGCAAATATATACTTTTGGTAATTTATAATTTATTTCTAATGGTTCTCCTCCTTCATGAGAAAGAGAATGAGTAGTTTTATGAAAATATTTTGTAGGAATTAATCCTTCCTGTATAAAATTTAAATCCGCACCACTATCAATCATAGCAATGAAATTTTTTTTATAAAATTTTCAATTAATAAAGTAATATTGGTGTACTATTTTTGAGATATAATCATGCTTAAAACAGATAAATGTTTTTGATTTGGATCAGGAAATGAAATATCCTGAAGATTATCAAAACTTTCAGAATTATTAACTGGATTGTTAGTTTCAATAATTGAAATACGATAATTTAAACTATTATTATTGTGTTGTAAAATTTTTACTTGTTCTTTAAGATTATCTATTTCTTTAACTAAATCCTGTATAGTAACTGGATTCTGTTTACTATATTTTTGTTGTAGAAGATTTTTTACTTCTTTCATGGAATAAGCTTGTTCTTGTTTAATAAGAATATTATTATTATTGCTAGTTGAAACAGTATTTTCCATTTGATCTATAATTGTAGATTTAAATATTGTATCCTTAATCATTTTAAGAAATTCTAAAATATTATTATTAGTTAACACATTAATATTTAAATCTTGAAACTTGAGACATGAGTTTATAAAAATCATCATTTTTATTAGTATTATCATCTATATGATTTATACAAGTTTTTCTTTGTATACAATTATTACACTATTCTAAATCAGAAATTTCTGATTCAGGTATCTAATATTTCTTCTGAAATATTAGATTCTAACGAACTTTCAGTTTCACTGTCTGCAAATTACTAATTTATTTTTATATTATCTTCTTTTCGTGAATTACGGCTTTCTTTTCTTTTCTTCTTTTTATCTCTTTGTCTATCAGACAAATGTCTTTTCATTCTATAAATTTTTCATCTTTTTTTTTTATTTTTTTTCTTACCTTTATTAGATAATTCCATGCCAAATTGATCACAAAATTTACCTAATTGCTTTTTCTCAAGTAAATTCTGTCTTTTAATTTGATTATTTAATTTTAATTCATTACAAAGAGCTAAACCCTCTTTAATACAAGTACTAATTAATTTTCTATAAGTATAATTTTAATATGGAATATTAATATCATCTTTTCTTAGAACTTTTCTAATTCTTTTAAGCAAATAGAAAAGGTAAACCATTTATAAATTTAGCTTTCCAAAAACTATTATTACAGTCTGGTATCTCATATATTCGAGATAAAAATGTATCTTTATATCATCTAAAATCAGTAAGTGTTTTACATTTTAGCTTACTTAATAAAGTACGAATTTTTTCACTATTATCAGTGAATCTACCAGTAAAGTGTTCAATCATTGTCATTATTAATGAATATACTACATTTTCTGATTGAATATTATTCTCAATTTTTATAGAATTTATAATATCATCTTTTTGAGATTGATTTAAATAATTATCCCACCAACCTTTAAGTTGGCCAGTAAATCCTAATATAATTATTTTAGCAATATTTTTATCATTATTGCGTAAAGTTTTACACACATTACTATACATAAGCATTCTGTGAGCAGTATTATAAATTTGCTTATCACTAAAATCATCTCTGGAATTTAAATTCTTCCTTTTCTTAGCTCAGTATGAGTTGAAGATGGTATATAGGCTGGAAACCAATAACCTCCATGTGTGCGAAATCCACTAAGGAAAATTTTGGTAAAACAACGCCACGTATCAGATTCACTTTGATTCCAAGCCTCAGATGGTATCAGAGCCATGAAAATAGTCTGGTTAATAATTTAGCACTTTTTATTCAAATGAATATTTTCAGTATGAAAGAAACTGTTCAAAACAGTTTAAATGAAAATATGATTTACCTGAAAATTTAGATTTATTGAATAAATGGACTATTCCTAAGATAGAATCTAAAATGATCTATAAGTTAGGAACCTTTGAAAAAATTGGTTTTAAACAGTAGTTAAAACTACAGAATCATCAGTACCTCTTCATAATGATGAAATGGTTATTAGATTATTAAATAATAAAGATATTTTACCTTATAGGAAAAATTACAGATTTATTCATTTATGTTTAATTCAAATTGCTTTTAGACCTTTAACTTTAGAAGGATTACCAGAAAGCTTCATCGCAGCTTTAAGAGATGATAGAAATTTGAATTGGAAACAATCCCTTATGGGAATAATTCAATCTAGTCTGGCACATGGTCCAATATATTTGATGTTTATCCTAATTTATCTTTATCTTTGTCTGATATAAATATATTAGATTCTTTAACATTAAATGTTAAAACTCATGGTTATAATTATACTCCTGGAACAGAGGTCATATGTATCTGTTATCGTATTTAATTATTATAAACCATTATTTACACTGAATCCTATGTGTAAAAGAATAGATAAAAAATTAAATGAGACTATTCTCATAGAAACTAATTTTAATAGATCTAATATTACAACCCGTAGATACATAAAATGGAAAGAAATTGAATTTCCAGAAAATTGGATAATTGAACAAGCTATTCTTAGAAATCCTATAATAAATAGAGATTTACAACAAATTATACAAAATAATGAAGGATCTGTTCAAATACAGTTCAATAATGAACAAAGAAGATTATTACCATCTTCTATCTATGCTAGATCAAGATCTAGTCATTCTTTTATTTCACCTTTAGATTATATGGTGGACATTCCTCAAACTTCTAGAGCTTCTACTTCTCATATAAGAAAAGATATAGAGTCTTCTATACAAGATACAGTAGAAGAATTAATAATTAATCAAAACAATATTGTTCATAAAAGTAACTTTCAAAAAGTTAAAGAAACTGATACAGTTTCAGAAATGAATTTTAGTATTTAATGGATAGTAAACCAAAAATTGATTTTACTAAAGGATCTCTTGCTAGAGCAAAGATCAATGTAGAATTTTATTTACCCAAATGAGAATCTTTCAGAGATTGGTACTTTAAAAGTTTCTCTGAAGAAGAGTTTGATTATATTGTTTTGGAATTTTATAAATACTGTGAAAATCAGAATAAATTAATACATTTTGTTTCTTGGTTTTTTAAAACATTTATTATAGATTATATTTCTATTCTTGAAAGAAATTATAAACTTTCTTCTGAACAGATTCAAAAATCTGTTTATCTTTCTCAACAATCTTTTATTATAGAAAAAAATAATAAAATTTTAAATTTTACTGATTTTTCAAAATTATTTGAAAATGATATGTTACAAATAACTGTATAGTTATAATATGGATGGTTTTAGTGATAAGCAAATTTATAATACTGCTCACAGAATGCTTATATATAGTACTGTGTGTAAAACTTCAGGCAATAATGATAAAAATATTGTTAAAACGATTATATCAGGATTTACTGGCCAACTTAAAGGTTGGTGGGATAATTATTTTAATCAATCTCAAAAAGATGATATTATCAATTCAATAAAAATTGAAAATAATATTCAATCAGAAAATGTGGTATATTCATTAATAATGACAATGATTGAACATTTTACTAGTAGATTCACTGATGACAGTGAAAAAATTCGTACTTTATTAAGTAATTTAAAATGTAAAACACTTACTGATTTTAAATGATATAAAGATACATTTTTATCTCGAATATATGAGATACAAGACTGTAATAATAGTCATTGGAAAGCCAAATTTATAGATGATTTACCTTTTCTATTTGCTGAAAGAATTAGAAAAGTTTTAAGAAAAGATGATATTAATATTCCATATGAAAATTATACTTATGAAAAATTAATTAGTACTTGTATTAAAGAGGGTTTAGCTCTCTGTAATGAATAAAAATTAAATAATCAAATTAAAAGACAGAATTTACTTGAGAAAAAGCAATTAGGTAAATTTTGTGATCAATTTGGCATGGAATTATCTAATAAAGGTAAGAAAAAATTAAAGAAAAAGATGAAAAAGTTTTATAGAAAGAAAAGACATTTGTCTTGTAAGGCCCGAGATTTTATTACTGTAATCTGAGATTAATCTGAAATGATTTATTTATTAATCAAGATGATTATAAACGGAACGGATCAGACCGGGAGAGCCGAAAGAAGATTTGACATTTTGTGCAAGAAAAGTCCCCGCGCACATGCGCGACATGTAGGGGCGCACATGCGCGAGGAAGACAGAACCATGCGCGCACATGCGCGGCTTGAATGCGCGCATATGCGCGGAACGTCCAGAGAGTTCGGCGCATATGCGCGAGTGAAGGGATGTGCGAGACAGAACATCTCGCGCATATGTGCGAGATATGTCGCGCATATGCGCGAGAAGATAAATGCGGAAGGTGCCGGGCCGAACCTCCGACGCATATGCGCGACTTTGTGCGCGCATATGCGCGCGACATGCAGAACATGCAACAAGCCACTTGCCATCACCGTGCAACGTGTATATATATATAAACATACAAACGTTAATCCTCAGAAGAAAAGAAAGAAAGGAACAGAAGAAGCAACTTCTGATTTTGATCGAGATTTACGAAAAATCCGTCCGTCTGTTTTTGAATCCGACTTCGGTACTGTGTTTCTATCAACGCAGGCTACAACTGGACGTAAGTTTTGTTACGTTTAGACATGATTTGAATTTATGATATTGTCAGAATTGAATATGAATCAAATATGATGTTTCTGCTACAGTAGACATTGTATAATTGAAGTCAGATTAAAGAATATACTGTTTATACAATTGTTATGATTTTCAGAGTTGAATTGATTGAGATTTGATATCAGAGTTGAGTTATTACTGATTTAAGTGTACCGATATTGAGATTAGGAATTGTATTGATACTGATTATGAATTCTGGTAGTATCTCTGTGATGTTGAGATTGACGGGGTTATCGAGACTGTATCGTTATGCCGTCGAAACATCAGTTGATTTAGATTGATCAGATTCAGTAATGATTTCGATTGTATCGTGATATCGTTGATATGAATTAGATTGTACCTTGTTCAGATGTGGATCAGATTATATACTGATTTGAGTATTGATCAGAACAGGTTTTGAATCAATTTATATACTGATATTGTATTTATGCGATTGTCATTACCAGACTGGGTATGGACAGATTGGAATACTAGACTTTGTCTTCATCAGACCGAGAAGAGAAAGGTATAAATTGATGTTAATTGGGAGATCGACTTGAGTTAGATTTAACTCGAGTTTCCCTAAACCACATACTTGTATGGTATTGTTTTTATACCTTTGTATTTTAATGATTATGTTTATTCTATTGAATTAGAAGCAGAAAGCAGAGAGCTATTGAGTGAGAGTCACTGACAGAGGGGTTAGATTTTGACAGTATAGTCACTGACCCATTGCACATTGTCAGACTAGGCTTAGTCTTGGTAGATACGCCAAGGCACTGGACGTTTGGTGTATCGATATGCTTAAGATACAGACATTGTTCTTATTGTAGATTATTCGATACAGCTAGACCAAAGTCCAGAAATAAGAACGTACCGCCACCGCGACTGGTAGTAGTAGGTGGGAGACTTGTTACGTTCTTATTCATCGGGATCCCTAGATTAGAATGAGAGATGAGTCGAGTCTTAGATATCAAGACTAGAACTTGATTATAGAGTTGTATTGATTTATGTTTCGTAGATTACGATTCAGATATTATTTACAGATTGGTATTGATACATGTTGTTTGATTATGCTACATGTGATAAGATATAATTCATGCTTTTATGTTAATTCAGTTAACTACATTTATACATTATTTATACTGGGATTTATTCTCACCGGAGTTATCCGACTGTTGTCTTGTTTTGTATGTGTGCATGACAACAAGTGGGACAGGATCTGGGTCAAGAAGATGATGAGAGAAGACGAGTTTAGAGTGGTGATTCCGGACTTATTGTAGACTTGGTTTAATACTTGAAATTTAGTAGTTGAACCTTAGACTAGTTTGAATAATTGTTGTACATTATTGTACTTATATACTGAGATGTATATTAGTTACATTCCATTACGCTCCGCACTTGCATTTTAAAAAGAAAAATTTTTAGACCCTGATTATCTGAATTGATAATTAACTCCCAAAGATGATTAAGAAAATGATTAGCGTCCGGGTCCCCACAACAGGTGGTATCAGAGCAATAGATCTTTTAGATTGAGATAGAAGAGAATGAGCAGGGTAGATTGAGTTTTCTTTCTTTGCATGTGATTGCTAGCATGAGAATTATTTTAATGTTGATTGACATTGCGTATGCTAGCATGATACTATGATTTACTGCTTTGAAATACATGTTTACCTGATTATCTGATTTGCATTGGTATTATGTATTATTGAGTATGAATCAGATTTGATTCTTGATCAGCAGTAAGATGATCAGAGAAAGATTGGAACAGATTTGTGGTATTTGGTTACTAATGTTTTGATAAGCAGATATACCTCCTCGAAGAATTCCAGAATGGGGCGGTACCTCGGTTGAACAGATAGATATATCAGAAACTCCGATGGAAATACAGTTGAAGCAGTTTCAGTCGTTTCAACCACCGATTTTGAAGGGTACTGAGATGTCTGAAGAGTTTCAGAATTGGTTAGATGACATAGAACTATTGTTTGATTTACTTGATTATTCAGAGGAACAGAGAATTAAACTGGTATTCCACCAGTTACAATAGGCTGCCCGAAGTTGGTGGATTACGATCAAAGGAATATTAGAACAACGTGGTACTGTGATCACGTGGGAAGTTTTCAAAGCTGAATTCTATCGAAGATTTTTCTCAGTTTCGTACCGGGGGGACAAAAGAGCAGAATTTGAGAATTTGAGACAAGGCCAACTGAATATTGAAGAATATGTTGCTAAATTCTCTACTTTACTGCGTTTTGTTCCTCAGATAGCTGGGAATGATGAAGCTGTAGCTGAGCAGTTCATCAAAGGATTGAATTCAGATATAGTTGCATTGATAAATATGCAGCGACCTTACTATTTCGCTGATACTTTGAGTAGGGCAAAAAGAGCTGAGGTGAGTCTGATTCGACAACGAGAAAGATTGGATGTGATTCCACTCCAAACACAACAACTCCCTCTTAGATTTGATAAAGGCAGTACGAGTGGAAAGCAAGATTTGCTGAAAGCTCGAAAGAAACCGTTTAAGAAGTTAGGGAGCGGACTGAGTGCTTCGTCTAGCTCCAGTGGTTCCAGCCCGAGTTATACTGGAGCATATTGCAGAACTTGCGTAGGGAGACATCCCACAGAGCAATGCCAGGGAGTGACTGGTAGTTGCCATATTTGTAGACAGCCGGGACACTTTGCTAGAGTTTGTCCTCAGAGAAGTTCCCGAAGATTTTAGGGAGCAGAAGACCGAGGAACAGACACAGGACACGCCTGATGATATAGTGGCAGGTACTGTTCTTTTATGATTTTATTGCATAGGTATTGATATATACTAATGCATTCCCTACGATTATCTTTGACTGAGTTGCATAGAGATATGCTTTATCGGTTGGGTCTGTTTGTACTGTAGTATCGATTTCTTTACCTTTTGGGAGACATGTTGATATCAGTGAATTTTATAACCTATCGTATACTACGATAAGATGAGAATGAGATTGAGTTGGACGGTGTTGTACTTGTATTGTCCGATTTGACTGCATTATTGATATTAATATGATGACCAAGTACATAATTATTATAGACTCCTTTTAGGAGAGTATAGGATTCAGACCAGATATGGCTAAGTGGAGATTCCACAGTAAGGATTCTAGATCCCGAATTCCTTTGATATTTATATCATCTATGACTCGATAGTTAGAGAAAGGAACAGATGGTAGCCTTATGTATTCAGTAGATGTACTGAAATCGAGCCTAGCATTGGCAGATTTGCCACTGATGTACGAGTTGGCTGATATTTGTCCAGATAAGATTTCAGATTTGCCTTGTATTAGAAAGATGAATTTCAGAATTGAATCGATACCAGGTATTGGTTGTCATTTTAGAATTCAGTACAAATGATATTGAATGTACAGAATGACACTGAATGAAGTGAAAGAATTGAAAGATCAGTAGAAGAGTACTGGCCAGGAGTTACATTTGATTTAGTGTTTCTCGGTGGCATGTTTCAGTATGTTCAGAGATATTCTGATGATTTCATGCTCGTTGTATCTATGATATTTTGATATATTTGCAGCATCTGATTGATTGAATCGAATATCTGAAGATTGTATTGAATACTCTGAGAACTGTGATTATTGTATACAGAAATTATTCAGATAAAAATCTTGCTTGAAACAGATTGTAGTCAGAAATGTGATATCTGAAGTCAATATACCGATTGATTTTGACACAGTTGAGATTGTGATCAGTGACTGCTAACGATACCGATATCAGAAAGATCAGAAATTTCAGAAATGTCAGAAATTTATTTTTGTCTGAGTTGGGAGATTATCTTATCCGATTATGTTTTGAACTGCTTGAGAATTGTTAGCTTCTAGATAAGTATTTGATACAGATTGTATGGTTTGGGGGCATGTCATCTTTGCAGATAATATAGCAGTTGATCTGGGCAACGTGAAGATGTAATCGATTATTCAAACCGAATCAGAGCTGAATTCGAGAATTACGGCAGTTCAGAGATTTAACCAGAATGTTCAGAACTTAAATTCGATAATCAGAGCAGAACACCGATCAGAGTGGCAGATATGTGATTTTTACTGTATGAGAATGATTATCGGATGATGTCAAATGTGTCAGATTTCTACAACAGAATTTGATATCGATAGTCAGAACCGAATACCAGGTAGGTATTTTTCTTTAATTTATATTATTGACTGATTTGTTTGTACCAAATAGTTCGAATCTGAAATTGACAGATAGTGTCAGAAACACACAGTAGTGGATTCAGTTTTCATTTTGGTGACGGAGAATGCATAATATTCGGACAGACAGTTTTGATATAGACAGATTAAATCAGTTATGATAGAATTTGTACGGAAATGTTGGCAGAAATTGTACCGAAATGTCTAAATCGCCAATAAACGAAGACAGAAAGATAGAAATCAGAAGATTTATTACAGAATTTTTATATTCTTGACTAGACATGGGGAGTATATTTCGATGAATTTCGTAATGAGACCACTGCAATACTTTCCAAACTGTGATATGATATGATTGTGATTGACAGATTGTTCAATCTATAGCTATTAGTTGTACCAGATAACGTACAAACATGACCAAATGACACAGATCGATGTCAGAGAAGTGGTCAGAGTAACCAGAATGCCACAGTAGATTATATCAGATTGTGATTTTTGCGTGATTTTGTACTTGTGGCAGAATATACCACAAACTCCTTCGCATACGATCCAGATCTGAGAGATTATGTATAGAGCTATAGTGTTGGATGTTAGCACTAGTTAATACGATGCATTGTCACTTGGTGCAATGAGAATCATCAAATGAGTATTGGGATAGCTACATACGAAGCATTGTACAGTAAGTACTGCAGATTTCTTTGGTATAAGAATAATGTCTCAAAGATATCTGAGATAAGATCTGATACAGTCAGAGATAGAGCAAGAAAAATGAAACTGATTCAGAAGAAAATGAAAATTATTCTGTTGTTGAAAACACAGTAAGATTTTCAGAATAGCAAAGAGATTATTTGAAAGACAGAATCTGATATGAGATTGAGATTTCAGAATGGATTCATTGAGATGAGTTTCTGATTTAAACTCTGTATACATTCTTCTGATATATCTGAATTGAATACTTGCGAGTTCGAGGACGAACTCAGATCTAAGAGGGGGAGAAATGTAAGGCCCGAGATTTTATTACTGTAATCTGAGATTAATCTGAAATGATTTATTTATTAATCAAGATGATTATAAACGGAATGGATCAGACCGGGAGAGCCGAAAGAAGATTTGACATTTTGTGCAAGAAAAGTCCCCGCGCACATGCGCGACATGTATGGGCGCACATGCGCGAGGAAGACAGAACCATGCACGCACATGCGCGGCTTGAATGCGCGCATATGCGCGGAACGTCCAGAGAGTTCGGCGCACATGCGCGGCGGAAGGCGCGCATATGCGCGAGTGAAGGGATGTTTGAGACAGAACATCTCGCGCATATGCGCGAGATATGTCGCACATATGCGCGAGAAGATAAATGCGGAAGGTCCCCGGCCGAACCTTCGGCGCATATGCGCGCGACGTGCAGAACATGCAACAAGCCACTTGCCATCACCGTGCAACGTGTATATATATATATAAACATACAAACGTTAATCCTCAGAAGAAAAGAAAGAAAGGAACGGAAGAAGCAACTTCTGATTTTGATCGAGATTTACGAAAAATCCGTCCGTCTGTTTTTGAATCCGACTTCAGTACTGTGTTCCTATCAACGCAGGCTACAACTGGACGTAAGTTTTGTTACGTTTAGACATGATTTGAATTTATGATATTGTCAGAATTGAATATGAATCAGATAGGATGTTTCTGCTACAGTAGACACTGTATAATTGAAGTCAGATTAAAGAATATACTGTTTATACAATTGTTATGATTTTCAGAGTTGAATTGATTGAGATTTGATATCAGAGTTGAGTTATTACTGATTTAAGTGTACCGATATTGAGATTAGGAATTGTATTGATACTGATTATGAATTCTGGTAGTATCTCTGTGATGTTGAGATTGACGGGGTTATCGAGACTGTATCGTTATGCCGTCGAAACATCAGTTGATTTAGATTGATCAGATTCAGTAATGATTTTGATTGTATCGTGATATCGTTGATATGAATTAGATTGTACCTTGTTCAGATATGGATCAGATTATATACTGATTTGAGTATTGATCAGAACAGGTTTTGAATCAATTTATATACTGATATTGTATTTATGCGATTGTCATTACCAGACTGGGTATGGACAGATTGGAATACTAGACTTTGTCTTCATCAGACCGAGAAGAGAAAGGTATAAATTGATGTTAATTGGGAGATCGACTTGAGTTAGATTTAACTCGAGTTTCCCTAAACCACATACTTGTATGGTATTGTTTTTATACCTTTGTATTTTAATGATTATGTTTATTCTATTGAATTAGAAGCAGAAAGCAGAGAGCTATTGAGTGAGAGTCACTGACAGAGGGGTTAGATTTTGACAGTATAGTCACTGACCCATTGCACATTGTCAGACTAGGCTTAGTCTTGGTAGATACGCCAAGGCACTGGACGTTTGGTGTATCGATATGCTTAAGATACAGACATTGTTCTTATTGTAGATTATTCGATACAGCTAGACCAAAGTCCAGAAATAAGAACGTACCGCCACCGCGACTGGTAGTAGTAGGTGGGAGACTTGTTACGTTCTTATTCATCGGGATCCCTAGATTAGAATGAGAGATGAGTCGAGTCTTAGATATCAAGACTAGAACTTGATTATAGAGTTGTATTGATTTATGTTTCGTAGATTACGATTCAGATATTATTTACAGATTGGTATTGATACATGTTGTTTGATTATGCTACATGTGATAAGATATAATTCATGCTTTTATGTTAATTCAGTTAACTACATTTATACATTATTTATACTGGGATTTATTCTCACCGGAGTTATCCGACTGTTGTCTTGTTTTGTATGTGTGCATGACAACAAGTGGGACAGGATCTGGGTCAAGAAGATGATGAGAGAAGACGAGTTTAGAGTGGTGATTCCGGACTTATTGTAGACTTGGTTTAATACTTGAAATTTAGTAGTTGAACCTTAGACTAGTTTGAATAATTGTTGTACATTATTGTACTTATATACTGAGATGTATATTAGTTACATTCCATTACGCTCCGCACTTGCATTTTAAAAAGAAAAATTTTTAGACCCTGATTATCTGAATTGATAATTAACTCCCAAAGATGATTAAGAAAATGATTAGCGTCCGGGTCCCCACAACAGATGGTATCAGAGCAATAGATCCTTTAGATTGAGATAGAAGAGAATGAGCGGGGTAGATTGAGTTTTCTTTCTTTGCATGTGATTGCTAGCATGAGAATTATTTTAATGTTGATTGACATTGCGTATGCTAGCATGATACTATGATTTACTGCTTTGAAATACATGTTTACCTGATTATCTGATTTGCATTGGTATTATGTATTATTGAGTATGAATCAGATTTGATTCTTGATCAGCAGTAAGATGATCAGAGAAAGATTGGAACAGATTTGTGGTATTTGGTTACTAATGTTTTGATAAGCAGATATACCTCCTCGAAGAATTCCAGAATGGGGCGGTACCTCGGTTGAACAGATAGATATATCAGAAACTCCGATGGAAATACAGTTGAAGCAGTTTCAGTCGTTTCAACCACCGATTTTGAAGGGTACTGAGATGTCTGAAGAGTTTCAGAATTGGTTAGATGACATAGAACTATTGTTTGATTTACTTGATTATTCAGAGGAACAGAGAATTAAACTGGTATTCCACCAGTTACAATAGGCTGCCCGAAGTTGGTGGATTACGATCAAAGGAATATTAGAACAACGTGGTACTGTGATCACGTGGGAAGTTTTCAAAGCTGAATTCTATCGAAGATTTTTCTCAGTTTCGTACCGGGGGGACAAAAGAGCAGAATTTGAGAATTTGAGACAAGGCCAACTGAATATTGAAGAATATGTTGCTAAATTCTCTACTTTACTGCGTTTTGTTCCTCAGATAGCTGGGAATGATGAAGCTGTAGCTGAGCAGTTCATCAAAGGATTGAATTCAGATATAGTTGCATTGATAAATATGCAGCGACCTTACTATTTCGCTGATACTTTGAGTAGGGCAAAAAGAGCTGAGGTGAGTCTGATTCGACAACGAGAAAGATTGGATGTGATTCCACTCCAAACACAACAACTCCCTCTTAGATTTGATAAAGGCAGTACGAGTGGAAAGCAAGATTTGCTGAAAGCTCGAAAGAAACCGTTTAAGAAGTTAGGGAGCGGACTGAGTGCTTCGTCTAGCTCCAGTGGTTCCAGCCCGAGTTATACTGGAGCATATTGCAGAACTTGCGTAGGGAGACATCCCACAGAGCAATGCCAGGGAGTGACTGGTAGTTGCCATATTTGTAGACAGCCGGGACACTTTGCTAGAGTTTGTCCTCAGAGAAGTTCCCGAAGATTTTAGGGAGCAGAAGACCGAGGAACAGACACAGGACACGCCTGATGATATAGTGGCAGGTACTGTTCTTTTATGATTTTATTGCATAGGTATTGATATATACTAATGCATTCCCTACGATTATCTTTGACTGAGTTGCATAGAGATATGCTTTATCGGTTGGGTCTGTTTGTACTGTAGTATCGATTTCTTTACCTTTTGGGAGACATGTTGATATCAGTGAATTTTATAACCTATCGTATACTACGATAAGATGAGAATGAGATTGAGTTGGACGGTGTTGTACTTGTATTGTCCGATTTGACTGCATTATTGATATTAATATGATGACCAAGTACATAATTATTATAGACTCCTTTTAGGAGAGTATAGGATTCAGACCAGATATGGCTAAGTGGAGATTCCACAGTAAGGATTCTAGATCCCGAATTCCTTTGATATTTATATCATCTATGACTCGATAGTTAGAGAAAGGAACAGATGGTAGCCTTATGTATTCAGTAGATGTACTGAAATCGAGCCTAGCATTGGCAGATTTGCCACTGATGTACGAGTTGGCTGATATTTGTCCAGATAAGATTTCAGATTTGCCTTGTATTAGAAAGATGAATTTCAGAATTGAATCGATACCAGGTATTGGTTGTCATTTTAGAATTCAGTACAGAATGATATTGAATGTACAGAATGACACTGAATGAAGTGAAAGAATTGAAAGATCAGTAGAAGAGTACTGGCCAGGAGTTACATTTGATTTAGTGTTTCTCGGTGGCATGTTTCAGTATGTTCAGAGATATTCTGATGATTTCATGCTCGTTGTATCTATGATATTTTGATATATTTGCAGCATCTGATTGATTGAATCGAATATCTGAAGATTGTATTGAATACTCTGAGAACTGTGATTATTGTATACAGAAATTATTCAGATAAAAATCTTGCTTGAAACAGATTGTAGTCAGAAATGTGATATCTGAAGTCAATATACCGATTGATTTTGACACAGTTGAGATTGTGATCAGTGACTGCTAACGATACCGATATCAGAAAGATCAGAAATTTCAGAAATGTCAGAAATTTATTTTTGTCTGAGTTGGGAGATTATCTTATCCGATTATGTTTTGAACTGCTTGAGAATTGTTAGCTTCTAGATAAGTATTTGATACAGATTGTATGGTTTGGGGGCATGTCATCTTTGCAGATAATATAGCAGTTGATCTGGGCAACGTGAAGATGTAATCGATTATTCAAACCGAATCAGAGCTGAATTCGAGAATTACGGCAGTTCAGAGATTTAACCAGAATGTTCAGAACTTAAATTCGATAATCAGAGCAGAACACCGATCAGAGTGGCAGATATGTGATTTTTACTGTATGAGAATGATTATCGGATGATGTCAAATGTGTCAGATTTCTACAACAGAATTTGATATCGATAGTCAGAACCGAATACCAGGTAGGTATTTTTCTTTAATTTATATTATTGACTGATTTGTTTGTACCAAATAGTTCGAATCTGAAATTGACAGATAGTGTCAGAAACACACAGTAGTGGATTCAGTTTTCATTTTGGTGACGGAGAATGCATAATATTCGGACAGACAGTTTTGATATAGACAGATTAAATCAGTTATGATAGAATTTGTACGGAAATGTTGGCAGAAATTGTACCGAAATGTCTAAATCGCCAATAAACGAAGACAGAAAGATAGAAATCAGAAGATTTATTACAGAATTTTTATATTCTTGACTAGACATGGGGAGTATATTTCGATGAATTTCGTAATGAGACCACTGCAATACTTTCCAAACTGTGATATGATATGATTGTGATTGACAGATTGTTCAATCTATAGCTATTAGTTGTACCAGATAACGTACAAACATGACCAAATGACACAGATCGATGTCAGAGAAGTGGTCAGAGTAACCAGAATGCCACAGTAGATTATATCAGATTGTGATTTTTGCGTGATTTTGTACTTGTGGCAGAATATACCACAAACTCCTTCGCATACGATCCAGATCTGAGAGATTATGTATAGAGCTATAGTGTTGGATGTTAGCACTAGTTAATACGATGCATTGTCACTTGGTGCAATGAGAATCATCAAATGAGTATTGGGATAGCTACATACGAAGCATTGTACAGTAAGTACTGCAGATTTCTTTGGTATAAGAATAATGTCTCAAAGATATCTGAGATAAGATCTGATACAGTCAGAGATAGAGCAAGAAAAATGAAACTGATTCAGAAGAAAATGAAAATTATTCTGTTGTTGAAAACACAGTAAGATTTTCAGAATAGCAAAGAGATTATTTGAAAGACAGAATCTGATATGAGATTGAGATTTCAGAATGGATTCATTGAGATGAGTTTCTGATTTAAACTCTGTATACATTCTTCTGATATATCTGAATTGAATACTTGCGAGTTCGAGGACGAACTCAGATCTAAGAGGGGGAGAAATGTAAGGCCCGAGATTTTATTACTGTAATCTGAGATTAATCTGAAATGATTTATTTATTAATCGAGATGATTATAAACGGAATGGATCAGACCGGGAGAGCCGAAAGAAGATTTGACATTTTGTGCAAGAAAAGTCCCCGCGCACATGCGCGACATGTATGGGCGCACATGCGCGAGGAAGACAGAACCATGCACGCACATGCGCGGCTTGAATGCGCGCATATGCGCGGAACGTCCAGAGAGTTCGGCGCACATGCGCGGCGGAAGGCGCGCATATGCGCGAGTGAAGGGATGTTTGAGACAGAACATCTCGCGCATATGCGCGAGATATGTCGCACATATGCGCGAGAAGATAAATGCGGAAGGTCCCCGGCCGAACCTTCGGCGCATATGCGCGCGACGTGCAGAACATGCAACAAGCCACTTGCCATCACCGTGCAACGTGTATATATATATATAAACATACAAACGTTAATCCTCAGAAGAAAAGAAAGAAAGGAACGGAAGAAGCAACTTCTGATTTTGATCGAGATTTACGAAAAATCCGTCCGTCTGTTTTTGAATCCGACTTCAGTACTGTGTTCCTATCAACGCAGGCTACAACTGGACGTAAGTTTTGTTACGTTTAGACATGATTTGAATTTATGATATTGTCAGAATTGAATATGAATCAGATAGGATGTTTCTGCTACAGTAGACACTGTATAATTGAAGTCAGATTAAAGAATATACTGTTTATACAATTGTTATGATTTTCAGAGTTGAATTGATTGAGATTTGATATCAGAGTTGAGTTATTACTGATTTAAGTGTACCGATATTGAGATTAGGAATTGTATTGATACTGATTATGAATTCTGGTAGTATCTCTGTGATGTTGAGATTGACGGGGTTATCGAGACTGTATCGTTATGCCGTCGAAACATCAGTTGATTTAGATTGATCAGATTCAGTAATGATTTCGATTGTATCGTGATATCGTTGATATGAATTAGATTGTACCTTGTTCAGATATGGATCAGATTATATACTGATTTGAGTATTGATCAGAACAGGTTTTGAATCAATTTATATACTGATATTGTATTTATGCGATTGTCATTACCAGACTGGGTATGGACAGATTGGAATACTAGACTTTGTCTTCATCAGACCGAGAAGAGAAAGGTATAAATTGATGTTAATTGGGAGATCGACTTGAGTTAGATTTAACTCGAGTTTCCCTAAACCACATACTTGTATGGTATTGTTTTTATACCTTTGTATTTTAATGATTATGTTTATTCTATTGAATTAGAAGCAGAAAGCAGAGAGCTATTGAGTGAGAGTCACTGACAGAGGGGTTAGATTTTGACAGTATAGTCACTGACCCATTGCACATTGTCAGACTAGGCTTAGTCTTGGTAGATACGCCAAGGCACTGGACGTTTGGTGTATCGATATGCTTAAGATACAGACATTGTTCTTATTGTAGATTATTCGATACAGCTAGACCAAAGTCCAGAAATAAGAACGTACCGCCACCGCGACTGGTAGTAGTAGGTGGGAGACTTGTTACGTTCTTATTCATCGGGATCCCTAGATTAGAATGAGAGATGAGTCGAGTCTTAGATATCAAGACTAGAACTTGATTATAGAGTTGTATTGATTTATGTTTCGTAGATTACGATTCAGATATTATTTACAGATTGGTATTGATACATGTTGTTTGATTATGCTACATGTGATAAGATATAATTCATGCTTTTATGTTAATTCAGTTAACTACATTTATACATTATTTATACTGGGATTTATTCTCACCGGAGTTATCCGACTGTTGTCTTGTTTTGTATGTGTGCATGACAACAAGTGGGACAGGATCTGGGTCAAGAAGATGATGAGAGAAGACGAGTTTAGAGTGGTGATTCCGGACTTATTGTAGACTTGGTTTAATACTTGAAATTTAGTAGTTGAACCTTAGACTAGTTTGAATAATTGTTGTACATTATTGTACTTATATACTGAGATGTATATTAGTTACATTCCATTACGCTCCGCACTTGCATTTTAAAAAGAAAAATTTTTAGACCCTGATTATCTGAATTGATAATTAACTCCCAAAGATGATTAAGAAAATGATTAGCGTCCGGGTCCCCACAACAGATGGTATCAGAGCAATAGATCCTTTAGATTGAGATAGAAGAGAATGAGCGGGGTAGATTGAGTTTTCTTTCTTTGCATGTGATTGCTAGCATGAGAATTATTTTAATGTTGATTGACATTGCGTATGCTAGCATGATACTATGATTTACTGCTTTGAAATACATGTTTACCTGATTATCTGATTTGCATTGGTATTATGTATTATTGAGTATGAATCAGATTTGATTCTTGATCAGCAGTAAGATGATCAGAGAAAGATTGGAACAGATTTGTGGTATTTGGTTACTAATGTTTTGATAAGCAGATATACCTCCTCGAAGAATTCCAGAATGGGGCGGTACCTCGGTTGAACAGATAGATATATCAGAAACTCCGATGGAAATACAGTTGAAGCAGTTTCAGTCGTTTCAACCACCGATTTTGAAGGGTACTGAGATGTCTGAAGAGTTTCAGAATTGGTTAGATGACATAGAACTATTGTTTGATTTACTTGATTATTCAGAGGAACAGAGAATTAAACTGGTATTCCACCAGTTACAATAGGCTGCCCGAAGTTGGTGGATTACGATCAAAGGAATATTAGAACAACGTGGTACTGTGATCACGTGGGAAGTTTTCAAAGCTGAATTCTATCGAAGATTTTTCTCAGTTTCGTACCGGGGGGACAAAAGAGCAGAATTTGAGAATTTGAGACAAGGCCAACTGAATATTGAAGAATATGTTGCTAAATTCTCTACTTTACTGCGTTTTGTTCCTCAGATAGCTGGGAATGATGAAGCTGTAGCTGAGCAGTTCATCAAAGGATTGAATTCAGATATAGTTGCATTGATAAATATGCAGCGACCTTACTATTTCGCTGATACTTTGAGTAGGGCAAAAAGAGCTGAGGTGAGTCTGATTCGACAACGAGAAAGATTGGATGTGATTCCACTCCAAACACAACAACTCCCTCTTAGATTTGATAAAGGCAGTACGAGTGGAAAGCAAGATTTGCTGAAAGCTCGAAAGAAACCGTTTAAGAAGTTAGGGAGCGGACTGAGTGCTTCGTCTAGCTCCAGTGGTTCCAGCCCGAGTTATACTGGAGCATATTGCAGAACTTGCGTAGGGAGACATCCCACAGAGCAATGCCAGGGAGTGACTGGTAGTTGCCATATTTGTAGACAGCCGGGACACTTTGCTAGAGTTTGTCCTCAGAGAAGTTCCCGAAGATTTTAGGGAGCAGAAGACCGAGGAACAGACACAGGACACGCCTGATGATATAGTGGCAGGTACTGTTCTTTTATGATTTTATTGCATAGGTATTGATATATACTAATGCATTCCCTACGATTATCTTTGACTGAGTTGCATAGAGATATGCTTTATCGGTTGGGTCTGTTTGTACTGTAGTATCGATTTCTTTACCTTTTGGGAGACATGTTGATATCAGTGAATTTTATAACCTATCGTATACTACGATAAGATGAGAATGAGATTGAGTTGGACGGTGTTGTACTTGTATTGTCCGATTTGACTGCATTATTGATATTAATATGATGACCAAGTACATAATTATTATAGACTCCTTTTAGGAGAGTATAGGATTCAGACCAGATATGGCTAAGTGGAGATTCCACAGTAAGGATTCTAGATCCCGAATTCCTTTGATATTTATATCATCTATGACTCGATAGTTAGAGAAAGGAACAGATGGTAGCCTTATGTATTCAGTAGATGTACTGAAATCGAGCCTAGCATTGGCAGATTTGCCACTGATGTACGAGTTGGCTGATATTTGTCCAGATAAGATTTCAGATTTGCCTTGTATTAGAAAGATGAATTTCAGAATTGAATCGATACCAGGTATTGGTTGTCATTTTAGAATTCAGTACAGAATGATATTGAATGTACAGAATGACACTGAATGAAGTGAAAGAATTGAAAGATCAGTAGAAGAGTACTGGCCAGGAGTTACATTTGATTTAGTGTTTCTCGGTGGCATGTTTCAGTATGTTCAGAGATATTCTGATGATTTCATGCTCGTTGTATCTATGATATTTTGATATATTTGCAGCATCTGATTGATTGAATCGAATATCTGAAGATTGTATTGAATACTCTGAGAACTGTGATTATTGTATACAGAAATTATTCAGATAAAAATCTTGCTTGAAACAGATTGTAGTCAGAAATGTGATATCTGAAGTCAATATACCGATTGATTTTGACACAGTTGAGATTGTGATCAGTGACTGCTAACGATACCGATATCAGAAAGATCAGAAATTTCAGAAATGTCAGAAATTTATTTTTGTCTGAGTTGGGAGATTATCTTATCCGATTATGTTTTGAACTGCTTGAGAATTGTTAGCTTCTAGATAAGTATTTGATACAGATTGTATGGTTTGGGGGCATGTCATCTTTGCAGATAATATAGCAGTTGATCTGGGCAACGTGAAGATGTAATCGATTATTCAAACCGAATCAGAGCTGAATTCGAGAATTACGGCAGTTCAGAGATTTAACCAGAATGTTCAGAACTTAAATTCGATAATCAGAGCAGAACACCGATCAGAGTGGCAGATATGTGATTTTTACTGTATGAGAATGATTATCGGATGATGTCAAATGTGTCAGATTTCTACAACAGAATTTGATATCGATAGTCAGAACCGAATACCAGGTAGGTATTTTTCTTTAATTTATATTATTGACTGATTTGTTTGTACCAAATAGTTCGAATCTGAAATTGACAGATAGTGTCAGAAACACACAGTAGTGGATTCAGTTTTCATTTTGGTGACGGAGAATGCATAATATTCGGACAGACAGTTTTGATATAGACAGATTAAATCAGTTATGATAGAATTTGTACGGAAATGTTGGCAGAAATTGTACCGAAATGTCTAAATCGCCAATAAACGAAGACAGAAAGATAGAAATCAGAAGATTTATTACAGAATTTTTATATTCTTGACTAGACATGGGGAGTATATTTCGATGAATTTCGTAATGAGACCACTGCAATACTTTCCAAACTGTGATATGATATGATTGTGATTGACAGATTGTTCAATCTATAGCTATTAGTTGTACCAGATAACGTACAAACATGACCAAATGACACAGATCGATGTCAGAGAAGTGGTCAGAGTAACCAGAATGCCACAGTAGATTATATCAGATTGTGATTTTTGCGTGATTTTGTACTTGTGGCAGAATATACCACAAACTCCTTCGCATACGATCCAGATCTGAGAGATTATGTATAGAGCTATAGTGTTGGATGTTAGCACTAGTTAATACGATGCATTGTCACTTGGTGCAATGAGAATCATCAAATGAGTATTGGGATAGCTACATACGAAGCATTGTACAGTAAGTACTGCAGATTTCTTTGGTATAAGAATAATGTCTCAAAGATATCTGAGATAAGATCTGATACAGTCAGAGATAGAGCAAGAAAAATGAAACTGATTCAGAAGAAAATGAAAATTATTCTGTTGTTGAAAACACAGTAAGATTTTCAGAATAGCAAAGAGATTATTTGAAAGACAGAATCTGATATGAGATTGAGATTTCAGAATGGATTCATTGAGATGAGTTTCTGATTTAAACTCTGTATACATTCTTCTGATATATCTGAATTGAATACTTGCGAGTTCGAGGACGAACTCAGATCTAAGAGGGGGAGAAATGTAAGGCCCGAGATTTTATTACTGTAATCTGAGATTAATCTGAAATGATTTATTTATTAATCGAGATGATTATAAACGGAATGGATCAGACCGGGAGAGCCGAAAGAAGATTTGACATTTTGTGCAAGAAAAGTCCCCGCGCACATGCGCGACATGTATGGGCGCACATGCGCGAGGAAGACAGAACCATGCACGCACATGCGCGGCTTGAATGCGCGCATATGCGCGGAACGTCCAGAGAGTTCGGCGCACATGCGCGGCGGAAGGCGCGCATATGCGCGAGTGAAGGGATGTTTGAGACAGAACATCTCGCGCATATGCGCGAGATATGTCGCACATATGCGCGAGAAGATAAATGCGGAAGGTCCCCGGCCGAACCTTCGGCGCATATGCGCGCGACGTGCAGAACATGCAACAAGCCACTTGCCATCACCGTGCAACGTGTATATATATATAAACATACAAACGTTAATCCTCAGAAGAAAAGAAAGAAAGGAACGGAAGAAGCAACTTCTGATTTTGATCGAGATTTACGAAAAATCCGTCCGTCTGTTTTTGAATCCGACTTCAGTACTGTGTTCCTATCAACGCAGGCTACAACTGGACGTAAGTTTTGTTACGTTTAGACATGATTTGAATTTATGATATTGTCAGAATTGAATATGAATCAGATAGGATGTTTCTGCTACAGTAGACACTGTATAATTGAAGTCAGATTAAAGAATATACTGTTTATACAATTGTTATGATTTTCAGAGTTGAATTGATTGAGATTTGATATCAGAGTTGAGTTATTACTGATTTAAGTGTACCGATATTGAGATTAGGAATTGTATTGATACTGATTATGAATTCTGGTAGTATCTCTGTGATGTTGAGATTGACGGGGTTATCGAGACTGTATCGTTATGCCGTCGAAACATCAGTTGATTTAGATTGATCAGATTCAGTAATGATTTCGATTGTATCGTGATATCGTTGATATGAATTAGATTGTACCTTGTTCAGATATGGATCAGATTATATACTGATTTGAGTATTGATCAGAACAGGTTTTGAATCAATTTATATACTGATATTGTATTTATGCGATTGTCATTACCAGACTGGGTATGGACAGATTGGAATACTAGACTTTGTCTTCATCAGACCGAGAAGAGAAAGGTATAAATTGATGTTAATTGGGAGATCGACTTGAGTTAGATTTAACTCGAGTTTCCCTAAACCACATACTTGTATGGTATTGTTTTTATACCTTTGTATTTTAATGATTATGTTTATTCTATTGAATTAGAAGCAGAAAGCAGAGAGCTATTGAGTGAGAGTCACTGACAGAGGGGTTAGATTTTGACAGTATAGTCACTGACCCATTGCACATTGTCAGACTAGGCTTAGTCTTGGTAGATACGCCAAGGCACTGGACGTTTGGTGTATCGATATGCTTAAGATACAGACATTGTTCTTATTGTAGATTATTCGATACAGCTAGACCAAAGTCCAGAAATAAGAACGTACCGCCACCGCGACTGGTAGTAGTAGGTGGGAGACTTGTTACGTTCTTATTCATCGGGATCCCTAGATTAGAATGAGAGATGAGTCGAGTCTTAGATATCAAGACTAGAACTTGATTATAGAGTTGTATTGATTTATGTTTCGTAGATTACGATTCAGATATTATTTACAGATTGGTATTGATACATGTTGTTTGATTATGCTACATGTGATAAGATATAATTCATGCTTTTATGTTAATTCAGTTAACTACATTTATACATTATTTATACTGGGATTTATTCTCACCGGAGTTATCCGACTGTTGTCTTGTTTTGTATGTGTGCATGACAACAAGTGGGACAGGATCTGGGTCAAGAAGATGATGAGAGAAGACGAGTTTAGAGTGGTGATTCCGGACTTATTGTAGACTTGGTTTAATACTTGAAATTTAGTAGTTGAACCTTAGACTAGTTTGAATAATTGTTGTACATTATTGTACTTATATACTGAGATGTATATTAGTTACATTCCATTACGCTCCGCACTTGCATTTTAAAAAGAAAAATTTTTAGACCCTGATTATCTGAATTGATAATTAACTCCCAAAGATGATTAAGAAAATGATTAGCGTCCGGGTCCCCACAACAGATGGTATCAGAGCAATAGATCCTTTAGATTGAGATAGAAGAGAATGAGCGGGGTAGATTGAGTTTTCTTTCTTTGCATGTGATTGCTAGCATGAGAATTATTTTAATGTTGATTGACATTGCGTATGCTAGCATGATACTATGATTTACTGCTTTGAAATACATGTTTACCTGATTATCTGATTTGCATTGGTATTATGTATTATTGAGTATGAATCAGATTTGATTCTTGATCAGCAGTAAGATGATCAGAGAAAGATTGGAACAGATTTGTGGTATTTGGTTACTAATGTTTTGATAAGCAGATATACCTCCTCGAAGAATTCCAGAATGGGGCGGTACCTCGGTTGAACAGATAGATATATCAGAAACTCCGATGGAAATACAGTTGAAGCAGTTTCAGTCGTTTCAACCACCGATTTTGAAGGGTACTGAGATGTCTGAAGAGTTTCAGAATTGGTTAGATGACATAGAACTATTGTTTGATTTACTTGATTATTCAGAGGAACAGAGAATTAAACTGGTATTCCACCAGTTACAATAGGCTGCCCGAAGTTGGTGGATTACGATCAAAGGAATATTAGAACAACGTGGTACTGTGATCACGTGGGAAGTTTTCAAAGCTGAATTCTATCGAAGATTTTTCTCAGTTTCGTACCGGGGGGACAAAAGAGCAGAATTTGAGAATTTGAGACAAGGCCAACTGAATATTGAAGAATATGTTGCTAAATTCTCTACTTTACTGCGTTTTGTTCCTCAGATAGCTGGGAATGATGAAGCTGTAGCTGAGCAGTTCATCAAAGGATTGAATTCAGATATAGTTGCATTGATAAATATGCAGCGACCTTACTATTTCGCTGATACTTTGAGTAGGGCAAAAAGAGCTGAGGTGAGTCTGATTCGACAACGAGAAAGATTGGATGTGATTCCACTCCAAACACAACAACTCCCTCTTAGATTTGATAAAGGCAGTACGAGTGGAAAGCAAGATTTGCTGAAAGCTCGAAAGAAACCGTTTAAGAAGTTAGGGAGCGGACTGAGTGCTTCGTCTAGCTCCAGTGGTTCCAGCCCGAGTTATACTGGAGCATATTGCAGAACTTGCGTAGGGAGACATCCCACAGAGCAATGCCAGGGAGTGACTGGTAGTTGCCATATTTGTAGACAGCCGGGACACTTTGCTAGAGTTTGTCCTCAGAGAAGTTCCCGAAGATTTTAGGGAGCAGAAGACCGAGGAACAGACACAGGACACGCCTGATGATATAGTGGCAGGTACTGTTCTTTTATGATTTTATTGCATAGGTATTGATATATACTAATGCATTCCCTACGATTATCTTTGACTGAGTTGCATAGAGATATGCTTTATCGGTTGGGTCTGTTTGTACTGTAGTATCGATTTCTTTACCTTTTGGGAGACATGTTGATATCAGTGAATTTTATAACCTATCGTATACTACGATAAGATGAGAATGAGATTGAGTTGGACGGTGTTGTACTTGTATTGTCCGATTTGACTGCATTATTGATATTAATATGATGACCAAGTACATAATTATTATAGACTCCTTTTAGGAGAGTATAGGATTCAGACCAGATATGGCTAAGTGGAGATTCCACAGTAAGGATTCTAGATCCCGAATTCCTTTGATATTTATATCATCTATGACTCGATAGTTAGAGAAAGGAACAGATGGTAGCCTTATGTATTCAGTAGATGTACTGAAATCGAGCCTAGCATTGGCAGATTTGCCACTGATGTACGAGTTGGCTGATATTTGTCCAGATAAGATTTCAGATTTGCCTTGTATTAGAAAGATGAATTTCAGAATTGAATCGATACCAGGTATTGGTTGTCATTTTAGAATTCAGTACAGAATGATATTGAATGTACAGAATGACACTGAATGAAGTGAAAGAATTGAAAGATCAGTAGAAGAGTACTGGCCAGGAGTTACATTTGATTTAGTGTTTCTCGGTGGCATGTTTCAGTATGTTCAGAGATATTCTGATGATTTCATGCTCGTTGTATCTATGATATTTTGATATATTTGCAGCATCTGATTGATTGAATCGAATATCTGAAGATTGTATTGAATACTCTGAGAACTGTGATTATTGTATACAGAAATTATTCAGATAAAAATCTTGCTTGAAACAGATTGTAGTCAGAAATGTGATATCTGAAGTCAATATACCGATTGATTTTGACACAGTTGAGATTGTGATCAGTGACTGCTAACGATACCGATATCAGAAAGATCAGAAATTTCAGAAATGTCAGAAATTTATTTTTGTCTGAGTTGGGAGATTATCTTATCCGATTATGTTTTGAACTGCTTGAGAATTGTTAGCTTCTAGATAAGTATTTGATACAGATTGTATGGTTTGGGGGCATGTCATCTTTGGAGATAATATAGCAGTTGATCTGGGCAACGTGAAGATGTAATCGATTATTCAAACCGAATCAGAGCTGAATTCGAGAATTACGGCAGTTCAGAGATTTAACCAGAATGTTCAGAACTTAAATTCGATAATCAGAGCAGAACACCGATCAGAGTGGCAGATATGTGATTTTTACTGTATGAGAATGATTATCGGATGATGTCAAATGTGTCAGATTTCTACAACAGAATTTGATATCGATAGTCAGAACCGAATACCAGGTAGGTATTTTTCTTTAATTTATATTATTGACTGATTTGTTTGTACCAAATAGTTCGAATCTGAAATTGACAGATAGTGTCAGAAACACACAGTAGTGGATTCAGTTTTCATTTTGGTGACGGAGAATGCATAATATTCGGACAGACAGTTTTGATATAGACAGATTAAATCAGTTATGATAGAATTTGTACGGAAATGTTGGCAGAAATTGTACCGAAATGTCTAAATCGCCAATAAACGAAGACAGAAAGATAGAAATCAGAAGATTTATTACAGAATTTTTATATTCTTGACTAGACATGGGGAGTATATTTCGATGAATTTCGTAATGAGACCACTGCAATACTTTCCAAACTGTGATATGATATGATTGTGATTGACAGATTGTTCAATCTATAGCTATTAGTTGTACCAGATAACGTACAAACATGACCAAATGACACAGATCGATGTCAGAGAAGTGGTCAGAGTAACCAGAATGCCACAGTAGATTATATCAGATTGTGATTTTTGCGTGATTTTGTACTTGTGGCAGAATATACCACAAACTCCTTCGCATACGATCCAGATCTGAGAGATTATGTATAGAGCTATAGTGTTGGATGTTAGCACTAGTTAATACGATGCATTGTCACTTGGTGCAATGAGAATCATCAAATGAGTATTGGGATAGCTACATACGAAGCATTGTACAGTAAGTACTGCAGATTTCTTTGGTATAAGAATAATGTCTCAAAGATATCTGAGATAAGATCTGATACAGTCAGAGATAGAGCAAGAAAAATGAAACTGATTCAGAAGAAAATGAAAATTATTCTGTTGTTGAAAACACAGTAAGATTTTCAGAATAGCAAAGAGATTATTTGAAAGACAGAATCTGATATGAGATTGAGATTTCAGAATGGATTCATTGAGATGAGTTTCTGATTTAAACTCTGTATACATTCTTCTGATATATCTGAATTGAATACTTGCGAGTTCGAGGACGAACTCAGATCTAAGAGGGGGAGAAATGTAAGGCCCGAGATTTTATTACTGTAATCTGAGATTAATCTTAAATGATTTATTTATTAATCGAGATGATTATAAACGGAATGGATCAGACCGGGAGAGCCGAAAGAAGATTTGACATTTTGTGCAAGAAAAGTCCCCGCGCACATGCGCGACATGTATGGGCGCACATGCGCGAGGAAGACAGAACCATGCACGCACATGCGCGGCTTGAATGCGCGCATATGCGCGGAACGTCCAGAGAGTTCGGCGCACATGCGCGGCGGAAGGCGCGCATATGCGCGAGTGAAGGGATGTTTGAGACAGAACATCTCGCGCATATGCGCGAGATATGTCGCACATATGCGCGAGAAGATAAATGCGGAAGGTCCCCGGCCGAACCTTCGGCGCATATGCGCGCGACGTGCAGAACATGCAACAAGCCACTTGCCATCACCGTGCAACGTGTATATATATATATAAACATACAAACGTTAATCCTCAGAAGAAAAGAAAGAAAGGAACGGAAGAAGCAACTTCTGATTTTGATCGAGATTTACGAAAAATCCGTCCGTCTGTTTTTGAATCCGACTTCAGTACTGTGTTCCTATCAACGCAGGCTACAACTGGACGTAAGTTTTGTTACGTTTAGACATGATTTGAATTTATGATATTGTCAGAATTGAATATGAATCAGATAGGATGTTTCTGCTACAGTAGACACTGTATAATTGAAGTCAGATTAAAGAATATACTGTTTATACAATTGTTATGATTTTCAGAGTTGAATTGATTGAGATTTGATATCAGAGTTGAGTTATTACTGATTTAAGTGTACCGATATTGAGATTAGGAATTGTATTGATACTGATTATGAATTCTGGTAGTATCTCTGTGATGTTGAGATTGACGGGGTTATCGAGACTGTATCGTTATGCCGTCGAAACATCAGTTGATTTAGATTGATCAGATTCAGTAATGATTTCGATTGTATCGTGATATCGTTGATATGAATTAGATTGTACCTTGTTCAGATATGGATCAGATTATATACTGATTTGAGTATTGATCAGAACAGGTTTTGAATCAATTTATATACTGATATTGTATTTATGCGATTGTCATTACCAGACTGGGTATGGACAGATTGGAATACTAGACTTTGTCTTCATCAGACCGAGAAGAGAAAGGTATAAATTGATGTTAATTGGGAGATCGACTTGAGTTAGATTTAACTCGAGTTTCCCTAAACCACATACTTGTATGGTATTGTTTTTATACCTTTGTATTTTAATGATTATGTTTATTCTATTGAATTAGAAGCAGAAAGCAGAGAGCTATTGAGTGAGAGTCACTGACAGAGGGGTTAGATTTTGACAGTATAGTCACTGACCCATTGCACATTGTCAGACTAGGCTTAGTCTTGGTAGATACGCCAAGGCACTGGACGTTTGGTGTATCGATATGCTTAAGATACAGACATTGTTCTTATTGTAGATTATTCGATACAGCTAGACCAAAGTCCAGAAATAAGAACGTACCGCCACCGCGACTGGTAGTAGTAGGTGGGAGACTTGTTACGTTCTTATTCATCGGGATCCCTAGATTAGAATGAGAGATGAGTCGAGTCTTAGATATCGAGACTAGAACTTGATTATAGAGTTGTATTGATTTATGTTTCGTAGATTACGATTCAGAGATTATTTACAGATTGGTATTGATACATGTTGTTTGATTATGCTACATGTGTTAAGATATAATTCACGCTTTTACGTTAATTCAGTTAACTGCATGTATACATTATTTATACTGGGATTTATTCTCACCAGTGTTATCCGGCTGTTGTATTGTTTTGTATGTGTGCATGACAACAGGTGGGACAGGATCGGGGTCAAGAAGATGATGAGAGAAGACGAGTTTAGAGTGGTGATTCCGGACTTATTGTAGACTTGGTTTAATACTTGAAATTTAGTAGTTGAACCTTAGACTAGTTTGAATAATTGTTGTACATTATTGTACTTATATACTGAGATGTATATTAGTTACATTCCATTATGCTTCGCACTTGCATTTTAAAAAGAAAAATTTTTAGACCCTGATTATCTGAATTGATAATTAACTCCCAAAGATGATTAAGAAAATGATTAGCGTCCGGGTCCCCACAGTCTGATCGACAAAGAGATAAAAAGAAGAAAATAAAAGAAAGCCGTAATTTACGGAAAGAAGAAAAATATAAAAATAAATTAATAATTTGTAGAAAATGTAAAAAACCAGGACATTTTGCTAATCAATGTTGGGCTAAAAACAAAATTAATAATATAGGACCGAGTGCTTACCGCTTTACTAACAGCTATAGCTAGTAGTAATGGTGCAACTCAAATCTTTTAAACCGCACAACAGCTCAAGCACCACGGTTCGATCGCTCTACCAAACAAGGACAATTATTGCACCCAACAATCTCCCTCCCAATAATTGCACTCCTTGCAATCAATGAGAATCGAACCTGTGACCTTGGCTCTGATACCAATTATAGGACCGAGTGCTTACCGCTTTACCAACAGCTATAGCTAGTAGTAATGGTGCAACTCAAATCTTTTAAACCGCACAGCAGCTCAAGCACCACGGTTTGATCGCTCTACCAAACAGGGACAATTATTGCACCCAACAAATATTAATTAAAATTGTGAATATAAAGTTATTTACTGAAAAGTTTTGGCTTATAAAGATTAAAATAAATGTGGATAATTAAGTCGAATAATAATTATAAGGTACATGAGAAAACATAATCCGAGGGAGTTCTTCATAGATCGGTTTAAACTGCCTTGACTAGCCACTGGTCTCCCTAACAAACGTTGTTCTGTCTAGGATTTAGGTATTTAAAGGGTCTTAGCTCTACCTATCTTTCTTGGGAGCACTCTTAGAAAATGTTGATTGTGTTACTAAATAATTATTATATAAAGCATTAAGTAAAGCCAAAATTTTGTCCAGTGAACCATATAATTTTAAATAATTGAGGAATAGCCATAACATCCTTAATTATGGAAAATTTTGCATTAAGTCGATTTGGATCACATAATGGACATCAATTGTAATTAATTATATAAATATAATAAATTTTATCACGCATAGATTTTTGTTGTATTTATATAATTAGGTTAAAATATTTAAATTATATTTTTCTTAATTTACCCACAGAAATTAAGAAAAAATATATTTTGATAGTTTTATCATGAAGTTTCAGAAAAATCTTATTGAATTAAAATTTTAGCCCACGTACAGGAAAATTTTATGTCACTAGATTTTTTAAAAACGTGATTTACATTGGTAAAACATGATATTACTTCAAAATTTTAAAAATAATAAGTATATTATATTTTTATGCAATTATGCAACGAGTTTTTCTGATATGAAATGTGACATTTTACGAACTGAAGGGCGTTAATTCTAAAATATGGAAAGAAAAAATTGTTCTTCAATTAGTATTAGTGTGGATGGATATTGATTATACTATATGGAAAGACGAACCATCTGTTATTACTAAAAACAACATTCCGGATGATGTTGATCTTTATGAAAAATGGGAGAGATCTAATCGACTCTGCGTAATGTTCATAAAGACCAAAATCTCTGCTGGTATGCTTGATTCTGTCGATCAGCATAATAATGTCAAAAAATTACTAAAAGCTATTGATGAACAGTTTCAGTCTTCAGATAAGGCACTTGCAAGCATCCTAATCATGGAATTCTCTTCATTAAGGCTCACCAGTGTGAAAGGTGTGCGAGAACACATCATGAAAATGTGGTACATAGCGGCTTGATTAAAGACACTTGAAGTGGAAATGTCTGAAACTTTTCTTTTGCATTACATTTTATGCACTCTTACACAATAATATGGACCCTTCAAAATTTTCTACAACACACATAAGGATAAATGGTCAATTAATGAATTAATGATCATGTGTTCAAGAGGAAGAAATGTTGTTAATGGAAACTAGTGATAATGCTTTTATAACTACACAAGGAAAATATAACAAGCAAGCCAAAGTCAAGGGAGAAGGGAAAATAATAATTCCACCCCAACCTGACATCAAGAAAGAATCCAAGTGTTTCTTCTGTAAAAAGATGAGACACATGAGGAAGGATTGCAATAAATTTAAGGATTGACTTGAAACGAAAGGTATTTCTATTCCATTTGTCTGTTATGAATCTAATATGATTGATATGATTTATAACACATAGTGGATTGATTCTGGTTCTAGAATCCATGTTACAAATACCTTGCAGGGTATGCAAAGCCTAAGAGGAAACCTCAAGGAAATGAGCGGAACATCTATTCAGGAAACAAGATGTCTTCGCATGTGGAGGCTATTGGGACTTGCAGCCTTATATTGAATAGTGGTTTTATTTTAAAATTGGTAAAGATATTTTATGTTCCTAGTTTTTACATGAATTTAATTTCAATTTCAAATCTTGTACAACTTTTGGATAAATCGATAAATTTATTTTATAAATCAAATATTGTTGGAAATGGTACAATGATTGATGGTCTTTTCTCTATTTCTTTAAAAAATAATAACACCACTACGCATGTTCAGAGAGGTATTAAAAAATGTGTTATAAATGAAGATTTCTCTATATTATGGCAAAGGAGATTGGGACACATCTCCGTATAGAGGATTAAAATATTAGTGAATGATGGAGTACTTAGTACTTTAGATTTTACTGATTTTGACACTTGTGTGGACTGCATAAAGGAAAAGCATACCAATAAGTCTAAAAACAATGCCAATAGGAGTACAAAAATTTTTGGTTTTTTACTTCGGTACTAGTTACTTCGGCGATTGTTAATTATAAAGTAGTATTGTAACGATCATGGGCTATCCCGATCTTGGGCTCCCTCAGGAGCCTTGTCCCGTCTTGGGTTCCCACTGGAGCCTTTTTCCTCGCGGGCTTTCCCATGCGTCATTACTCATAGAACTTCTCCAGCCCAGGCACTGAAGCTTTTACCTTCCCAGGATTAGAACCCAAGACCTCCTGGAGTTATATAGGTCTTGGCAGCAATCCTGGTACCAGTTGGGCAAGTAGCTTAACTAGTACCAGGATTGCTGCCAAGACCTATATAAGTCCAGGAGGTCTTGGGTTCTAATCCTGTGAAGGTAAAAGCTCTAATACCTGGGTTGGAGAAGTTCTATGAGTGATGACGCATGTGAAAGCCCGTGAGGGAAAAGGCCCCGGTGGAAACCCAAGATGGGACAAGGACCCCGAGGGAGTCCAAGATCGGGATAGCCCATGGTCGTTACAAGTATATACCAATCAACTTCGGTAATAATATCGGCGAAGTAGAACATTATTTTTTACTTCAGAATTTAAAAAACACGGGCTTCACTTCTAATTTTTTGTAACATTTTACTTCGACAGAGTAGTTTTGAAGAAGTAAAAAGTTAAAAAAATTCGAAATTTATATTTATTGAAGTAAAAAAAATTGAACCATAATTTTAATTTTTTTCCCTTAAATTATCTTTTAATTTAATGATGAAGTAATAAAATACAAAATAACTCGTCATATTAATTACTTCATTTCTTTCATTGATGATTAACCACGATACATGTATATCTACATGCTTCATAACAAAAACAAAGCACTTGAAGCCTTTAAGGTTTTTAAGGCTGAAGTGGAGAAACAATGTGAAAAACAAATTAAGATCGTGAGAACTGATAGAGGTGGAGAATATTATGGTAGATACACTGAGAATGGACATGCACCTGGTCCGTTTGCGAAGTTTCTCCAGGAACATGGGATTGTTGCCCAATATACTATGCTTAGTTCTCCTGACCAGAATGGCATAGCTGAGAGGAAAAATCGGACACTATTGGACATGGTGAGGAGCATGTTTAGTAGCTCCAAACTTCCTAAATTATTGTGACTGAAGCTCTTAAAACAGCTGTGTATATATTAAACCGAGTTCCAACTAAGGTTGTCCCAAAGATGCCATTTGAATTATTTAAAGGTTGAAAATCGAGTTTGTAATATATACGCATTTGGGGTTGTCCTTCAGAAATAAGAGTTTACAACCCACATGAAAAGAACTGGATCCAAGAACTATAAGTTGATATTTCATCCTGTATGCAGAAAAATCCAAATGGTACAGATTCTATTGTCCATCTCACAACACTAGAATTGTGAAATCAAAAAATACAAAATTTCTTGAGAATGACTTGATTAGTGGGAGTGGTCATTCAGATGACATAGTTTTTGAGAAAGATCACATTATTTCACAACCCTCCTATTTAAATGATAGATTGGTCGTTAATCACACCCATCAATATAAAACAGGTGTTAGGCAACCAATTATTGAAATTCCACAAATCGCTGATGAAAATCCAGTAGATCAATTTGTTAATGAAGAACAACAAAAAATTATTGATCAATCAAACAATCTAAGAAGATCTACTAGAATAAGAAAATAAGCTATATCTAGTGATTATGTTTTGTATTTGCAAGAATCGGAATTTAACATCGGAGACGAAAATGATTCTGAAACGTTTTTACAATTTACGAGTTTTAATGAGTCAAAACTATGGTTTAATGCTATGAAAGAATAGATGAATTCTATGATATTTAATGGAGTCTGGGATCTTGTTTAGTTACCTGATGGTGTAAAATCCATTGGATGTAAATGGGTCTTCAAAACAAAGAAAGACTCATTAGGCAGCATTGAAAGATATAAAGCAAGACTCGTAGCAAAAGGATTCACTCAGAAGGAAGGAATCGACTACAAGGAGACTTTTTCTCATGTATCTAAGAAAGATTCTCTCCGTATCATTCTACCATTAATTGCACATTTTGACTTAGATTTACAACAAATGGATGTGAAAACAGCTTTTCTCAACAGAGAATTAGAGGAAGAGGTTTATATGAAAAAACCTAAAGAATTCTTCTTTAGTAATGGTGTGCACTTGGTATCTAAGCTTAAGAAATCTATATATGGATTGAAACAAGCTTCACGTCAATGATATTTGAAATTTCATGATGTTATTTCTATATTTGGATTCGTAATCAATGTATAAACCAGAAGGTTAGTGGGAGTAAGATTTGTTTCCTTATTCTATATGTAGATATATATTATTTGCAACCAATTATAAGGTTTGTTATATGAGGTGAAACAATTTCTCTCCAAAAACTTTGATATGAAGGATATGCGAGATGCATCTTATGTCATTGGCATTAAGATACATATAGAAGAATTAGAGGTATTCTAGGTATGTATCAAGAAACTTATATCAACTAAGTTTTAGAGAGATATCAGATGAAATATCGTTCACCAGGTATAGCTCTCATTGTGAAACGAGATAAGTTCAATTTAAGTCAATGCCCAAAGAATGATCTAGAGCGGGAACAAATGAAAAACATTCATTATGCTTCTGCTGTCGGAAGCTTGATGTATGCTTAAGTTTGCACTAGACTTGACATTGCATTTGTTGTTAGGATGTTTGGAAGATATCAGAGTAATCCAGGTTTAGACCATTGGAAAGCTGCAAAGAAAGTGATTAGGTACCTTCAAGGAACCAAAGATTATATGCTTATGTTCAGACGAACTGAAAATTTGGAAGAAATTGGCTACTCTAATTCAAACTACACTGGCTGCATTGATTCACAAAAACCCACTTCAGGATATATTTTCATGCTAGCTGGTGGAGATGTATCTTGGAGGAGTTCAAAATAGACATTGACTGCTACTTCCACTATGGATGCTGAGTTCGTAGCTTGTGACAATAAAGCTACTGTTTTTATGGCTAAAAATAACAAAAGTTGTAGTCGAAGCAAGCACATTGACATTAAGTATTTAGCCATATGAGAACATGTTAAAGATAAGAAATTAATTATCGAGCACATTAGCGCTGAATTGATGATTGCAGATCCTTTGACTAAAGGCATGCCACCGTTGAAATTTAAGGATCATACAGAAAAAATAGGACTTGGTTCCTTTATGTAATTTTGTTGTAAGAACAAAATAATGAAACTATGATGTGATATTTTCTCATTTTTATTATGTACACATTCATTTATTCGAGAAATATCAATAAAGTTCGACCTCGAATAAACATCGGTTTTATTCATTAAGTTATACATATTTGAGAGATATAATACATTGCGATACATAGAAGATAATAATCGTTTTTTGGATGAACCATCACCATGATTCATGTATTTTATTTTCTCCTATAGTAAATGAGATATATGGGTCAAATGGGAGAATGTAAGAAAAATGACTCATATCAAAAGAACGAAAAACGTGTAAGAAATGGCGACGGCCATAGCCTACAATTTTGAAAAACGGTACATGCACCGCCTCAACTTTAGAAAAATGAGACATATGCGCCTCTTCTTTTGATTCTTGGGCTCTCAATAAACTCATTGATGGTATGAGATTTCTATAAATAGAAGTGATTGATGTCCCTAAGCACACACCTCTTAAGAATAAAAATACACCATCTACAGAGAGTGTTGAGTGCTTAGAAGGCTTCAATCAGAGGAAAAGCAGAGAACTTACAAATCTTCAATTGCCGGAGGTAGCACTCGATTCACTTCCGCATATTATTTATCATGTTTATAAATGTGTTGAAACATGATTTTTGAGAAAAAAATCTGACAGGAAAATCATGTTAATCTCTATGTCACATTTGTCCACATCTCTCACAGATTTTTAAAGTAATGAAATGATATTTTATAAACTATCATGTTGTTTCAATTGCAATATTTTTTGGCATTGTTGTAGGCCCTCCTTTAGCGATGATACATGATATTTTTGCTTATGGTTTTCTACTTCTGGAGCTCATCAACAGAAACTTGTATGCTAAGTTTTAGATGCCCACATGGTCGAGAGAGGAATTTTTTAACTGCAAGCTTGGCGATTCACAAGAAATCAGCTGTGGATGACTCTTTTTATGTCGACGAGTACATCGCCATGGGAATCAATCAGTTGGCTATAAATTGTTTGAAAGTAGATTCGAATGAGCAAAAAATATGTAGTGCATTGTTAGGAGGGTTAAAGGACTTGATGTTGTATTGCCTGCCAAACAAACTACAAAAGATCTCTGGTTGATTTGCTCGTATCGGTATATTTTAGTTGTGAGAACCTGAAATTTCAGCAGTAGCAGCAGCTAGCAAATTTCAGCAGAAGCTAACAATTCCAGCAACAACTTATATTTCGGAAGATGGTATTTTCCAGCAGACAAAATCCAGCAGACAGAATCCAGCAGCAGAAGAGTTCAGTAGCGAGATTTCAGTAGATAGCTACTGGTTCTCCTCAGGACTTGTAACTGAAGCATTTAACATGGAATAAAGACTGTTAATGGCAGATTATGGTCATTAATTGGAAGGATAACAGTCAGATTTTGGCCTATAAATAGCACCCTCAATCTCTGAAATTGATATTAACAAAATCTTGAGTTATCACTTGAAATTTGAGCTAAGAGAGTGCATTTTTCGAAGCTGTAAAATCCAGTAGCGAGACAAAAAGATTTTCAGACTTCAACCAAAATTCTTTAAGCAAATTACTATATGTGGGCTATGTATAAATATCTTGAAATCGGTTTGATAATTCCTGTTTTAAGTATTTCTGATCTCTGATTTTTGAAGCACTGAAACTTAGTGAACTAATAGTAGAAATATATATTCTGAACATTACTGATTACTGATTACTGATTACTGGTCTCACCCCTTAGAGGAGAGAACATATAGGGGACTGATATCAGTTTAGCCATGAAATTCACGAACGTGCTCAGTGCTTACTTGTTAAATTTCTGATTACTGATTACTGAATACTGATTACTGATTTCAGAATACTGAATACTGATTTCTGTTATGAAAATAAAAATTTCTGTATATTATTCATATTACTGTTTCTGTATGAAAATGATTCCGAAAATTGGGAGTTATTCCCGCCCCCGCTTACTGAGTGACAACCATATCAGTCACCCACCAAATCCATCTCAGATAAGAGTGAGGAAGAATTGTTAGAAGAAGAAGAAGAACAACATCAGTTCTGGGGCTGGTGAAGAAGACTGTTATTTTTCTCAGTTCTGATTTATGTAATTAGATTCCGCCGCATCTGTTAAGATAGTATTATGTTTGGTTTTACATTTCCGCTGTAAAACATTTGAATTTGTATCAGACATTGAGATATTCATTATTATGAATAAAAGACTGGTTTTTGAATTTTGTACTTCTGAGGCTTGTTGTTTTCGAATGTAAATTTGAGAGCATCGCCGGTGTCAACCTACCCCCGTCCCGGGGCGTGACATTGAAGTGGTATCAGAGCCGACCTGGTTTCATAATTTGGGGAAGAGGAACTAAAAATAATAAGTTCTGATAGACTTCTGAAAATAAGTCCTGAAAGTTACTGTAATAGACTACTGAAAATAAATTACGGTAATAGACTACTGAAAATAAGCTACTGTAATAGACTTTTGAAAATTAACTACTGTAATAGACTACTGAAAATATAGACTAACTACGTACAGTTGGGAAAAATCAGTAAGGGAAACAAATCAGAATATAGTAGAGCTCTGAGTGTTTCAGCAGCATGTTTGAAATAAGCAGCATGTCTAAAAATGAGTAGGAAAAAAAAAATTTCAGTAGACCCAAAACCAGTAGCCCGAAACCAGAACCAGTAGATGGAAACCAGTAGATCTGAATGCAGAAGACTGGGTCAGTAGACTCGGAATGTAGCAGACTGGTTCTAACAGTGTTGGAAAGTAGTAGACAGTGCTGGAACAGCAGTAGACTGATTGCAGAAACATCAGAAGTGCAATAGACAGTGAATTCCAGCAAGCGAATGCAGTAGACCTTGCAAATGACATGGAAGTTGAGGTGTTTTTCGCCCAAACTTCAAATGGCCATAACTTTTGATCCAGAAGGAATTTTTACTATTAAAAGTATGCGTTGGAAAGCACTCGACGAGGAGAAACTTTCGTTCTAGCACCGCCGACGAACCCTAAAATCCTTCATTTAGATAGGGATATCATCATTTCCATAAAATTTTCCAGATTTTTGAAACTTTGAGGGATTTTCATTTCCAAACGGCTCAGTATTTTTGCACCAAATTTGGTACATTTCATGTTCTTGATGTGAAGGATTTTTAGTAAATTTTTCACGTCATTCTGAGACCTGAAATTTTTTTTAACTATTTTCTTCTACTAAATGTTATAGGCTTACTGATTCTGTTCATTCCAGTAATTGTCTATAGCTCGACTTATACTCTTGAGATCATTTCTGAACCTTCACTCTCATGTTTTGGATGTAGGATATGGTTGACCAGAGTAACTACATTAAGAGCTTAGAGAGGAAGCTAGAGAAACTAAAAGAACATAACTACTGCCTAGAGCTGGGCAAAGATGAATTAGAGCGTCGAGCAGAACACTTGAGAGGTGATGTTCAACGTTACGCTCATTATCTACATGAGGCAGAAGAGAGGAATAGGAGAACTCAAGAAGAGTTTGAAACCTCCCAAGAGACTGTCGCAGAGTTCATCGAGTTACGTGATACATTAGTAGAGAACATCCAAATACTTAAGGATCAAAATCACCAACTCGTGCACCAGCATAATCAGTATAGTGAACAGACTGATGCTCAGATTCATGAGTTGCAGAGTACTGTTGAAGTTCTTAGCGACCAGAATGCAGTTCTGCATGGTCATATTGAACACCTACAAGCAGTAATAGCCAACCAAGATGAACCTGAAGAGATTCCAGAAGAAGAAGAAGAAATCGAAGAGGATCCTATGGATTTGGGATTAGGAGAAGTGGTAGATTAGAACATCAGTAGTGGTTTTCTTTGTAATGTCACTTGTTCAAATTGCATTTATGTTTTCAAATTCGATCTTTCGTTGTAATTGCACTTTCTTAAGAAATCAATAAAAATATATTCATAACTAGTGGTTTCATATTTAATTTTTGGACCAATTACTCGATCATTGTGATTCATTTGTTTAGTTTCTTTTTCTGCCATCAACCTTAGAACTTTCATAATTGTTGGAAATGGACGGACGACCAGTTAGAAACAATCGCAATCCTCGCTACGGCAACCGCAACAACAACCGCAATGATGAGGATGCACAACAACAACCACCACCGGCAGTTGGCCTCAGTCAGGCGGATTTGATGGCTATAGCCACGATTGTGGCAACCAATCTACAAGGGTTTGTGAACCCTAATGCTAATCAGCCACCACCACCTCCAGCTCAGAATGGGACTAAGCAACACTATGAGGCTCTCCGAAGAGCAAGAGTCCCGAATTTCGACGGAAGCTCTGATCCTGAGGTCGGACAGAATTGGATGAAAGAGGTGGAGAACCATCTTCGACTACTTGAGGTTCCACAAGGGGTCAAGGTAGATGTGATTACACCTTTTCTTGTGGATAAAACATCCAAATGGTGGGAAGGAGTCTCACCAGCTATGGTAAGGGCAGGACCTATCACTTGGCAAAAGTTCCGAGAGGCATTTCTGAGGCAGTACTTCCCGACAGTAGATCGAGTGCAGAAGCTGTCAGAATTTGAAAGTTTGGTTCAAGAACCAAACATGACAGTGGTGGAGTATTATCACTCATTGGGAACTTACTCCCCAACCATCATGGGAGACGAGGCCTTGAAGATGCATCGCTTCAAGAAGGGATTGAGCAACCGTATTCAATCTGACCTTTCCGTATCGAGCCCAACAGTTTTGATGAATTGATGGGAGCCGCCATCAGGGCTGAGAATGACATCAAGAGGCGTGAAGGTGAGAACAAACTCAAACGTCATCGGTCAAGTCAATATCAACCGGGCCAAAAATTCAAGAGGCCTAGGTTTCCAAGCAATCAATTCACCGGTGCTCCAGCTGAAGGAACCAATTCTTCTCCATCAAGCAAAGAAGGAGTCAAGTGCCAAAATTGTGGATTCACTCACACTGGTGAATGCCGTAAGAATTCTGGAGCTTGTTTCCGTTGTGGAAAGATGGGCCACCGCATTGCTCAATGCCCTTTTCCGGATCCAAGAGATGGCCCAGCAGGTGGAACAACTCCAAATAAGCAAAAAGAGAACAAGACAAATGCTCGAGTCTATGCTATCACTCAAGAAGAGGCTGACAACTCAAATGATGTCGTAACTGGTACCATTCTGATCAATAATATACCTGCTTATGTGTTATTTGATTGTGGTGCTACGCATTCATTCATGTCTAAGAGATTTACCAAGAAGTTAGGAGCTAAGCCTGATAACTTAGAAGAACCATACAGAGTAGCAACTCCTGCAAATCGAATTTTAGAAACTCGCACTCTATATCGGGATACTAGTGTTCTCATAGAAGATCAGAATTTCAAGGCAAACCTGATTCAACTAAACATGGTGGAATTCAATGTAATTCTTGGAATAGATTGGTTAGCCAAGAATCATGCTTTAGTAGACTGTCATGGAAAGACGGTAACCATCCAAACTCCACACCAAGAGAAACTTTTATTTCATGGCAAGACCAAAGAACGAAAGATTCTTCTTTCTGCTTGCCAGACTTGGAAAGCCATAAAAAATGGAGAAGAAGTTTACCTAGCCATGCTAAGCGAGGTAAAGAAAGAAACCACACTTACACTAGAAGAGATTCCGGTAGTACAAGAATTTTCGGATGTCTTTCCTGAAGAACTCCCTGGCGAACTTCCCGATCGCGAAGTGGAATTTGAGATTAATTTAGTGTCCAATGTTACACCAATCTCAAAAGCACCGTACCGAATGGCTCCAGCAGAGTTGAAAGAACTCAAAGAGCAACTTCAAGAGTTGTTGGATAAAAAGCAGATACGACCAAGCGCATCTCCGTGGGGAGCTCCTGTCCTATTTGTTAAAAAGAAGGACGGAAGCATGAGATTGTGTATCTATTACAGAGAACTGAATAAGATCACAATCAAGAATAAATACCCACTTCCAAGGATAAATGACTTGTTTGACCAACTCAAGGGAGCTACGGTCTTTTCCAAGCTCGACTTAAGGTCAGGCTACCACCAACTCATGGTCAAGACGGACGATATTCCGAAGACAGCCTTTCGAACAAGGTATGGACATTATGAGTTCATGGTGATGCCGTTCGGATTAACAAATGCTCCGGCAGTATTCATGGATCTCACGAATAGAGTGTTTAAACCGTTTCTCGACAAGTTTGTTGTGGTATTCATCGACGACATTCTAGTGTATTCGTCAAATGAAGAAGACCACGAAGAACATCTTCACCTCACCCTCCAGACGCTGAGAGAAAAAGAACTGTACGCCAAGTTCAAGAAATGCGAATTTTGGCTAGAGAGCGTCACATTCTTAGGACACATAATATCAGCAGCAGGAGTATCTGTGGACCCTAAGAAAGTAGAGGAAATATCAGATTGTCCTAGACCAAAGAATGTGACAGAAATTCGAAGCTTCTTGGGACTAGCAGGCTATTAGCGAAAATTTGTTGAAGGATTCTCTTCAATAGCCATACCCCTCACCAAGCTCACACAGAAGAACTCTAAATTTCAATGGAGTGAAGATTGTGAGAAAAGCTTCGAGACTTTGAAGAAAAAGCTCACCTCCACGCCAGTGTTGGTATTACCTATGGAAGGCAAAGACATCACCATCTACAGTGATGCGTCTCAAGGAGGTTTAGGATGTGTACTCATGTAAGAGGGAAGGGTGATTGCATACGCGTCAAGGCAGTTGAAGCCGTATGAACAAAATTACCCAACACATGACCTCGAGCTTGCAGCAGTGGTATTTGCACTGAAGATTTGGAGACACTATTTATATGGTGCTAGATGTGAGATATTCACCGATCATCAAAGCCTCAAGTATTTGTTCACTCAAAAAGAACTAAATATGAGACAAAGACGGTGGATTGAACTCATGAAGGATTACGACTTGACGATAAGCTATCATCCAGGCAAAGCCAACAAAGTAGCAGATGCTTTAAGTCGAAAGAATATGAGTAAGGTGATCCTGACATCACTTTCAACACAACCATGTCTTCGAGAGACAATCAAGATAAGTCAAGATAGAGATTCCGCTTTGCTGAAACAAAAAGAGCAAGCTAAAGAAGGGAAATCACCAGATTTCGAGACGGGTAACAAAGAAATTTTGTGGATGAAAGGACAATTGTGCGTACCAGACATCGATAATCTTCGACAAGAAATAATGTCTGAGGCATATAAGTCAAAATTTTCAGTCCATCATGGCAGTACCAAGATGTACAGAGATTTGAAGAAAAATTTCTGGTGGAATGGAATGAAGAAAGACGTGGCAAGGTTTGTTTCCAAGTGTCACGTGTGCCAGCAAGTCAAGGCAGAGCACCAAAGACCTGGAGGACTTCTGCAACCTCTAGAAATTTCAGAATGGAAATGAGAACATATCTTCATGGACTTTGTTGTCGGGTTACCAAAGTCTAGACAAAGTCATGACGGCATCTGGGTAATCGTAGATAGACTCATAAAATCTGCGCATTTCTTACCTGTCCGCGTGAACTATAATTTGGACAAGCTAGCCACATTGTACATGAATGAAATCGTACGATTGCATGGAGTTCCAGCTAGCATATTATCCGATAGAGATCCTAGGTTTACATCCCGATTTTGGAAGAGCTTTCAACAAGCTATGGGGACAAAAGTTACTTTTAGTACGGCGTATCACCCTCAGACTGATGGTCAAACTGAGAGGACAATACAAACTCTAGAAGATATGCTGAGAGCATGTGCTATAGACTTCAGTGGTAATTGGAGCGAACATCTGCCCTTAATCGAGTTCGGGTACAATAATAGTTACCACAGCAGCATTGGGATGGCACCATACGAAGCTCTGTATGGACGAAAGTGTCGATCACCACTGTATTGGGATGAGGTAGGGGAAAAAGCCATTGTTGGACCCGAAATGATCCAAAAAACAGTGGATAAAGTTGCTTTGATCAAGGAAAGATTAAAAGCTGCACAAGATCGACAGAAAAGCTGGGCTGACATGAAAAGAAGACCCGTTGAATTTTAAGTTGGAGAAAAAGCGTATGTGAAAGTGTCACCCATGAAAGGTGTAATTCGATTCAATAAGGCTGGGAAATTGAATCCTAGATACGTCGGACCCTTCGAAATTCTTGAGAAAGTGGGAACACTTGCTTATAGATTAGCACTTCCACCCGACATGTCAAGAATTCACAATGTATTTCACGTTTCGCAGCTGAGAAGATATATTTCTGATCCAAGTCATATTCTGGAAGCTGGACCACTTCTGGTTGAGGGAAATCTAAATGAAAAACTGAAATATGAAGAGATTCCAATTCGAATTGTGGATAACAAATACCAAATACTGAGGAGACGAACTATTCCATATGTCAAAGTACAATGGTCCAACCACACCGAAAGAGAAGCTACTTGGGAGTTGGAAGAAAAGATGCGAGGGTAATACCCTTATCTCTTTGAAGATCATGTAGGAGGGAGGGATGTAAGAACCTGAAATTCCAGCAGCAGCAGCTAGCAAATTTCAGCAGAAGCTAACAATTCCAGCAGCAACTTAGATTTCAGAAGATGGTATTTTTCAGCAGAAAAAATCCAGCAGACACAATCCAGCAGCAGAAGAGTTCAGTAGCGAGATTCTAGTAGATAGCTACTGGTTCTGCTCAGGACTTGTAATTGAAGCATTTAACATGAAATAAAGGCTGTTAATGACAGATTATGGTCATTAATTGGAAGGCTAACTGTCAGATTTTGGCCTATAAATAGCACCCTCAATCTCTGAAATTGATGTTACCAAAATCTTGAGTTATCACTTGAAATTTGAGCTAAGAGAGTGCATTTTTCGAAGCTGTAAAATCCAGTAGCGAGACAAGCAGATTTCCAGACTTCAACCGAAATTCTTTAAGCAAATTACTGTAAGTGGGCTATGTATAAATATCTTGAAATCGGTTTGATAATTCCTGTTTTAAGTATTTCTAATCTCTGATTTTTGAAGCACTGAAACTTAGTGAACTAATGGTAGGAATATATATTCTGACATTACTGATTACTGATTACTGGCCTCACCCCGTAGAGGAGAGAACATATAGGGGACTGATATCAGTTTAGCCATGAAATTCACGAACGTGCTCAGTGCTTACTTGTTAAATTTCTGATTACTGATTACTGAATACTGATTACTGATTTCGGAATACTTAATACTTATTTCTGTTATGAAAATAAAAATTTCTGTATATTATTCATATTACTGTTTTTGTATGAAAATGATTTCAAAAACTTGGGAGTTATTCCCGCCCCCGCTTACTGAGTGACAACCATATCACTCACCCACCAAATCCATCTCAGATAAGAGCGAGGAAGAATTGTTAGAAGAAGAAGAACAACATCAGTTCTGGGGCTGGTGAAGAAGACTGTTATTTTTCTCAGTTCTGATTTATGTAATTAGATTCCGCTGCATCTGTTAAGACAGTATTATGTTCGGTTTTACATTTCCGCTGTAAAACATTTGAGTTTGTATCAGACATTGAGATATTCAGTATTATGAATAAAAGACTGATTTCTTAATTTTGTACTTCTGAGGCTTGTTGTTTTCGAATATAAATTTGAGAGCATCGCCGGTGTCAACCTACCCCCGTCCCGGGGCGTGACATTAGTGAGGTAACTAGGTAAGCATGCATTGAAAGTGCTCATATTAGCCCAATTTTTATGTTGTTCTCTACCTTTTGCATACCTTCTCTAGATTGAGGTGGCGTTCGGTGTCAGTTGATTCTGCAATTTTCCTAGGATGCAGATGTCGTCTAACAGTCATAGTTGATTTGAAAATCCTAGTTTGCCAAGGCATCTAGTACACGATAGTGTATTAATATATGGTGGAGTAGTGCTCACTGTGGCTTTGCAGCCCAGCCTTCTTGCTTTGCTGCTGCTGCTGTCATGCATGGGTTATTGGTTCCTATTTCTTTTACAAACCTTGTTTAGTACTAGCGTAACCATGAGTAATGCATTGCATCTTAGATGACGTCATTCATATTATTTAATCATTTTATTAAGGTATAAATTTCTAAAAATAAGTGATTCTTAATTTTTGTAATGTGAAAAAATAAAATCTCTTAAAATATGTCTGGAGGGATGAACTCAACCTGTTGAGGGATCCTGAGACTAAATCACTTCTGAATGTAGTGAAATTAATTGGTTTCCATTGCGAAAGATGTCTGGCAGTCATGTGAGAGAGGATCCTTCGAACTCCTTCACAAAATCATTCCTAGTGGTCTGTCAGCTAATCCTTTTCAAGTAGTTCACATTTGTTGTTCTGTGTCTGTTCGTTTCTTATGATAACTCGTTTCCTCATGGCTTTCTACTAGATTCCTTTAGTTGGGATGACAGAATGAAGGTGGCAACTGATATTGCGAGAACCTTGGAAGCATTTTAGGACAAGGGACTTGTCCCCGGTGGTGTCAATTCTGAATATATCATGGTGAATAAGGTTGTATACTTTATCATTTCTTCTTTTTTTCCTCTGCAAAGCATTAGCTCGTTGGCAAGCCTCGTCATGATCCTGGTCATCTTTATCTTTTTGTAGGAGAAATGTCCAGTGGTGTTTGAATTTATGTTATTCTCATATTGTGAATACCGCAGTTTTCATGTCAGACATCTGGATGGTATGCATCCATTTTTGTCATTTGCGTGTTATCTAGGAACGCATCCTTCTCTTTAAATTGTGGGATCCCCATATTATGTTATGTTTACGGCATTACTGATGTTGTGATGATCTTTGTGTCCAGCCGAGAAAATAAATGCAGGATTATTTTTCCTGCTGTTTTTTTTTTTTTTTTGTAGATTTTTTTGTTAAAACTCTAGAGTAATCTTCAATCCCTCCACACGCTCAAGTGGAAAGATTTATTTACAAGGATGTCTCATTCGTCTCTCGCAACATTTTAAAATTATCAATTGTTGATGGATACTTCATCAACAATTATGTGATTTCCTTGTTACTTTGAATAAGTTTCTATAACAATGTTTTTGGCGTCGTTGTTGGTCAGTATGTGATATTTTTGCTTATGACATTCTAATACTGAAGCTCATCAGTAAACAATTGTACCCAGAGTTTTATGGAAGAAAAACGAAATACATTGCGAGTACTCCATTTAGATCACTTGACTTTCGGGTTATGCCGGTTCTTAGCTTCCCGGGACAGGCCTAGAAGACTCGACAACTTCAACCAGCGTAACCATGGACTCCATATTATATGGAATGGATGATTTGATATTACTTTCTCTAGGGGCCCTCATGGAGTCTCCTTTTTATGGTTTTCTCCATTTTCAGCTGCTCTTGTATTTCTGTGACTTTACAAAATCTTGTAAATGATTATTTTTTCTTCTAAAATCAGTATATATTCGCATCATATGGTGTTGGAAGTTTGACTTTACCGTCTAGTATCATATATTAAGTGAAAAAAGCTACAAAATTAATTTCGAACATTAATTATATGTTTTTAATAATATCAGTCCACTTTTAAAAATTATCTATGAGATTAAAATATTTTTTTCTGAGCTCTATTTATAATTATGCATTTTTTTGTACATCCAACTTACTTTGATTCATGCTTTATATAGTGTGCGCTCTATTTGATCACTCTAGCATTTGATCACTCTAAAAAATAGTGTGCGCTCTATTTTATCACTCTCGATTGTCTCTGTTTTGGAAGATGATTGTCTTTGATTTCCTTTCCGTGGTTCTTTTGTTTTCTTTCTTCCATTTCTTCTCTCTATCACCAGTTTATATTCCTTTGATGCTCCAAGTCTTTTGTTTCTTATTATCTGTAATGTTTCTCTTTAGTTATTCTGGTTTCTCAAAATCATCCTCAGTTATTGATAGTGTTGCATTCTTGTATGAGACAGAATTGTCTAATTTGGAAAGAAAATTGTGATCTTTTTTGCTTGGATGATAAAGTATGTTTATTTGCTTTAAAGTACATAGTTGCTGCAATATAAAATATGTAATTATTAAAAATATTATAAGATAAATATAAAAATATTGGAATGAGTATTATAAATCATTTATTGTGCATGTATTTTTCAACGGAACAACCAATAAATGCCACTACAACCTCCTCGAACAATGTCACTGTGGTCATTTCATTTTGATCTTGGACTATATTCTGCTATCGTCGGGGAGAAAGAACCCAGCCTGGTACATACATTGAATTAACAAAGTCATGGGGATCCCGAACTATACAACCATATCTCATACGTAGAGATTGCTGAAAAACTCTTGTGTCCACGTCGAATTTAAGAATAAGATTTGGATGTTTACTCCAGACTTCATTTACCTTGGTTAGAAGATGAGATGGACATGTTTGAGTACCAAACTTGAGCCACCTATCATTGTGAGAGTACATCCATTGCTATATCTATTATCCCTCAAATTAGTAGTGATCTTGCCTTTGTGGTGATGTTGTCGTTGATATGAAGCTCGATTCGATGTTTCTTATTTTTCCAAGGTTGTTGCTAGTGAAACAAGTGGTGAGAATTATAACACATATGATCAACAGACATATTCACAACCTTAAACCTCTAGTCGTAGGATACTGATTTATCCTTTCTAGAAGATGAGCCTATGGGGTTTAGTTTTAATATATACATCAACAACATTATGGTATACCGTCATCGACATCTGAATCATCATCAACCAGTGGCGGAGCCAGAAATATGGCTCTGCCCGGGCTAGAATTTTTAACTCTAAAATTTTTTAATATTTTAAATTGATCTATCCGGGCTAATATCATATTATTTCAAAATTATATAAAATTTACATATAAATTTTTTTTAAAAAAAATTGGGTCACCCGGGCTTAATCCCGGGTATAGAGCTATGTAGCTCCGCCCCTGTCATCAACAACAGACATTCTATAATGAAACTTAATACCCCCATACGAGCCCGGATCATGAATGACCCGAGAAGCTAAATGAATAGCCCAAATTAGATTCAATATGCAGATTATTTTTTTCATCATCCGGGCATGGGATTACCTGGGATATTTTATTCCCGGGCAATCGGGAGTCCGGGCTCTCATACCAAGCTCCCGGGAACTATCTACTCGGGCTATCTCGAGAAACGTACCACACTCAAGTGTATCGATATGAGCTATCTTATCTGTTAGAATAACATGGGTTTGGCATGTTAGAGAAGTTATCAGAAGCAAGGTATGGGCAACCGCCTTACCTTATTTAGCAGGTGGGCACTGAAAAATAGGTAATTATGGGATTTCCTACTATAAATAGCAGGTATACTTATCATTTACATATTCTAAAACTTTGAATTCTAAAACACTCTCGTATATTCACACATATACAAGCCATTTCACTTTTCTTCTTCACCTGATGACTTAAGCATCGGAGTAGATACGCCGGACACTCCTCCGGCGCTCATTCACGAGTTCATCTCATTGTTTGCAGGTCACGGTAGAAGCTCAAAGTTACATATATATATATATATATATTTTTTTTTTCTCATAAGATATATCATTTTCTTGCTCATTTTCCTTAAACATTATATCACATCCGGTGGATCGTCCCGACTTTGCTCACCCCATTTACCCGGAACACAACAAAACTCATTATTTTTATCCCAAAAATAAAGCTGAAAATATATGAGTTCGTCCTCTCAAGAGACAAGATGAGGCCGTTAATGAAACACTTGCCTTGGCAAACAAAACGTATACACCCCAAAATTCAAACGAACATCGAAAGAAGTGAATGAATTTATACAACTCGATACTTCGACGGAACAAAAGAGTTAGGAATGTCGTTGGAGTTATTTATAAGGCTAGCCTAATCTTGCCAGAAGCCCAACAAGACAACGGAAGTTGGAAAGAAAACCTCCGGGCACGACAAAAAAAGACACGATGGGCTCGATGCAAGTATATGTAAGCAGTCTAAGTCCACCACATTGTCAAGAAAAATTATTTAATCAACGATATAAGAAAAAGTAAAATTCAAATACATCTTTCACATTTGAAATCAATTTCAAAATTTTCTCTAACCTTTTATATTACTTGAATATTGTTATAATCCCCCTTTTTTGGATAAAAATCTTACAAATTAGTTGTCTTTTTTAGTTGTTTTATTTACTTATATAACATTTTGTCTTATTTTGAACAATGTAAAAAAATATAATTATGTATCTTATTATTTATTAATTTTACTGTCCATCACTAAATTTTAAATTTTTTTTGATAAATATATTTTTTTTTATTTTTAAATAAAATATTTTATAACATTGTCGTAATTTTATTAATATTTTTATATAATTGATTATTTTTCATTTAATTAAGTTTAAAATCTTGAAAAATAAATTATACATTTTTATTCTATATTATTTTAAATACATTTATTTTTGCATTACTTATAAAAAAATATTAAAAAATTAATCATATTATTATTAATTATTTTACATAAATAAGTATTTTATGAATATTATTAGACTTTTCATTTTAATATTGCAAAATTTATAATTACTTTATAGCTAGTAAAATAAGTATTTTATGAATATTATTAGACATTTCATTTTAATATTGCAAAAAATATAATTGCTTTATAATTATTAGATCAAAATGACATGGACTTGGTAATAATGAATCCTAGCTACGTGATTGGTCACATCCTTCGTCAAACATACACCACCAAGGATTTTTTAACGTGATCAAAGGTATCGAATGATCTGAATATCATTCCGTCAATCCAAATTTTTTGGAGCATAGCATAAATTAAAAATAACACTTATAGAGACGGTACGGATTATACACAATTCTACTCACAAATTAAAAAAACAATAATTTAACACGCAGAGTAACAAAACACAAATTTGATTTAACTCAAAATAGATCAACTTCGACGACTCTAATTATTTAACATAAAATATATCAAACACAATTGAACACAAACCTTACAGTGCTTCAATGTGTCCAATGAGGGGAAGCTCCTTGTGCGCGGCGTAGCATAAGGTCTAGCTGCTGCTGGTTGGCTGAGTCACCATGATTTACCTCCTCTCACAATCCTGTCGGGCCGGGGGTGAGGGGGCCGCCTTAGGTGAGCGATTTCACCTTTTTGGAGCGATAATTGAATATATGATAAAACAACGTAAAACAATTTTTTTAAAAAAATTAGCCGAATAAAATAGCATGAAACAAAAATCGAAAATGAGGCAATGGAAAGGCATGCATCCAAATTAAGTGAAATAATAAAATAGAACAATAAATGGAACATCAATTCATCTGTTTAAGGCTACAAACAGATTATTACAAAAATAATATAACACAACGTCAAACTCAAAAAATAACAATAATAATATTAAAAATAATAATTAATAAACAATAAATTAAAAACAACTCACAATATGTGTTCATATTGTGACTACAAAAATAATAATAACACCACATCAAACATAAAGAATAACAATAATTATATAAAAACTAATAACTGACAATAAATTAAAGACAACTGACAACAACGTGAATACAGAACAACTCACAATATGGATACAAGAACAATATGGAAAATGCACAATTCAACTCACCATTTTTAGTAGAATATTAGATTTATTATACATTATAATCAAAATTAGAGCTTTGCTATTGCGGCACTTAGTAATAATTTGTCCCATATAGATGGGATGATCGTTTTATCACAAGGTACGATGGTTATTATATTACAAAATAAAACAAAATACGCTGACAAGGAAAGCATATTGTAGCCACCTTCTCCAATTACCAAAGTTGACACCTTCTCAATCAGCCAAAGCTGAGATTTTGTGTTTTTTAAGGTTTATCTTCTATTTTCCACCTCTGAAACTAGTTTACAGAACCACATTTCTTCCTAATTTCTCCGGCTTGACCAGTAAGCACACCAATATTACCAAGTTTCATCATCGATGCAGCGAAATCCTTTGCGAAAAGAAACGGGTCTCTGCTATAATCCTTAACCAGTGCAGCAGTCTTCGGATCTCCAAGTAAAGCTTGATCAGATTCGAGCAGGCCAGTGTTATTGACAAGGTTCTTGAAATACAGGTTGTCGAATCTGTATATGCTCTGAAAATCCAAAGGATTTAAGTTGCTGTTTGATTTAGCCACATTCGGGCAAGCACCTTGCAAGTTCGTTAGAAATGAAGTATCAAGGGAAGGGTCCGGTTTTCCAGTGTTTTTGAAATCGAAGAGCCTCCTTTTGAAAGTGAAACACTGAGCAAAACCAATAGTATGGCCACCTGTGAAGTTAAAAGTTCAGATACTAGTACAGAACGAGACTACTGGTTTATTTAGGTAAAATTATGCTATGAAGCTAAAAAAAAATTGAAGGGAAAATAATTGTGTCAAGATTTGACTGATTACTGATATTAACATTATAACTCAAACATATAACTTAAATACGAGTATATCATCTGACATGTTGATTGCTTTCATCGGGAGAAACTGAGTATTTAAAGACTGCTTCAACTGAAATCGAAGAAGACTCTTTCTCCTGGATATATTAGCTGAAGCACATCCTACAGTACTAAAAGCCATATAAAATAGTGGTATAATCGTCCCGAAGCTTGCATCATTGCCTATTATAAGTGCAACATAGAGATTTTAGACTATATAAAAGACCAAGTGTCATGTTTCCATCACTGTCACGGAGATTATCAAAGGCAATTCATTGCCTATGTGGAGACTACAATATGTATCAGCAAACACGAAATTAAATTACCTGACAGAACTACCATGTCTTTCATGTCAAGACCCTTTGCCACAAACTTGGCAGTGATTGCATCTAGATGTTCGAAAGGTGATGGCAACTGTTCGTTTGCTGATTTCTCGGCTGCAGTAAAACCATCCAGCCTACCTAATGAAACAGGCCAAAAAGGACCTCCTGACTGCACAAATTAGATACATGAATACAAGAGCAGAAGACATATATCAGGTCCAATTTACCCAGTATTATTAAAACTATATGAAGAACAAGCACGGTATGATTGTGGCTTACCTGAAAAACGGCATCTCTAGCCGCTAGAGTCAATATGTCTACGCAGGATACTGTTGAGGGGCAACATTTTTCTAACTCAGCCTTTATGTTGTCAATAACGTCAAATCCTCTAACAGAATTCCGGTTGGGTCCAGCGTTCTTTTCCCCCTTGAATTCTTTAGTGTCATCCAGAAGCACAGAACCTTCACATCCCTACAAAGAGCACATAGCAACTCCATAAACATCAAGAAATGCAGTCCTTCCATGTTTAAACTTAAAATCCATATCAGTTTTATCAGGCCATATGCTCATGGACAGCGCGACAAAACTGAGCATAACGGGATTCATTATTGACTATCTTGCATCATTCTTCACTCTAAGAAGACAACTGACCCAAGTTACTAGACGAGTTCAGTGCATAATTTTGTAAGACCGCTTACTACTCTCATCACATGGTCATTGTGTTTATTAAAACAAACAAGTCAGATAACAAGTTATTAGAAGAATTATTACGTCTACGAAACAATCATGGAAGTGTAACCGGAGGAGGGAAGCACCGATTCTGTTGTCATTTTGGAATGCAGCCCAAACACCACGACTCACTATCATGGCCAATTGAGGGCAAGATCTAGCATAGAAATTGTAACTAAGAGGTCCATCAGATTTTCCATAATACAGAGCATCGGGTTGCGAACGTATCAAGAACATTGACGAAAAGACGATAAAGAAGAAAGAAGAAGGATTGAAGGTTTTACAATCCATTACTCAATTTAATGGTCACTAATCATGGAAAATATTCAATTTATAGCAAGAAAATGGGATTATTCAAGAGAACTCATTGGCGAGCATGGAGAGTGGTGATCCCACTACATTCTCAATTACCTAGTTGACATGTCTGTCATCATAGAACTGCATGCATCAAAATAAAGAAGATAAAAACTGCATCATACACCACTTAATAGTTCTTAATTATTTACATGTTATTATTGAATTTTAACTTTTTGAAAAACACAAGTAAAAAGAATATTCTTAAGTAATGTGACCTTGTACCCCTAGATACTTCACAACTAGATGCTTTCATTTTGCTTAAGCATCTTAACAAATTAAAAGGAATAATTGCGAGATGTATAACTATCCTTGCTGCCAAATGTTCCATCTTTATGAAGTTTACTCGAAAGCTAGACTACACTTCAATTGTAGAGAAATGTGGAATCATTTTTACTGTGGGTCAAAGCGCGAAGTATGACTAAGCGTCACGGCCACGCTTCAAGTTTTACAAGCTTAAGCTAGTTTAGTAGGAGATTAAGCATGAAAAACGATTTTAATTTTTACTATAGTTTTACTTATATCAAGTTAATCAATAAATTAAATAACACATAAAGACACGAATAAATACATAAATTTTCAAGAATAGCTTTTCAAAAGGGAAAGATGCACTTAATCACTACATTTTATAAGCATGTGTTATAAGAAATCCACAAATTTTATAATCCATAGCCGCAACAACTCTCCTTTAATTCGAGCAATATCAATCGGAGACACCTCAGTTCTAACTATATTCAACAAGTGGAAATCACATGTGTCGAGTAACGATTCGGCCTATCGTGAACTGAAACATGGTACGGTAGAAGCACTAATGTGCTTCGTGACAACGCAGATGTTGTAAGAATTTTGACAAAAGGCTGCACCAGTTTTCATTCATTAATCACCGCTAGTGTTCGAGTGCTTAACCAAGATAAGGATTACATCACAGAAACTGGTAAAAAGATATGGTCACAACATTATAATTTAATGCAAATTATCAAGGCACAAAGATTAAAATACATACGCAGTAAGGAATGAGTACAATGGCGGTGCTAAACAAAAATTCTAAACTTTCCCAGCAAAAGTTGAGGAAAATTCTTCGTCTAAAAATAATTTCGTGTCAAGAATTTGAACTTGCCGAAGAACGAAATCATCCCCAATTCCCCATCCTCCGTCAGCTTCCCTGAACTCCCAAAGATTCTGAAAACCCCACATTTTGCATAATCAATCATGATTTGTAACAAATAATCAAAAAAGTTCGATTAATTCCCTCAAAAAATTAGGATCGCCATTGATGGAAATTTTTATGAAAAAATGAATGCCCATAAAATCAAACAACGAGGAAATATATATTTAAAAAATATAAAAAGTGAAAAGTCGTTGGCCTATGCAGGTCTCGAACCTGCGACCTTCGCGTTATTAGCACGACGCTCTAACCAACTGAGCTAATAGGCCTCTATGCCTTGATACGCTTTACCAAATATACTTAATCTATTTTAAACTAATTTTTGAGAATAATATTCAAAATTATTGGCATGGGCCCGAACCCACCAAAGAAGGACAAACATCAGCTCGATATTTTATATTTTGTTTGAAAAAATTTAAAATTCATATTTCCAAATATATTAAATCTAAACACTCAGCAATTCTTGAATTTTGTAGAGATTTAGATAATATTATTATTATACACACAGGAAAATCTCTATCGGTAGTAAATAACTAATACAAATTAGCAAATAGAAAATAAAATCAAGTTATGTGTCAAAAGTTGACCCGATACATTTCAAAATTTTGGCAATTTTTTCCATGTAATTTAGGCTAAAAAAACACACCAAAATCATCATTGTATGCTATAAATTTCGTGTGTCTTAAGTTAAGCAATTCCAGAAAAATATTCACATCTCTCTTTGGATATCCAGAAAACCTTAAGGGAGCGTTTGGTACGCGTGATTAGGCGGGATTATTTTTTTTATCCTGCCTAGTCAGCTGTTTGGTACGCGTGATTATTTAACCAAGTCAATCCCTCCTATGAATGATTAGGTTATATTAAGTAGGTTAAAATAATACCTCCTCACCCCCTAGGATTATTTATCCAACTCTTAATACCTCATATTTTTTCAATTTTACCCTTCTCTTATATTCAAACTCACCACCACTTCCCGACCGACCGCCGCCGGCCGACCGCCGCCGGCGCCGACCATTTTCGGCGCCGACCGATTTTTCCAGCCGGGCGTTTCCGGCCGCCGCCCCCGTCAGCTGTTTCCGGCCGGCCGTCGCCGCCCCCGTCAGCTGTTTCCGGCCGGCCGTCGCCGCCGCCGCGCAGGGAAAGGGCAATTTTGTCTTTTCATCAAAAAATTCAAAATTATCCTACACTTAAAAATCTTACCAAACATAATATTATTTTACACCATATATTACAATCCTACCACAATCATTTTTTTTATCATTTACATAATAATCATTAGTTTATCTTATCCTTCCAACCAAACGTAGCCTAAGAACATTAGGTGTCGAAAAATCAAAAACAATTTCTCAAGAAAAATTCAAAACCGAATAAATCTGTGAAAGTATTTTTACCAAAACCTTCATTTACAAGGTGAATGTCTATGCATCTATTTTATAACTTTGCACACGGTTTCTGTTTTTTTTTTTTTTTTTTTGAAAGGTAAGCTTGTAATTATATTAAGATAAATCGTTCTTTACAAACTCGACCAACCAATAAGAAAAATCGTCATTCAAGCAAACAAAGGGTAAAGGAGATGACAGAGAAAATTTAGCCAAATTATGAGCAACTATATTACACAACCTAGGCTCATAAACTATTCCAGAGATAAATGGGGCTTGCACCAGAATGTTGATATCAGACGCACATGCTCCAACATAACCCAGATCATCTTGTACGGCATTGACTACTTGCACTGCCAGTACAGAATCAGAAACGACCAGAACATCTCGAAAATTCTTTTCATAAACCAATTTAATTCCTTCACGAATTGCCAGTAACTCACCATGGGCAACAAACAGAGGTTGAGAAATCTAGTTCCCAAATGCTAGCAATAATCACCCTTGACAATCTCGAAGGACACCAGCTATGCTGTATTGACTGGAATTATCATTAATACAAGCATCAACATTGAGTTTAAAGGTACCTGCATCTGGTGTCATCCATCTCCTGTCTTCCAGTACACTATGAGCAGAAACCGCCTGTTGATCAAGAGCCTTAGCTTTCTGAAAGTCTGTAAAAAATGTTAAGCTCCAAGAGACATGCACTGCCATACTGGTTCTGCTGTCATCATGGATCAGATTTTGGTTTCATTTCCAGATTGCCCAAGTTTGAATAGCAAATTTTTCAAACTCAACCTTCGATAATTTATCCCTCATCAAAATACAAAAATCAATAGTACTGCTCCTTTTTCCCAAACTGATGACTTGATAGATATCAGAATTTTTCCATATTGCCTTAGATGTATAGCAAAAAAATAAAGAGTGGCATGTTGTGTCTTGTGTGTTGAAGCAAAGCACACATGCGCCAGAGGTCGGAAAATGATGCCTTTGGAGATTGAGATTTGTTGGTATAATATCATAGGAAATATGCCACCAGAAAATACGCACCTTCGGCGGAATAGAAAGGCCCCACAAGAATGTCCACCAAGATTGCAACATGAGGGCCGATTGGTGTTTCGGTTGATCAAATAATCCTCGTTTTAGGCGATATCCATTACGTACCGAATATTTCCCTTTCTTATCAAATCTCCAGAATCTCGTGTCAAAACAAAGCCTTGATGGTAGAGGGATCTTGAGAATCTCACCAGCTATCCATGGATTAAAGGTATTAAAAATTAGATCCACATCCCAAGATCCGTCCTTAATCAAGGAGTCCACAGTGGAATCATTACGGTCTATCCCCTCCACCACCCCTAAATTCGAGCCCACACCTGGTATCCATTTATCATCAAAAGTTCTTATTGACTTGCCATCACCAACCCTCCAAAAAAGACCCCTCCCTAGAAGCCCTTTATTCCAGAATATTGATCTCCAAATATAAGATGGGTTACTACACAAACCCGCCTCCAACACATCACCATGTTTAAAGTACCGCCCATTAAGTAGTCGAGAGGCTAAGGAATCTAGAAATCTAACCAATCTCAAAACTTGCTTCGCAAGAAGCGCCCGGTTAAAAACCTCCATTCTTCTGAAACCCATACCACCCTGTACTTTAGGCCTGCATAAAGAGTCCCATGACTTCCAGTGTATTTTCCTCTTCCCATTATCTATTCCCCACCAGAAGTTGGCACATTCCCTTTCAATTTCAAAACAAATAGCCTTGGGATTCGGAAGCAACTCATTGCATATGTTGGTATAGCCTGTATGATAGATTTAATCAAAGTCTCTTTGCCCCCGCTAGAGAAATATTTGTGTCCCCATCCCTGAATCCTCCGCACAACTCTTTTCACAAGATACTGGAACTGTAGACGCTTGCTATGCAGAGATACAGTGGGGAGGCCCAAGTAGATCTCATGCCTCTGAACAATAGGAATCGTGAGCGTAGATTTAATTAGTCTACATTAACATCGGATGGGTATTGGGGCTAAAAGAGAGAGCCGACTTTTCATTGTTAATCATCTGGCCCGAAGCTCGTTCATAGAGGTATAAGAACTCTTTAACCCGAGCCCATCTTCCAAGGTGGCTCTGAAAAAAATAAGGCTATCATCTGCAAAAAAAATGTGAGATACTACCGGACAAGTTGAAGCAATCCTAACTCCTCGAATCAGCCCCCTAGACTCGTAAGTGGTGAAGAGTCTAGATAGGCCATGTGCGCATAATACGAACAGGTAAGGCGACATAGGGTCACCCTGCCGAAGTCCACGGCTAGTAGTGATAGGCCCAACAACTTCTTGATTAATCCTGAAGAAATATCTCACTGTCCGCACACACCTCATTATCTTATCAATCCACTCTGTTGCAAAACCCAATCTAATCGTCAGAGCCTGTAAGAAATCTCAATACACTCGATCGTACGATTTACTCATTTCAAGTTTAAGCGCTGCATAACCAACCCGACCTAATTTTCTTTTACGCATCCAATTGATAACATCATACCCCACAATGATATTATCTGAGATCATCCTGCCAGGGACAAAATCACTCTGGAATTTGTCAATCAGTTTTGCCATAACCAGTTTAAGACGATTAGTAAGAGCACGAGACACAATCTTGTAACAGGACGTTACAAAGGCTAATTGGACTGAATTCTTTCATAAGCACATGATCAGATATTTTTGGTATCAAAGTTACTATAGTATCATTCAAGTGATCAATAGGAGCCCCTACATTAAGAACATGGAGAACGGCACCTGTAACATCATCACCTACAATATTCCAAATTTTTTTGTAAAATAGAGGAGACATACCATCAATACCTGGTGCTATGTCTTGGTTCATATCGAATAGGGCTTTTCGGACATCCAAGGTCATAAATGGAGCACAAAGGGCTGAGTTCATAAGATCATCCACGACCGGAGATAAGATGTTTAAGACATGATTCATTTCCGCAGCAGTAGGTGAACTAGATGTGAATAGGTTGTTGAAATAATCGAGAACAATATCTGCCATTCCCTTACTATCTGAACATCAATCTCCATGAGAAGAAACCAAACCATTGATGGCATTCTGTGCCTGACGCCTAGATTCAGAGATGTGAAAATACCGGGAATTCCGATCACCATCCTTAAGCCATAATGCTCTACTATGTTGCTTCCAGTACATCTCATCTTGGGTAGCAAGTTTTTCGACTTCAGTTTCAAGCTCCTGAATCTGTGCAATAGATGATCTCCAATTCCAGCTTTGTCGAAGATTATGTAGTTTCGAACGCTTGTCCAAAAGCTGTGTGGAGGTGCACTTAAATCGGTCATTAGCCCAGATTCAAAGCGCACTCTAGCAACTCAAAATGCAACCCTGTATTGTTCCAGAGCATGTATCTGCTCCCCAGCCTGCTTCAACTACCTCACCACAATCTTCCTCACAAAGCCAATATTTCTCAAATCGGAAAGTATCCCGCTTCTTCCAATCCCGTTCCTGAGACTGAGAATGGATCCCATTCAGATGTAGGCAAAGGGGTCGATGATCTGAATGATAGAAGTCAAGCGATGAAATTTGTGCGGCCGGATAAAGTAATCTCCAACTAAGATTTCCCACATATCTATCAAGTTGCTCAAAAATAATGTTGTCCAGTGATCGTCTATTCACCCAAGTAAATAAATCCCCATGACAATGCAGGTTTTGGAGATCACAAAGTTCAAGAGTATCACGAAATGCTTGCATTCTATGAGAGGCTCTTCTAATACCTCCCAAATTTTCATTGTCAAAACAAATCTCGTTGAAGTCACCACCTACTAACCATGGCAAATCAAGAAATTCATGCAAACCTTTGAGATGCAAGAGAAGGTCCCAAGAAAAATGTCGGAGGGCAGCTTCTGGCTGCCCATAGAAACCTGTAAATCTCCAAATTCTATCATCAGCAGTTATAACACAATCTATATGTCCAACAGAAAAGGACTTAATGAAGATATCAAGGGGGTCCCTCCAGAGTAGAGCAAGACCTCCGTTTTTTCCATGACAATCCACCACAAAACAACCTTTAAAACCCAATGAAGTCGTCCAATGCTTGCATCGTGACTCTCTTGTTTTTGTCTCACTCAAAAATAAGAGAGTTGGGCTCTTATCGGCTACAAGTCGCCGCAGTTCCCGGAATGCTCGGGGGTTCCCAAGCCCTCGAACATTCCAAATTATAATATTCATAAGCAACCGCCGCCAATTTATCCGTGGCACTAGGATCAATCCAGCCCAATTTTACCTTTTTTTTCATTGGACTTGTGTGCTCCTGTGATACAGTGTCCTCCTCAGAAACATCTATATAGCCATTGAGGGAGGAAGCTGTGTTGTCCATAATCTGATCCTTACCTACATCTCGTGTCCTGTGTTTCCATTGCTTTGACCCACCAGCTGTTAGGCTCGGTGATATTGTGTTCTTTCCATATGGTTTTTCCAGGAGTGGGACATGCTCGTGGACCATCAATTGGGTTTTATCCATACTGCTCGCAGACCGTTTTCCAATACTACAAGGGCCTGACTTTCTAATTCCATAATGTCTTTGTCTGTTTGCTCATGGTTTTCGGTTTCAGCATTCGATGGACTATCTGGTGGTGTATAAGATGTTTTCTCAGCACCAGAAGAGCTTTTCCTGGAACCACCAATGTGAGTGGATGCATGCAGCCAGATCCCAAAAGCAAGTATGGTTCTATCAGTCTCCTTGTCATCACAGTCTCGGATCGTATGCCCAAATCTCCCACAGACATAGCAGAAATCTGGCAATCGCTCATAAACTAGTAGAACAATAATGTCTTCCTCTTCTCCTGAATCCACTTCCTCCACTCTGCCAATGTGTCGACCGACTTTGGTCAACAGTTCTTCTTGCATAAAGGCTAGTGGCAGATTATGGCATTGAACCCAAATTCCTATCTCATCAAAAACAATATCATTAGATTTTTCCAACCCATTTGTTCCTTGAAAATCACCAGGCTTCTAAAGAAATTCCATGGCCCATCCGTAAGTGCCCTATTCCTGTCTCTCTGGGATACAAAATCACAAACAAATGTATTGTCTCCCATAGCCTGAATATGTACCTTCCTTGTCGCTTGGAGAATGTGTGGCATTTGTTGACGAAACGCTTTTCTGTTAATAGCTTTTGGTGATAGAATCTTTGCTACCAAACAATTAGCCAAACGTTCATGTCCAACTCGCGTTTCTGAATCATCTAAAAAGATGGTGTCGCTCTTCCTTTGGAGCAGAGAGTTTCAACTCTACGACCAGACGAGAAATCTCATCTGGATCCATAACCTATGTGACAACCCAACGTTCAATTCAAGAACAGGTGAATGAACGGAGCAATCCCGCACAACGCAGATTCCCAGCCCTAAGAGTCGAAGAACCCTAGGAGAAAAACAATAGCCGACCTTGACTAATTCTATTTTTGGCACAAGTGACTACGGTGTACAAAACGTATTACGGTTTCTGCTTTTAGATATAGAAGAAAAATTGTTATTCATGTTTTCTAGTTTATACCAATGTCTACCCGTTGCCAAAACGGCACCAAAAGTAGCCTTTTCCGCCAACTAAAAAATTGTGAAAAAAATTTCAAAAATACACATTTTGGGCACGATCAACCGGGATTTTCAAAAAACATTCAATATAAAAGTTTTAGAATGTGTCACGGGGTTCTAGCTAAAAATCTTAGCCACGCATGATGGCCTGAGCGCACCCACGCGACGGCATGCCACGTCATTTTTTAAAAATAACAATGGCAGAAGGTTTCTACACTGATTTTAGATTTTGATTACAAATTTAGAATTTTTCAGCTAGTGACTTATTATGAACTTTTAATGAAAATCAAAATTCTATCTTTTATTTTATTTTTTTGAAAGGTTTAAGATTTGCTTTTATGTTTACATTTTACTATGATATACATTTTTTTAACATAAGAATAAAAGAAAGTTGTTAATTTTATACTTAGTATATCAAAGTGTCAGCCATAGTCCCAAAAAGCCGTAGGTAACAGCTCTTTTCAGGCGACTAAACACCTTTGAAAACCATTGTGAAAATACGTATTTTGAGCTAATTCGGCTTTGAATTTTGAAAAACATTATTTTTCTTGTAAATCCTAAATTGGGTCTAAAATTAATATTGACAAAATTTCGAATTTAAACAAGTCAACTATCTAGTAACTTTATTAACACATAAAATATCACAAAATTTATGATAATAGAAAATATTGAAGCAATTGATATGATAAATCAAGCCATTACAAAAGTTGAAAGGTGGGGTTTTACTTCTGGATTTTTTCATATATATCTTTAATTTTTGGTTTTCAATTTGTTATTTATGGTAAAATTTGTACCAATTTATTCTTAGATATTGCATCATGTTGAAAGTTCACATTGTGTTTATCATATTATACTGTATGTTTGATATTGAAATAATGTTATTGATTCCGAGCATTCTTGAACTACTGTAAATGAATGAATGGTTTTTTAAAAAAAAAATTAGAGCCTCAGACATCAGTTTTCGTACTGAAAATTGAGTCTACTAGACAACTTGATTTTGGGCCGAAAATGTTAGTCCTTTGAATAACAATTTATCAACCCAACTATAAAGTTCTTCTGAACAATATGATTTCTGTCTGAAAATTTGAGTTCACACTTGCTCGTAAATGATCGATTGCATCAAATCTTATTTGAATATGTGGTAAAATGTGCAAATCAAATGTTGGTATGAGTAACTTTTTTAGCCCATGATATTCACTCTATAATCCAGTACAGTTATTGTATTTTTAGTGGTTTCACTTTTAAGTTATAGTATTTTACCGATTTTTCTCTCATGATACATCATATTGAATTATTATGCTTCTCTAGTATTGAGGCATCGGGTGCCATTGGGGTAAGAGGACCTATAGTGTACAAACAAATAATATAAATGGGAAAAAAAACATAGCTTTCAAACAGTGATCATATAAGATATTACAATTAATATGTATGACTTTTGTTTTTAATAAGTATATGTAAGACTTCGGAGGAGCAATAATTAACATAATCCATATTTTTGTTGAAAATAAGACTTGAATTATTGAATATTGAAAATAAAAGTGGTAAATATTGAAAATTTGTGTGTGATGATGTAAGTAATGATGTATTTTTTTGGACTATTTTCACAGAAATTCTATAAATAGGTCTCTCAATTTGTGAAAAAAACACAATTGAGTAGATAAAATTTTATAAAGTGTGTAGTTTAATATATTTTGTGAGTTTGAGATTTTTATTTTTTATCGAAAATTTTTACTTTTGACACGTTATCAGCACGATACTCGTAGGTTGGGTTCTCCATATTTTTCCAAGCTCCAAAACACACGAAAATGTAACAATATTCAAAAGTAAAAAATATTTATTTTACTGCTTATTTATTTTTATTGTGTATATATTTAATATATAATATCATGTTATTATATAAAAAGAGTTTATGACACCTCATTATAATAACGTGATGTGAATATATTATGACACTGCTTATATATTTTTTATTGAGCTACTGTTTATTTATTGTATAATATATTTGAATATTATCATGTTTTTATATAAAAAAGTCTATGACACCTCATTATAATAATGTGATGTGATTATGTTAGAACTTTTCAAATTCAAAATCTTAATTTTGATGTTAACAAAACTTGTTATTTTGTGTTACTAATGTTTTACCTTAGTGTGCAGATGCTAGGATCAGTTACGAGCTGTTTATATCGCAAACTGAAGACCCAACTGATCGCATAAACTGAATCGGGTGAACTGATACATCAAATGAATAGTTTAGCTGATTGTCCAGTTGATAGGTGGTTCAACAGGACAACCTCATAAGCCCGGCCAGTCGAAGGAGTGTTCAACTGATGAAGAAACCCAGCTGATCAGTTCAACTGAACGAGAGTGAAATTAGCTCAACTGATGAGTCAATTGATTTCACTAGCCCAACTGAAGATCAGTTCAGCTGACTAGTTGGGAGCGTCAGTTAAGAATCTTTCAGTTGTAGATGAAGACAAACTCATTCAGTGGATTCCAGGTATACACAAAGGTACAAAGCAATTATCCAGTCAAAGGACAATAATGGACGTTGCATCAGAGCATTAAAGACAAACATTTCAGAATGGCAGTCGAAAAGTCGAGACATAGAGTCCAAGGAACGAATTCAAGATGCAACGGGTACAATAATTGAGTCTCACTGTACGATCAGTTTTCCGCCTATATAAAGAGGAGATCAATGAAGACGAAAGATATAGAACAGAAAGAGACACAAGAACAACAATGCAAACACCAGTGAGAGTGTGGTAAAAAGAAAGGGCACGCTTATTGCATATCAGCTTTCAGAAACAATCAGCCGAGAGGGAACTATTATCAGTCATATCAGCTTAGTTTAAAAGCTTATTTTCCTCAGTGTGTGAGAACATCCTTGTTCAGTTCTCACACACGAACACACTCACCACCACCCAAATACAGTTTTGCACAAAGACGTTAAACTTGTGTATGTAGTCTTTCTCACATAGACGTTAAAGAAATGTTAGCTGGAAGGTGATGCCTTCAGTCTAGAATAGGAGTTCAGTTAGGCAGTGGATAAGTCCTAAGCTGAGTGGGTTTGTACAAGTAATTGTATAAATCAAAGTCTTCTAGTGGATACTACCCGAGGTGGTAGAAGGGATGACGTAGGAGCAGTTGAAGTCGCCGAACATCCATAAACATATCTTGTGTATTTAACTGATTAACTGCTGTTTTCAGACTGACTTGATCAGTTAGAGCATCCGTCAGTTCAGTTCTTGCCATAACTGAACTGATATATGCGACAACTGTTCCCCTGCTTTTCAGTTATTCAGTTTACATATGTTAAAATATTTTCTAATTTAACAGGCTTCTTCACGAAGGATTACTTCGAGTTTATTCCATTTGGTTTTTAATGCCTTCAAAGGCACCAGCACACGATCCTTCAGATTATTTCACTTTTTATATATTTTTATTGTGCTATATATTATATATATATTATAAATATATATATATATATATATATATATATATATATATATATATATAAATATATATATATTTGTATATGTATGTCAATAGGATTCATTGTTGAGCATCATGTTGCTCATTTACATACACAAAATGTATTAGCTGAATCATTGATTAAACGTCTACAACTGATTGCTAGATCAATGATTATGAAAACAAAACTCCTTGTTTCTATATTAGGACATGCAATTTTACATGCTGCTGCATTAATTCACATCAGACCAAGTGCATCTCATAAATACTCTCCAATGTAGCTTGTCTTTTGTAAAGAACCAGACATTTCTCATCTGAGAATTTTTGGATGTATGGTATATGTGCTTATTGCACCGCCGCAACGAACAAAAATGTGACCTCAAAGAAAGATCAGAATTTATGTTGGTTATGATAGTCCATCAATCATTCGATATCTTAAGCCTCAGACAGGCGACATGTTTACAACACGTTTTGCTGATTGTCATTTTAATGATGAAATCTTTCCATTGTTAGGAAGATAAAAGAAATATATCGAAAATAAAATTACATGATATACATCATCATTGTTACATCTGGATCCAATAACTAAACAATGTGAAAAAGATGTACAACAAATTATGCACTTGCAAAGAATAGAAAATCAAATACCAGATACATTTGCAGACACAAAAGGGGTAACTAAATCATATATACATGTTGTGAATGCCCCTGCTCGAATTGAAATTCCAAAGAAAAAAATTGAAGACACTCATGATGCCACAAAATGATTGAAGCGTGGAAGGCCAATTGGTACCAAGGATAAAAATCATCGAAAAAAAAATGCATAAAGAAACACGATGATCATAAAATAGAGAATGATATTCTGGCAGAAACACATGATGATGAAATTGTTCTGTTAGAACTACAAAATGACGAAAATCGTGAAATATCTATCAATTATATTAATACTGGAAAAATATGGAATCGAAAATATATGAAAGAAATTGATGAGATATTTTCTTACAATGTGACATTTGACATCATAAATGACAATGAAGATCTTGAACCAAAATCTTTTGGTGAATGTAAAATCGACAGGACCTGATAAAATGAAAAGATATCATCCAGGTTGAATTGGATTCGTTAAACATATATATATACCTTGAAAAAACAAAGTATTGTCTTGGTTTGTAAATTGAACAAAAAGAATATGGAATATTTGTTCACCAGTTAAATTATACAGAAAAGGTCCTTAAACGTTTTAATATGGATAAATCAAATCATTTAAGTACTCCAATGGTTGTTAGATCATTAAACATAAAAAGTATCAATTCCGTCTATGTGAAGATGATGGAGTTATTCTTGGTCCAGAAGTACCATATCTAAGTGTTATTGGTTCCCTTATGTATCTTGCAAATTGCACAATACCTGATATATCTTTTGTTGTAAATTTATTGGTAAGATTTAGCTCATATCCAACAAAAAGACACTGGAACAAAATTAAACATATATTCATTTATCTACGATGAACGACAAACTTGAGACTTTTTTATTCAAAAGATACCAATCAAAGCATAATCGGTTATGCTGATGCTGGGTATTTATTTGATCAACACAAGGCACGTTCCCAAACTGGATATGTATTTACTCGTGGAGGCACTGAAATTTCTTAGCGTTCACAGAAACAAACACTCGTAACAACTTCATCAAATTACGCCGAGATTATTGCACTACATGAAGCAAGTCGTGGATGTGTGTGGCTAAAATCAATGTAACAACTTCATCAAATTACGCCGAGATTATTGCACTACATAAAGCAAGTCGTGGATGTGTGTGGCTAAAATCAATGACTGAACATATCCAAATCTCATGCGAATTATCATTCAACAAGAAGACTGTGACATTATATGAAGATAATTCTGCATGTGTTACTTAAATTAAAGAAGGATACATAAAAACCGACAGAACTAAACATATTCCCCCTAAGTTCTTCGCATTCACCCAAGAGCTTGAGAAGAATAAAGATATCGATATTTGTTACTTTCAACCAATTGAAAACTCATCAGATCTCTTCACAAAGGCACTTCCTACGACAATATTCAGAAAGCATATATATAATATTGGGATGCGCAATCTACGAAATTGTGAAGAATCGTTCGTGTTAACACGAGAGGGAGTTTACGTGACTACACTATTTTTTCATTGCTATGGTTTTTATCCTAATGGGTTATTCCTGGTAAGATTTTTAACGAGACAGTATAAAAACACGAAATGAAGACAATCATTGTATAATGATCATCATCACAAGGGGGAGTATTGAAAATAAGAGTTGAATTATTGAATGCTGAAAATAAGAGTTGTAAATATTGAAAATTAGTGTGTGATGTATGTAATTATGTATTTTTTTGGATTATTTTCAAAGAAATTCTATAAATAAGTCTCTCAATTCGTTAAGAAAAACACAATCAAGTAGACAAAATTTTATAAAATGTGTAGTTTAATATATTTTGTGAGTTTGAGATTTTTATTTTAACGTAAATTTATATTTTTAACAATTCTATCTCACTTATAAAATTTTAGAATTGATTTAGTAGAATTAAATCTGGTCAAGTATCACTTCATACTACTAATAATTTTTTTTTAAAAAAAATCAATTATGATTGTTCGAGACATGCCTCGTGCATTTTTACGATTAATCTTATCCTAGTAATATTAAAAGAGTGGCTATTGAATGGATACGTTGAAATCTATACTATATATAAATGTTGGCCAATAAAATACAGAAGTTCGTGGGCCCTAAAACAGTAAAAAGCAAAAAAAATGTATATAAAAAACTAAAATTATTCCATCGAATTAAAAAATATATACTTAATTTATAATATGTTCTAACTTGTTCTTGAAAATATATATATATGTTCTAATCTGTCTAATACTAAGCATCTCAATTTAAAATTTTCTATAATATTTAAAATTATATAGAATAACACCATAATCTATATCTATATATAATATATTAAATGATTGAATTAATTAAAAAAATATTGGAGAAGACGTACAATTTAAGGGTCGTTTCTCAATAGAAGTGGACCATCATCTATCCTTGTGCTAGATAGACAAGAACTAATAATACGAAATCTTATCCGATCTCAAGAAAAAAGACATCTTCCATTTCTCTGTCTTCTACGCAACATCAACATATACAAAAAACAATAACAAAAAAACAAAGTTTATCCATTATTATCATATGTGAAAAGTTCACAAGGAGAAATCTTTCAGTGAAAATGGCTTAAAAAATAACTCATGTTAGTTCATCAGTTCGAGATCTCAAAGTTCCATAAGCCGTAGGAATACTGGGTTCGACGAGTAAAATGTCGCGAGATTATAGAAAATAAGCCTTGAGTGGATATATACATATATAATCTGCAAAATTGGTGACACAATTTACCCAACACATCTCTGAAGTTGGCTCCTCCAGCTGTGGGTCTCTGATCTTTCATCGTCATCTTCTTCCACAATGGTATCCCTGCCGGTCGTGGTGGATGTACCATGAGAGGAACCCGTCAGCAGCGAAGGGCCGTGAGATGATCCGGATTGAGAACTGCTTAGTTTCAACAAGGATTCACCAAGTGGTTCTTGGGGCAACCTTAAACTTCCATAGCCAACAGGTTGGATATTGGACGAAGGAGTAGATTTTTTGGTGTGGATGCGATATTTCTGAGATGAAACAAGATCAAGAAACATAAGGATCGATTCTCCGAATCAACGAGATCGATAGAAAGAAGAAGGAAAACAGATGAGATCAAACGCACTTGAAGATGGCTCTTTACTTGATCGAGTGTGAGACCTTCGACTGCCATGTTTTCTCTTATCAACCTAGGTGTAGCAGCTGCCCAGAACACAACAAAATCCAATTAGACCGCAACAAAAATAACTCCTACATCAACATGACAAAGGTTCCTCCTTAAATTGGTGAAATCACAATACAGACTTAAGATGTCACGGTCCTTGTCCGCCTCTCATCAACTTCATAGATTTTGAATCTTTTTCGTTGAAAACTTAGGAATTCGATGATCCAAACACAGAGTAAACTACATCCAATTTTCCAACAAAGAATCTATAAAAATTCCTAGAAAAAGACAAGTTTTAAAAATCCGAACCTCCAGCACCCCCGAGCTTGAGCAAGGCTTCCACAAACCGGTGATGCAATTCAGGTGACCAACTTCTCCGCTGTTTCTTAGTATGCTGTTTATCCTCAGCCTTTAAATTTGAACCGAGAGATGATTCATTGTTCTCTTCTTTCATCATGATCTCTAATGCATGATTCATTTCTTCTTTAGCTCTCTGTTTACCCAAAAAAAATGAACATAAGAAACCCAAAAATACACACATCCCATGAATCATATAAAGATTTTTTGGTGAAATTTCAAGGTTTGGAACACCCTTCTACCTTTTTACTTTTATCTGGTTTTAACATCTGCTTGCTGTCATCGAAACCCAAATTTCCGAAATGGTGATTGTTGTTTAAGTTCCCCAACTGCAGAGAATTCTTCCAAGTCCTTTCATCATTGATATTTGTGAGAGTTTTCTCTTTTACACTTTCAACTTCTTCATCTTTCTTCAATGGTATGAATTCTTTCAACAATGGCTGCGTACTTGATCTTCTGCACTTCATTAACTCATCCTTCATCATCACAATTGCTGCAAGAACAGAAATAGAGAAAACACAAATCAAACTCTATCCAAATCCAAACAAAAACTCAAAATTATACATAATCTATCCAATCAAAGACAATTAAATTTCATAAAAGAAAAAAAGGAACGAAGATTTGGGAAACAATCCACCATCGTTCAAAAGGAGCATGCAAAAAGGGAGCTCTCTTTTAAACCCATAGATCTTCTTCATCTCATCTTGCAACCTAATAACAAATTCATCGAGCTTCGAAATCTTCTCGGACACACTACAAATCCTCGAAACATCTTCAAGAAACTTCCTGATTGGTTTTTGAACGAAATATCTCGATGACGACGGGCAATCCAAGCTGAGTTCTGGGCAAATTTTTGATCCCACACCCATATTTTCTGCAGATCTTTGATTCTCCGCAAATGGGCATGAATCTGGGGAGTGTAAATGGGTGAGATAAAATGGGAAAGAAAGGGCGAAGATTCTGCTGAACAACGACGAGTTTTGGCAGAAATGTCCGCTGAATGTGCTATTTATTACAAGAAGGAATAGGGGGGAAAACAAACTTTTTCAGGTTGTCGCATATTTCATTTCCTTTATTTTTTTTTTCTTTGGTTTCTTTCTTTTTTCTTAAAATTAAATATTAATAAAACATATATATTTCAGAAATTTTTGTAAGAATTATGAAAAATTCATTTTCGAAGAATTATTTTAAGAAAAAATACATATGTGGTTTTTCAATTGTTTTATTATTTCACTAAGAAAAAAACATATTTGGCTATTTTATATATTTCAATTTCAATTACTTGTGCACGGAATAATAACGAATTTTAAGTTTTCGAAGCCGAAATAATAGATTATACGCCATTGATCTAATTAAAATATTCTATATGTTATCTCTAAAACAGCCTGGATTGTTCTTGCGTATTCAATGTACATCTTCAACCCAATATATAATGAATTTATCAAAAAAAAATGTTTGGATTTGTTATTTTAGTCTTGTATTGTTCAAACAATATATCTTTTATGAGACAGTCTTATAGATTTTTATTAGTTAGACGAGTTAATTATGTCCATATTTACAATAAAAAGAAATATTTTTTTATAAATGACTCAAATAAAATATATATCTCGTAAAATTGACTTACAAGACAATATATGGGAAGTTTTTGTATTGTTAAAATATCGGTAAATTTCCAAAAAATACATCTGTCAATGTTTCAATTAAAATTCATTACCCAGCCATAATTTTTTAGAAATTGGTACATGACAGATCTATATATTTAGTTTTAACTACTCATAAAACAAACTTTACATTTTTACCCTTTATTATTTAAATAAATATATTATTTTATCCACGAAAATTATATTATTTTTCTCCATTTAAAATATAATTTTAACAAAATATTGTTTCTCAATTATCATGTAATAAAAGTAAATACTTATTTTGACATACAAAGTACCTATTATGAGGTTTCAGATACTTGATTTTGCTCTTTGAATACTTCAAATATATAAGTAAATACTGTATTTTCGAACATTCACCATAAATTCAGTCATTGTTGGTCTTTTCATGAAAAATGCATTAGGATGACTTATTCATGTCATTTTATTTTATTTTAAAAAAAACATAGGTCATCACTCATCATGAAATAAGATTAAGTATTTATTTTGACCAACAAAATGCTTATTTTGGAGTTCCAAATGCTTGATTTTACTTTTTGAATACTCCAAATGTGTAAGAAAATACTGGATCTTCGAGCTATCACAATAAACTCAATAATTGTTGGTATTTTCATTAAAAATACATTAAGATGTCTTATTCATGTCATCTAATTTTTGAAAAAACACAGTTTCTCACTCATTGTTGAATTAGGAAAATTACTTATTTTGATCGATAAAATACCTATTTTCGGGTTCCAAATATTTGATTTGGCTATTTTAATACTTCAAATCTGTAAGAAAATACTTAAGTTTCAAGTAATATTAAGTGACTTTTGATTGTGTCATTTGTGAAGTTAAAATGTGATACTTAAATAGGTACAAAGAGTATCTAATTAGAGTATATAAATACATGATTTTACCTCGTAAATACTCATATCCAATTATTTGAGGATGCAAAAATATAATTTGAAGTTAATATTAAGTGACACCGATGATGATATTCGTGAAGCAAAAATGTGATACATAAATTAATACAAATAATTCATAATTCGAGTTCACAAACACTTGATTTTACCTTTTAAATACTCAAATTCGATTTAGTATGTCAAAATATATAATTTGAAGATAATATTGAATATTTTTTGATGATGAGATTTGTGAATAAAAAACGTGCTACCTAAATTAGTACAAATAGTACCTAATTTGATTTCATATATACTTGATTTTACCCTTTTAAGACTCAATTTTGATTATTTTGGGATATAAAAAAATATAGTTTCAAGTAATATTGAGTGACGTTTGATATGTCATTTGTGAAGTTAAAATCTGATACTTAAATTAGCACAAAAATTATCTAATTCGAGTCTACCAATATTTTATTTTACTCCTTAAATGAGAAATATTTTAATTTGAGTTTGCAAATACTTGATTTCGTAAATGAGATACTCAGAATATGTATTAAAATACTGGATATTCGAATAAGCAACGAAAGTTCATCAAGTGTTGGTATTTTTATGGAAGATACATTTAGATGACATATTCATCTCATTTAATAATTAAAACAAAACAAATTCTCAACTAAGCATGAAAATTTTAAAGTACTTAGTTTTACTTGAGAAGTACCTAATTTGAGTTTGCAAATACTTGATTTTGTAAATGAGATACCCACAATATGTATTAAAATACTGGATATTCGAATAAGCAATGTAAGTTCATCAAGTGTTGATATTTTTATGGAAGATACATTTAGATGACATATTCATCTCATTTAATAACTAAAAAAAAAATTTCTCAACTAAGAATGAAAATTTTAAAGTACTTAGTTTTACTTGAGAAGTATCTAATTTGAGTTTGCAAATACTTGGTTTTGTAAATGAGATACCCACAATATGTATTAAAATATTAGATATTCGAATAAGCAACGTAAGTTCATCAAGTATTGACATTTCCATGGAATAAGCATTTGGATGACATATTCACATCATTTAATATTTTTTCTGTAAAAGAAAAAACAAATTTCCAACTAAGCATAAAAATTTTAAAGTATTTGTTTTTATTTGTGAAGTACCTAATTTGATATTGCAAATATTTAATTTGTTACATGAGATACTCGTAATATGTAATAGAATACTGGATATTCGAATATGCATTGTAAGCTCACCAAGTATTTATCTTTCCTTGGAAGATGCATTTGGCTGATATATTCATCTCATTTAATATTTTTTTTTGTAAAAACAAACTAACTAACAAATTCTCAACTAAGTATTGAAATTTTAAAATACTTATTTTTACTTGAGAAGTATCTAATGTGATACCTAAATCAATACAAATAATGCCTAATAGAAGTCCACAAATACTTGATTTTACCATTTAAATACTCAAATTCGATTATTTGATGGTGTCAATATTGAGCTTTGAAGATGATAAGTAAGTCTGAGTGCTCAATTCGACGTTCGTATATAGGAGAATGTAAACGTTGTTTCGGTAACCTCTAAACATCGTTGATCTTGTGTATTTATAGAAGTCTTGAATCCAACGTCTATAAATAAAATGGCTTATTTGACTTCTGATAGGATCAGCTTTATTACCTAAAAAGATTCCTGACAAAAAGTTTCAGAACAATCAGTCTTGTTTCATACCACATTTGGTAAAACGTATTAAATGACTTTGTTCAGCACTAATGATGCATTTAATACTCGTACTTGGTAAAGTAACGACAACATTTATTATATGACCGATAGGTTCTGATTTAGCAAAAGTCAAGTTCTGCTTCTGTTTTTCTAAGCTGATAAGTACACGAAGAGTACTGCTTTGTTAAGGCGATACGAGAACTTTTGTTTTCATACTATCTTCTGGTTTACTAACGAGATATACTAGTTTTGACTATCATAATCACAATTAAATTAAGTCTATCAGAGAATTTGTTTTTTCCTTTTATAAAAAAATATTAAATGAGATGAATATGTCATCCAAATGCATTTTCCATAGAAAGACCAACACTTGGTGAACTTACGTTGGATATTCGAATATCCAGTATTCTATTACATATTATGAATATCTCATGTACCAAATCAAGTATTTGCAATATGAAATTATATACTTCTCAAGTAAAACTAAGTACTTTAAAATTTTCGTGCTTATTTAGGAATTTGTTTGTTTGGTTCTTTTTTACAAAAAAAATATTAAATGAGATAAATATGTCATCCAAACGAATCTTCCATAGAAAGCCAACACTTGATGAACTTACATTGCATATTCGAATATCCAGTATTCTATTACATATTATGAGTATCACATGTATCAAATCGAGTATTTGCAAACTCAAATTAAGTACTTCTAATTCAAATGCATATTCCATGGAAATACCAACACCAAGAGAATTTATGTTGTCTATTCGAATATCCAATATTTAATACATATTGTGATGATCTCATTTACGAAATCAAGTATTTTCCAACTCAAATTAGGTATTTCTCAAATAAAATTAAGTGCTTTAAAATTTTCATGCTTATTTGAGAATTTTTTTTACAAAAAATATATTAAATAAGATGAATATGTTATCCAAATGCATCTTCCATGAAAAGCCAACACTTGGTGAACTTACGTTGCATATTTGAATATTCAGTATTCTATTACATATTATGAGTATCTTCTATATAAAATCAAGTATTTACATACTCAAATTAGGTACTTATCATCCAAATGCATATTCCATGGAAATACCAACACTTGGACTCTTGGAGAACTTATGTTGCCTATTCGAATATCCAATATTTTAATACATATTGTGAGTATCTCATTTACGACATCAAGTATTTGCCAACTCAAATTAAGTACTTCTCAAGTAAAACTAAGTACTTTAAAATTTTCATGTTTATTAGAGAATTTTTTTTTTTACAAAAAAATATTAATTGAGATGAATATGTCATCCAAATGCATTTTTCATTGAAATACCAATACTTGGTGAATTTACGTTGTCTATTCGAATATTCAGTATTTTAATACATATTGTAAGTATTTCATTTACGAAATCAAGTATTTGCAAACTCAAATTAGGTATTTCTCAATTAAAACTAAGTACTTTAAAATTTACATGCTTAGTTTGGAAATTGATATTTTTTTCAAAAAAATATTAAATGAGATGAATATGTCATCCAAATACACCTTTCATTAAAAGACAAACAATGACTGAATTTATGGTGATCGTTCGAAGATCCAGTATTTTCTTACACATTTGGAGTATTTAAAATGCCAAATCAAGTATCTGAAACTTCAAAATAGATACTATATATGTCAAAATAAGTACTTAATCTTATTTCATGATGAGTGAAGAACTATATTTTTTTAAAAATAAAATGACATGAATAATTCATCATAATGAATTTTTAATGAAAAACCAATATGATTGAATTTAAGGTGATTTTTCAAAAATATAGTATTTTTTTACACATTTGGAGTATTCAAATAACACAATCAAGTATCTGAAACTCCATAATAGGTACTAATACTTTGGTAGATGTAAAACACATAATTAATTTGATGGGTAAAATTATAACTTTATTTAAATAATAAAAGGGCAAAAATGTAAATTTATTTTTTTGAGAGTTAAAACTAATTTATAGTGTGTGTCAGGTATTGATTTGTAAAAAAAATCATCTAGGTACTGAATCTTAAAGTAAATATAGACAGATGTATTTTTTTTCAAATTTACCCTTAAAATATCAATGAATTTAATTTACCCACGAGGGACAGGTAATAAGTACTAATTTACACTAATTCTCATATTATTCCTCTGATTTTCAAATCTTTCTTTTTGTCCTTCACTATGCCATCTAGATTTTAATATATTTATTTTTAATATATATATATATATATTTTTTTTTCACCTGTAATTAGAGCAAACTTGTATTAACTCCCTTTTTTCATTTTCAACTTTCTCCTTGTTCCTCATCCCTTTATTTCTTTGTTTTAACTCCCTAATTTTCTAAAATTTTCAAAAACATCCTTTTTCCTTTGATTTTGATACGTGACATAGTTATACCTATCGAGCATGTTCTTGAAGGCATATAGCCCCAAGACATGCAGCTACGCACAGTTTCCAGCCTATGTACTATTCTCAAATGATCGATTTTTTTTAAAGGACCCATCATGCTTCCGTATAATAGATCGAACTATTTACCTCTTTGACCAAGGTGTCGTCGGGTTATATCCACCAGGTTGTACAGACTGCTCCTCACAGCATAACCATGCAGTCACAACAGATGGTTCCTGACGCAGATTCCTTCAACGGCACCTAGCACAATCCTGTTTCGTTTTCTACCTCAGGGTGTATAGTAAAATAGTTCAATCTGAAACTAATACATGAGAGGGGAAAAAACCTTGGTTCTTTTATTCAAACATAACAATTTATTATTACATAGTAACCTCTTGTAGAGGAAGAGAAACTTGTTTAGCTACTTATAGTAGCCTAAATAAAAACACATATAAACTTGGAAGAGAAAATATTACAATGTCTGAAAGAAAATGAAGAGGTTGAATCATGCCTCCATCTTCCTTCTGCCTTCTTATTTATAGAAGCCTTTTGCGGATTTGAATTTCAGACTTCAATTCTTGGCATAACTTTTCTTTATTGCCTTCCAGCTATTGTTGGCATTATCTCTTGAGTGGGTCGAGTGAGTGGTCGAGTGGTCCCTCCACTTGAGTTGTCTTCTTCCTAGATTATTAATCTAGAAACAACTTGTTGTTCTGATCTTATCTCCTGGCATAACCAGTTGATATGTGTCTGATTATATCAGCTGATATCTCATTTCCTAATTCTTTTAGCCGTTTGTAGTAGGCTTTGAAATTCATCATATGCTTTTTTGTTGCCTTAGTCCGTCTTTTGGAAACTTTGAGATATGTGTTAAAACATTTTCTTTTGTTCCCAACTTCGTTTTAAGTCTGGTGTATTTTTATTGTCCCCATTTTGTAAAGCCCAAAATAGTATACGTAAAATCCATGCATATATTTAATTTATGAAATTTATTATTTTAATTATTTATGTTTATTTAATGTATGTTAAAATGTTTTCTAGAGTTTTATGTTTCAGGCGATTATTCGAGGCGAGATCGAGGAAAGGAGATAGGGACGATTTTTTTTTAGTAAATTTTAATGCAGTATTTTATTTAAGATAAGGATGGAGTATTTTAAATAATTTAATTAATTTTAGTAATTTAAGAGTTTAATTATTTAAATGATTAATTGATTTTAAAATTTTAAAGTTGTAGTATTTGTGCATCTTATTTAAATTTAAAATTTATAATGGGGTTAATATGAGATTTATTTTAAATTAGTATGTTAAATGTTTTTAAATAGATTTTTTAGTATATTAAATACATATGTTACAATTGTTTATATATATGTAGGTATATATATATATACACATATATATATCAACACACAAGCACACACACTTTGACTCACACACACACTCACACATTTACACACACATATACACGTACACACACACAACACAAAACACAAAACAAAACATGTTATTAAACTTTTTGACTAAAGAGAAGGTTGTGTTTTTAAAACACTCCTATCTCAATTTATTTATTTCATTTTCTTCCTTCTTTTTTTTTTTCATTCAACGAGAACATCTCCTCTAAAAATTTCCAGCATATATTTAGTAAGTTTTCTTTGAAGAAATTGAGCTAAGTTCGTCCCGGATCGTCTCCCGTATCATCTCCGCTTCGGTATCGTCGTTTCGGTATTTTTAAATATCAAAAGGCACGTATAATCTGTTCTTGCTGCATCGATCATGTCATATTATGTATTAAGTTGTTTTTAAGCATAAAAATGTATGTATGATGTAGAAGTTTGAGCAGAAAAATCTACCGAATGTATTTGGAAGTATTTTTGGAGTTGAAATTTCGTGTTATGATGGTCTTTCGAAAACTGAGATTTTTCTGTACATATTTTGCGAAAACTTTCAACTAAAAAAACGTAGATCTTTTTGATACGTTCGATTTGATATAAAATTCGAGTTATTTGGATTAAAAACGAGTGAGTTATTGTGTTTTTAGTATGACTGCTCAAATTAGATCCGAAAATTCCTGTTTTGATGTTCTTTCGAAAACTGCAATTTTTCGGTACATATTTTGAGAAAACTTTCAACTACAAAAACGTAGATCTTTTTGATACGTTCGATTTGATATAAAATTCGAGTTATTTGGATTAAAAACGAGTGAGTTATTGTGTTTTTAGTATGACTGCTCAAATTAGATCCGAAAATTCCTGTTTTGATGTTCTTTCGAAAACTGCAATTTTTCGGTACATATTTTGAGAAAAATTTCAACTACAAAAACATAGATCTTTTTGATACGTTCGATTTGATATAAATTTCGAGTTATTTGGATTAAAAACGAGTGAGTTATGATGTTTTTCGTATGACTGCTCAAATCGTGTTTCAAGAAAGTTATGAATTTTAATGTGTTCTTGAAGTTTTTATGTTGCAGGCTTTGTTGGGGATCGATGGGTGATCGTTGCTGCATATAAGAAAGTTAGTAATGATGTTTAGAGTATTTTTGAGGTTTCGATTCATGTCGTTAAAAGCTTGAATTATTAAGAAGTCGTAAGAAATAAACTTTAATATAAATGACAGTATTTTTGGGTCGTATAAAATTTTCATCAAATAATTCGTTGGGCAGACGGACACGGACGACGGAGGTTAGCACGGGGTTCGTGCCTTCTCATTTCTTCGACACATATTTAAACGCACAGACACGGACCCGTACACAGACCTAGGGACGGGGTCCGTGCTCCTTCTTTTACATGACACATATGAGGCAGTACCTACACAGACCCGGGGCCTGACCTGGGTACGGGGTCCGTGTAGCTTCAGTTTTTGGGATAAATATTTTATCACTTAAGGTTTGGTTTGAGGTGTTATGGTATGATTTAACATTAATGTTTTACAAGGTCAAGTGGTGAGAAATTATAGAATGTTCTAAGAAATTATTTAGCTTGGGATTAAGCATGACTTTTACGTTTAAGTTGTACACGTTAAGCTTATGAATTCATGTTAGTATGTTGCAGCAACGACACGATTGACATCCAACGAATCCCTCAGCACTAAGTAAGTATGTATGACGTGCAAAGAAAATATTTGAAGTTTTTGAGGTATGCTAAATGTCTTGTGACCAAAAGTAAATGGGTTTGGAAGTCGGTGAACGTGGCCGAGGACCTCTCCACCCCGTTAAATTATGAACGGGTTTGAAGTTAGGATTGGAAAGCGTTAAATTATGAACGGGGACCAATCCGCCCGTTAAATTATGAACGGGTTAGATCGTGGTTGTGAAGCGTTAAATTATGAACGTGGATCAACTGGCCTGTTAAATTATGAACAGGGATCTCATGTACGTGGCAGTGGATACGTCCCTGTCAGCCCAGTACTGTGGTTTGTCTGATCAGATATTTATTATGTTATGGGTCACTTGCTTTGAAACATCCTCTACGCAAAATGATGAAGTTAAGTATGTTGAAGTATGAAAGCATATTTAAAGAAAAGTTTATGTGATGGCACGTCATATTATGTATGCATGTATGTTCAAAGTTTATGCAAAGCTCAAGTTTATGAAAGTTCAAGTTATTATGCAAATTCAAGTTTCAAAGTATGTATGTTTAAGTTCAAAGAAGTTTATGAGTTCAAAGTTATTATGAAAGTTTAAGTTTCAAGTATATATGTTATATTTTGAAGTTGTATGTGGTTTTATTATGTAATACTCGTTATTCCCAGTTTATACGTGTTGAGTCTTTAGACTCACTAGACTTGAACGATGCAGGTGAGTACGTTGAGGAGGAGACAGGAGGTGGCGACCAAGGGGCAGGCTTGGACTGAGCGAAAGGCTAAACCCGAGGACCACTATGTTTATGTTTATTGAAAACTTTAAAATATTATGTTTTTATGTTGGATGTGAGATGATTTGAAATAAGTACTTTGTTGGAAAATATTAGTTGGGAATGTTGATTTTAATATTATTAAGTTAAATGACAAGTGACGACCGTATGAAATTTTATGTTTAAGAAAATTTTTAATTTTTCCGCAAATTTTGAAGTAGTAAAAGTACGGTACGTTACACATTTACTCCTTATTTATAGGTGTAATTTGATTCGAATTTTCTTTGTTCATTTAGTAGGTGAGTCATATGTCCACTATCTTTTGTCGGGAAATCTATAGCTTTTGTTATCCCCAAGGCAAAGTGATTAGGTTCACATGTCCACTTATTTTTGTCGACAAATCTTAAACTTTCGATGTCCCCGAGGAAAATGTGGTTGTGGTCCTTCACCACTTGGTCATGTTTCTGTAAGATGCTTCCTGTCTGATCGAGGTCTGAAGCTCTTGCCAAATTATGGCTCTTTTTGATTCGGGAACTCTGTACAGATCTGTTCTGACCATCTTCTCACATGAGCCATATTGCAAAATTTCCGACGAGTTTCTTTACTCCCCGACAGCTTGCTATTCCATTGAAGATTTCTTTTCTTTTCGAATAGCTCTTCTGCAAAACTTACGGTTTTTCCTGTCATAGTATTTAACATGAATGATCCGTTTACCGAATTATGATAAAATTTAAACGGAAACTTGACTTTCTCCATCTCAGTTAGACAGACCCATAAGCCCCATGTTCTTCTGGTAGAAATATCGTATTCAGTAATTGAAGCAACAATGGGTGTTTCTTCTGGCGGAAGATCCTTGATAAATTTCTGAACATTTGTATCTGGGCTCCTTAACTTGATAAAATGAAAGGCTTCATGAGATCTTTTTCCTGCTGGTTCTGGTGCTGTACTGAAAAATATAGCTCCATAATATCTCCTCCGGACAAATAGTCGTTATTTGCTCAAGTTTCATGAACAGCTTCCTGGATCCATTTTGGTAGACCTAAAATTTCTGGGAAGCTTGGTGATGTAGTATAAACTGAGGCATGGTTTGATCAAAGCAGGAATTTCACCATACAGCAGCCCAGGATTCATGGTAAGAAATCATGGTGAAATAAAAAGAAACAAACACATATTAGTTATTAATTATCAAGAAATTAATAAAATTCTGGAATTCGATGGGTATTTTATACCTAATAGGGAACATCTGATTAGTTGCATACGCAATGCAAAGATTTTCTCAAAATTCGATTGTAAGTATGAGTTTTACCAGATTCGGATGCAGGAAAAAAGCAAGAAATTCACAGCTTTCTCAGCACCACAAGGACATTATATATGGAAAGTATTACCAATGGGATTGGCTAATTCACCTCAGATATTTCAAAGGAAAAATGGATAATTTATTCAAAGATTATTTTAAATTTATGTTTGTATATATTGATGATGTTTTAATCGCATCTAAAAATATGGAATAACATATTAAGCATCTAGAGATTTTCTCTGATGTTTGTAAAAAAGAAGGACTGGTTCTATCAGAAAAGAAAGCAGTCATTGCCACAAGAAATATTGAATTCCTCGGAATAGAAATCGATGAGTCTGAAATAATTTGGCAAGATCAGAGAGTAGAAAAAGTGAAAAATTTTCCAAACGAGCTGAAAAGAAAAAAAAAACAACTTCAAAGTTTTCTAGGGGTTGTTAATTTTGCGGGGATGTTTATTAAAAACCTAGCAAAACACAGAAAAGTGTTTAGTCCATTACTGAAAAAAGATGCAAAATTTATATGAATAGAAGAACACACACATGGACTTAGTCAATTAAAAGAGATTTGTAAAAATCTTCCAAAAATGGCCATTCCTCAAGATAAAGATGATATGGTATTATATACAGATGTCAGTGATCATTAGTGGGCGGTAGTTTTAACCAAGCTCACACCAGAAGGAGAACAACCATGCAGGTATTGCAGTGGACTTTTCTCGGATGCAGAAGCCATCAGATTTCATATCAACGAAAAATAATTCTATGCAGTAAAGAGGGCTTTTGAAAAATTATCATTATTCTTACTCGCAAAGAAATTCACTTTAAAAGTTGATGATACACAGGTAAAAGCTTTCTTAAGGAATAGAATTGAGTCTAAACCTGAGAAGGCCACATTATTAAGATGACAAGCCGTATGTCAGAATTATATTTTGATATTGTGATAATTAAATATCATGAAAATATTCTTGCAGATTTTTTAACAAGAGATGGACAACGGTGATATCGATGTCGTCATCAAGATGCAGAGGCATTTGAGGGAACACCTTGAAATGCTTCAAAACGAGTTTAACAAGCTGTTCCTAAACGCAGAAGTTGCGGGAAGACTATAACAAGCCGATAAGAGAATTTTCTCTGATCGAATTACATGATGTTTACAGGCTTATACTCAGTTATGGTTTGTAATGCAAAGGCCTATCCTCCAAGGCATTGAGAAGCCACTGGTTTCTCAAATGGATAGTTATCGAGTACAAGACTCTAAGAAATTTTCTATCTGTCCTGTTGAGAATCCCTTATATCTCTAAAAACTTGGATTTTCTTTCATGATCCTTTGGACCATGTTATAAGATATTGTTGTCTGACTAAATAAACCAGACAAATCTTCATGTGTTTCGTGTCAAAACACTTCGTCTTCAGTCAGATTCCGATTCAGTTCCATCAGATTCTTCCTGACTTCAAACTTCTTTTTTTCATATATACTTTCGTCTGAGGCAATATCATCAAACCAGTATACCTGAATAAGATCCTTGTAATAAACTGCTTCTTCAATATCCGGTGTTGGATCGAAGAGTTTAATACCTCTTTTTTCATTTTCTAGATAGTTGGTTGAGATATGACATCTTGCTCCACATGTCCAGAAATTACAATCTTTAAAACTTTCATAGGCTCGAGTATGGGCTCTTCTGAAAGTTTTCTTTGTAGGTGTTGTTCATGTGCTTCGAGATGTACTCGATGCTTGGGATGATATCCTACTTCTTGATGGTACACTTCTTTGACCATATTTGTAAGATCTGGCTTTTTGTTTAGACCATACTATTCTTGGTTTCCAAGAACTTCTTCCACTTCTAGCGTAAGGATGAGATCTAAAATTTTCATTTTCTGCCTTTATGGTTTATTTCCAATAATTGTTGGAAGATCATTTTCTTTACAACACAAATGAGTTCTTTTATTGATACTCCATAAGTGTTTGTAATTCTTTTGTAATGTTGCCATATGACACAATTCTGCCAACTTTCCTTTGAGAAAAGAGGCTTTTCGTGCCAACGTATCTGGATTGCCATGGACATATTTCCTTATAAGCATTTCTTTCCAGGAACTTGGCATTTTGGCGAAGAAAAGCTGTATAGCTATATTTTCTTCGACCCCTGAATTCCATCTATATTTAATGAATAACATAATATATTCATTACTAAACATATGTCATGTAATTCAAGACTATATAGAGCTTGAGTATATTTCTTCCTCTTCTTTGTATCTTTACTGTTAAAGTAGTCTACCCCTATAAGTTGTGCTTTAAATAGGATAGTCATTTTTCCAGCTATCTCACTAAGAGATTCTCCAGTTAGGACTGCCTCTTTGGTTTCTAATGAATTCACATCCCAAGTAATTTTAATTGATCTCATAAGACTCATTTCTAAAAGTTTAATGAATCCTTCTCTGTTGAGATCAAATGTTCCTGCGGCGATTCTCATAGCAGATGTCCAGTCATCTATGAGATCTTCTCTGTTTTTGAAATCTATTACATCAAGGTTAAGCATAACCCCATAAGGATGTATATGTTCTAAAACAGTTTTCCCATAGGATGTTTGGTGCAAGTGAATTTGATTTCTCATTGTCCTTGTTCCTGCTAGGTGTGATTCTCCACCAGTATCAAAATCGGGTTGAGATTCTCTCATATTTACATTCTGAGATCCCACACTTTTCCTTAGTGGTTAATGAGAAGATGATCAGGTTATAGAAGGTTGTTCACCTCCCGTTGTGTTCATCTTCAGATCTACGACCTTGAGGTTTGCAAATGATTCTGCAAGGTCTTGTAGATCCTCGAGACCAATCCTTTCTAAAGTTGTCATCAGTTAATTTCTTTTCTGAGACAGATTTAATTAGATTGATCAGTTTTTCTTCTTCAGGCAAAGGTTTTAACACTAATTTGGTCTTCCCTTGTTGATGTAATAGGGGTTCAGTACCAAAAGATGATGGTAACCTACCTTCTGAAGTTCCTCTTACTAGAACTTGATTGTTGTTCCTCTTACTAGAACTTGATTGTTGTTCTAGATTATGAAGTCTTGTTCGAATATCCTTTAATATTCCAAGAATTTTTTTCCTGGTTTTCAAGGATTTTCTCCACATTTTATGATACATAATATAGCATATTGCCATAATTTTGTACCGTCTTTTGAATTTCTCTAAGATCTCCAGAGAGTTTAAAGGAATCTGATACTATTTCTAAGAACCTGTTATTTTGAAACATAAGTTTACCTTAGGATTCCGATAAGTTTCTTCTTGATATCTAACCTTGGTTAGATCTTCATGTTTCAAATATTCCATAGCTCTAGAATAAATCCTGTAAATAAACAATCTCGAACCTGGGTTCGGATACATGTTATTTGAGAAAATTCTCCTCCTCAAACATTTAATTACTTCTTAATAATAAATTCGTATGTTTGAAATAATTTAACATGGCTCTGATACCATTTTCCCCAGGAACATTAATTATTAAAATATGTAAGGGTATTTTTGTCAACTTCAAACTTTTTATTGAGTTTGGGCAAAGTTTTTTAGATATAGGGAGTTAAAGATAAAGATAAGTTTGAGTTTGTTGATTTAAAACCAATTTTTCCTTAGATTAATCCCTTGAAAAATATTTAATTACTAATATATATTAAAATGAGATTGCTTAAACTTTCAGAATCGATTCAATTATTGATGCGCTTGAACAAACTATAAAAATATTTAAACATTATAACTAGTGATTTTATAATTCTATTTTAATTTGTTTACTCTAATTATAATATTACTAATTTGATTATAATTAAATTGTTTTTTTTTTTTGTCATTTTTGAAAATTTGATGGTTGTGAAAAATGTCACGGATGGTCCTATTTTTGAGTAGTTTATTTAAAAATCATAGTTTTAGTTTTTAGTTTTTTGTTATACTAAATTTAAATTATTTTTTTTAATGATCATTTTGTTAAAATATATGTCTATATACAATAATTGTTATTATTTTTGTGAATGTTTGTATCATATGTTTTTTAAATTAATTATATTTTAAAAAAATCTATTTTCCTTAAATAACATTCAGGTATGTCTTTTGTGAGATGATCTCACATATCTTTATTCGTGGGACAAATCAGTTATGCTCATATTTACAATAAAAAATAATATTTTGGATGGATGACTGAAATATAATATTTATTACAAAATTGACACGTGAGATCGTCTCATATGTGTTTTGTTAATAACATTTATGTCTCCATTTCTCCTTCCACAAAAGAATAAATTAAAAAAGAATCATAACATAATATTTTTTAAATTTCGATTTTTATAAACCTGAATTAAACACGAAATGAATGGAGAATCCTTCCCATGAATGAGAAGTTTGTATACTTTCCATGAATAATTGAATGTCATGTTATTCTTTTCCAAGTTGAATGCACGAGTAATGCGTGGCGTACAATGTTTGCCCTTAAAGTGATAAGGAATCTTTGTGGGCCCTGCGTATTCTGTTTTCCAAAATCACATGCGTTTTCTCGTAGCCGTTGGATTCCAATAATATTCTGCCAAGAATCTTCCACGTTTCCTTTAATTCTTTATTTTTTTTTTATTCGAGTAAAAATAAGTTTTAAATTATTTAATTATTAAATACAATTTCTCGGGATTCCATTTGATGGGGTCCCGTATTCATATTATATTTTAAATTTTTTTTAAAAAAAACTTGAAGGAAGATTCTCATCATTTTACTCAATTCACACACATAATCGTGTTACCAGAATAAAATATTTAAGTCAAAAATTTGTGTGAGACGATCTCATGGATCGTATTTTGTGAGACATATTTCTTATTTAGGTCATCCATGAAAAAGTATTACTTTTTATTGTGAATATCGGTAGGGTTGACATGTCTCACAGATAAAGATTCGTGAGACCGTCTTACAAAAGACATACTCAATATTTAATATATGATATCATCTTACAGATCAATTTTATAAGAGTGATTCTAACTTGATCTGATCTATTAAAAAAATATTATTTTTTATACCAAAATTATTAACTTTCATTATATATATAGATTGGTTATCTCGTCTTATGGATGTGAGACTCTCTGACAAAAGACTTATTCTAAAATATATTGATTGTGTGTCAATTAACTTATTTTAGAATTTCGACACTCGAAATCAATTTGATGAGATACAATAGATATCACATTTATATGATTTCACAAGTATTAGCTGATTGAAATCAAATTTATAAAAGAATTTAAAAATCTTTGATTTTTTTTTTTGTTCTTATTGCTGATATGATTTATACTATTTATTACATGTTAAGCTTTTAGAGGTTCCATGCACCAATTTTTTGTTAGTAAGATTATCATTGATCAAGCTACAATCTCATGATCAGTTAAAAAAAAACATAAAAGACAAAATAAAAATAACTCTGTTTAAAAATTAGAAACATAAAAGCTCAATCAAATTATTAAATACAAAAAAAATCACTACTAAAAATATCTTATTTTACACAAACATTTACAATATAGAAAAAATAAATATTTTTCTCGAGATTCCTTACCAAAATTCACTCGAAGATTATACAACCTTCTTCATTTATGAAATACGAGGAATCAAATCACGTACATGTATTACTTGTCCACAAGAAAGGGTATTATTGTATTTCTGCTGATACAATTTTCCAAACAATACGTAGCAATTAAAAAAAATGAAATAATATAATCTATTTTCATGAGATGAGTCAATCTAGTTCATATCTAAATAATGAATCGGATAATATTAGAGATCTGTCTCACAAAATTGAACGATAAGACCGTCTCACAAAAAAATGTTGTGAAAAGAAAACGACGTCATTCATTCACTTGATGGAGTCGATACAAGAATCATGATCCAAATTATGCAGAATATATTTTAAGATTCCGAAAATAATATGACTTTTGAAAGATTACCCAAATGACAAAACTGTCTCTATCGCTGCAGAAAGATCTAATCGAGCAATGACAAAAACTCATTGTTCATGGCGTTTATGTCACTCATTATCATGAATTTATCTTGGTTTGTTCGATTATTCTTTTTTGACATTTCTCCACTTTCTCGAATCGGGATCTCATTTGAAGTAAAATTATACTTTCATCGTACATCTTTAGGCATTGTTTGATGTGCATGATAAGAGATGATTTATTTTTAACCATTCACTTATCATGTGTTTGGTGTGCATGTTTAAGATTGTGATAGGTCCATTCAGCCCGCACCCGGTCCGCACTGTATGTATTATTATCCTCTTGTTGGTGATTATATAATCCTTTTGGGGAGGTGAGATAAAATTTGATTGATTTAAAATTTTTTTAATATCTTAAAATTTAAAATAATTATCAATTCAAAAAATTTAATAATATTTAAATATAATTTTTAATTTGACTAATATTATAAATAATTTAATTATTATTGATCATATTTTTATTATTATATTATTTTTAATCATAACATTATAATTGTTATTAACCATTATTTAATATTCAAATTTGTATTAATATTTTAATTATCACAATAAATGCATACTTATTTTATTATCAAAATTTAATTATTTTCTATAATATTAATCGTCTTTTTTATTTTTTTTTCCGAAAATTGGAATTAATGAAAATTTAATAATTAATATAAAATTTTAATTTTTTTAAATCAATTAATTCTAGAAATTTATTGATTTATTCAATCATTTTTTAATAATATATTACTAATTAATATATGATGAGGACATTTTATTAAATCATTAACTAAAATAATCAAGCAAGTTAAAATCATGTGTTGGGATTGGGAAAGAGTTTAGAGACGGGGGTGAATGAACTCTTTCAAATTTTCTTATTTAAAATAAGTTTTTCAAACGTTTTTAGGCGGTTGAAAATTCTTTCACAAACGGTTGGAAACTTGAACCATTGATTAGTGCGGAAAACGGTTCACAATTTCCAATGACAGTTCAAACACTTTTAGCAAACTTAACAAATTGCGGTTAAAAAGGTAAGAGCTTGCGATAAGTAAATAACACAAGATTTTTATGGATGTTCGGAGATTGAATACTCCTACGTCACCCCTTCATCATTTTCCAGGAAGGATTCTACTAAAAGACTTTGGCTTTACAACGTATTTGCAACAGCCCACTCCAATCAGGACTTATCACACTGCCTGTATTGGAACTCTTAGTGATCACTTTACACTTCTGGATATTAAGAACACTCAGTTCACCAGATAACAAGACTTGATCTAATAACCAAAAGGTTACTGATGAGAATAAACGGTTTGGTGTGAGTAGCGCGAAAATGATCCTAAGATGATCAAATGATTTTCTGTTGAAAGCGTGCTGATTGAGCGAAGAAGTATGTAGACTTTTAGGAGCGCTCGGAGATCTTTTCAAGTATGCAAGTACGCTGTTATGATTCAATTGTGGGCTCAAAGGACGCCTTCTGCTTAGCACACTCTTCCGTTAATATACACGAAATTAAAAGAGCAAAAGAATTGTATTTCATTAAGTGAATGAAATTACAATGTTCAAAGTATTTCACAATTGTTCGAGATGACTATTTTCCTTTCTTTGAACCTGAGCTTTGTTCCCCAGCTTTAGCTTTGTCTTCCTTTTCTCTTGACTCACAAAATTCCTTCATTACAGATAGTTCCGCTTCTTGAATAGCCTTATGCCGCTCTTTTTCCCCCTTTTTGACATCACCGTGTACGAGGAAAGTCATAATTTCCGCAAGCTGAGCACCTTGGGCATCGAGGCGTTGTTCTAGATTTGTCTGCAGACAAGTCATCTGCTCCGAAAGACCAAGGCACATGTTGAGATGTTTAGAGTTGTGTTTGGCTTGCTTGATAGAGAAACTTGTTTCTATGGAGGAAATATCAGTGCGAAGAGCCGACTTGACCGATTGAAAGGCCTCTTGTAGATCAGATTGTCTGTGATTGAGCGCCAGAATTGATTGATCCATAGTGATCAATCTTGCCAGAATTCGCTGTTGATAGATTTCTTTTAGAGCTTCTTCTTGAGATACCTGTTCTTCAAGTTTGTCTTCTCCAGATAGTAAGTTGTGCTCTAGAGAGACCAATTGAGAGGAGGGCAGCGTTTCAGTAATTTGTAACGGTTCTGGCTCATGTAGTTCAGCTGTAATATTCTCAATGATACGATCAATATCCTCAGTGGAGGCAAAATTTTTAGAGCCGGTTTCAATGGGTGCCTCAGGCTGAGCTGGCGTTGTATGCAATTCCTTGGGGGATGTCAACAGCTGTTCTGAAGGAGCTGTTGAATCATCCTTGGTGGGATTGACTGGTGAAATGACTGTGTGATCTTGAAAAGTGACAGCTTTATCAAAGTCAGATAAAAGTTTCTCTGCATCATCAACAAAAACATTTTTAGCAGCTGAAGGATCAAGTAGAGGCAGTTGGGTAGACTGATCCATTGCAGATATTGTTCGAGACTCAGATGGAATGTCGGTGGTAAGCTGATGACTCTGTGTTTCATCATCTGGAAGGTCTTCAGCCTTGATTTTTGTTGTAGAAAGAGGCATAATGGTTTCTTCATCACCCGGTTGAGCTGTCATGGTACGTGCTGGTGAAGAAGGTTTAGTGATTGTACCGGGAGAAATGGATGAGGAATCCTTTTCAGTAGGGAGGACTTGACACTGTTCGGAGCTCAGATCTTCATGAATGTCCATCAGAGAGTCTAATTTTGTTTGATCTGTAACAGTTGGTAGATTAAGATCTTGTCACATTTGAGCGACTCTCATAGCCAGCGATAATGCGTCAATCTCAAGTTGAGAGATGTCTGCCGAATCATCCTTGGAAGTAGGACAAAAAGGGTCAAAATTATTTCTTTTCAACCGGATGATGATTCGGAGAGTGCTTTCCTTCATTTGAAGTTCCAGAAAGTCTCGTCGTTGAAGAGCGGTTTGAATATCAGCCGTTTTTGTCCATTCCAAAATGGACCGCTCCAGCTTAGCAGCTGCTTTAATTTTGCCGGTCTCAAGTAGCGAATCAAATGTTACAGCAGTTCGATATTTAACCCATATGTCAAACATTTTTATCTTTTTCTGGACAGCCTCATTTACACGCTCGCTTGCGAGTACTATGGCCGTATGAACTGCATTGTTTTGAGTTGGATTTTCAATCATCACCTGTTTGCCCTTATCTGAAGAGAGAATGATAGGGACTCCAGAGTAAGACGATTCAATCTCTTTTTCAGCAATACGAATCCCCTTTTGTTTTGTGACTGAGATAGTAGGGATAGGGACATGAACAAGTGGAGCCGAAAGATGTTTGACCAATCTTTTCTTTGTTGGCTGTGCAGTTCTCTTTTTCTTAAAAACTAGAGCAACTGGAACGTCATCTTCGGACTCATCATCGGAGCTTGTCTTTAGAACCAGCTTTCTCTTGGTTTCCTTGGCGGTTGAAACGGTTGTAGATGATTTCTTTTGTTTGACAAACTCTTCCCCGGTTTCAGTCTTGATGGAGACTATCTCCTCAGCCGGTCGATTCTTTGGATAAAATTTTCAACCGATATCCAGTTGAAGAGCTTAGTTTTGCCAACGTCTATCATATCAACCGGTTGAACCCCGGCGTCGATTAGCATGTGGCAGATTGGAACCGCAAACCCTTGTGATTGGTTTTCTTTGTTGATCATGGCCACCAATATTCTGAAGAGAACGTCAGACCAGTTAACTTGCAATTTGGATGAGATAGTGGCCATAACCAGAAATTTCTCCAAAGTGATTTTATCATAAGCACCGGCTTTGGCAAGCGGTCCTTTGGCAACGATATCTACTAGCAGTCTGTATTCAATCTTTAAGTCGCGTTTCTGACAAGTGGGATGTGAAATTGGAGAGTTTGTGTCTGAGAAAGCACTACGCCATATATCAATATTTCCATTAGGCAGTGTAGAGAAATCAGTTACTCCTTCCGTTGGTAGGCTGAACAATTCAGCAAACATCTTCTGTGTGAACATAAGTTTTTTGTTTTGGACGACACAAATAATTTTGCCGTTCTTCATAAGCGCAGACTCGAAGAATTCCTTCAGTAGTGTGTCTGAGTATTTGTAGCTGCAGCCCAGAAAGGAGCGAAGCCCGGAATTTTCTATTGTGCGAAACATGGCTTTCATCGATTTGTTGGGCATGGTGAATATCGACGCGAAGTTAACAGCTATTGTGTTCTGAGTAATGGAAGCCGCCATTTTCTTGTTATATCGAGAGGGTTTGAATTCAGAACCTGCAAGTTAGATGAGAATGCGATGGAGTTGCAATAGCAAGGTAAGCTCAGCGAGGTTGCAAATGTAGAGTATGTATGTGCGGTTCAGATATTCACCAGTCAGTCCACGTGGTGGGCTGTTAGTGGAGAGAATTTTGTAATAATTTTTAAAAATTTGAGTGGCGGTAAAATAATTAATTTTGAAATTTCAAAAGTAAAAATTGTCACGTCAGTCAGAAGCAGTCGAAAAGTTTGAGTAACTTTTATGCAATGACGTGGAAGTATCTTGCCCAAGTAAAATGAACCGTATGCGTAATGTAGTTAGGAGGAAACGGTTGATAGTCTATTTAATTAATGACTTAACCATATTTCCCCCTAAACATGTGGATTGAAGACTAATCCTGGATAATGAACCGTCGATGGCTTAGACAGAAAGCCTCTTTAAATTCTAGTGTCTGTCAACATGAGAGAGAGAGAGACCCTTCAATCACTTTATCTATAAAAACAGGTAGAGAGGTTAGTTTTACACCATAAAAATATCAAAATGGCGAAAGCAGGCAGTTCAAGTGAGCCAGATCTAGTGAAAGAATTTATGGAGTCAATGATAGCCTCCCGCAAGGCTGCTTATGAAGATAGCGTTTTTGAGAAGACGCTAGCAGTCTGGACCAATGTCGAAGAGCTTTGGTCCTCCATTGATGGAGGACTAGGCGTTACTGCTCAGGAGATGTCACTCCTGAAGAAGTATCAGCGACTCCTTTATGTCGCTGATGCATCATACGTCTTCTCTGATGATGGCGTTTACCTCCTCATGCTCTTAAAAGAGCAGAGGACTCTGAGGAAGATTGCTTCCTCAGATGACTTTTTACTTACCTCCACCGGTAAGCTGACCGCTTGGTTGCGCAACTGGTTGAGGGCTGTAGAAGATGAAGTTAGGGATGTACGATGCCGATGGTTTATTGAATAAAATATTTCTATTTTTGTATCACCGACGGTCTCTTTATATTTTCGTTTATTTCCTGCAATACAAACTAAACAAACACAAGAACGAAGTACATCAAGATAAATCAATTAATCCAAGCATATTGCGGAAATAAGAGAACTTAGCCTCTGGTAATGTTTTTTGAAAATATCTTCCGTTTGTTGATCAGTATGAACATATTCAAGCCGTATTTCTTTCTTCATGACGTGTTCTCGGATGAAGTGATGTCTGATATCAATATATTTTGTCCGAGAGTGCATAACTGGGTTGTATGTGATAGCTATTGCGCTGGTGTTATCGCAAAAAATGGGTGATTCCGTAGCTTGGATGCCATAATCTTTCAATTGTTGTTGTATCCAAAGCATCTGAGCACAACAACTTCCAGCCGCAAGATATTCTACTTCGGTGGTTGATGTAGCTATTGACGTTTGTTTCTTACTAAGCCACGAAATCAACCGTTTGCCTAAAAACTGACATGAACAGCTCGTACTTTTTCTGTCGACCTTGTACCCATCATAATCTGCGTCTGAGTATCCTACAAGATTAAGACTTGAATCTTTGGGATACCAAAGACCCACATTAGTGGTTCCTTTAAGATATTTAAGGATACGTTTAGAGGCAATAAAATGAGACTGCATAGGTTTAGCTTGAAACCGTGCGCATAAACAAACCGCAAACATAATTTCCGGTCGATTGGCAGTCAAGTATAGCAAAAAACCTATTAACCCTCTGTACATTTTTGTGTCCACAGAGATTCCCCCTTCATCTTTATCCAGTTTAATTGATGAGCTCATTGGGGTGGAAGCTTGATAGCAATTTTCCATGCCAAATTTCTTTAGCATATCTCGAGTGTATTTGGCTTGATTGATAAATATTCCATTTTTGGACTGCTTGACTTGCAGTCCTAAAAAGTAATTTAATTCGCCCATCATGCTCATCTCAACTCCTGCATCATCTTAGAGAATCTCTCACATAGCTTAGGGTTAGTTGATCCAAAAATAATATCGTCCACATATATTTGTACAAACAATGAATGATCATTTTTTGAGAATGTAAACAATGTTTTATCAATCGTTCCAATTGAGAAACCATGTTCAAGCAAGAATTTGGTTAATGTGTCATACCATGCTCTTATGCCTGCTTCAGTCCATACAGAGCTTTGTCCAGTTTGTAAAAATAATCAGGAAAAATGTGATTAATAAAACTAGGTGGTTGTTCTACATGAACTTCCTCATTTAATAATCCATTCAAAAATGCAGATTTAACATCCATTTGATATACTTTGAAATCCTTAAATGCTGCAAATGCTAGAAATATTCTTATAGCTTCTAACCTGGCGACAGGGGCAAAGGATTCATCAAAATCTATACCTTCTTCTTGTCTATAGCCCTGAGCTACAAGTCTAGCCTTGTTTCTTATAATCAAACCGTTTTCATCCATTTTTTTCTGAATACCCATCTAGTTCCAATCACATGAGTGTTATTAGGCCGATGGACTAGATGCCAAACTTTACTTCTTTCAAACTGATTAAGTTCTTCTTGCATGGTCTCTATCCAATTTGAGTCAATTAATGCATCATCAATTTTCTTAGGTTCTATCTGAGAAACAAATGCAGCATGCATAACTTCATTTATCATTTGATTTCTAGTTCTAAGAGGAGCAGCATGGTTACCAATGACCAGTTCAAGTGGATGATCCTTTTTCCACTGGAGACATGGTCCATATGGATTTAGCTCGGTAGGTTGAATAATTCCTTCTTCTTGCTCCAGTGCTACTTCCATCTGCGTTTGTTGGATGTCCTCTGGTTCGTTCACCTGTTGAGTTTGTTCTTGTGCGGTTGGATTTTCTTTTGATGTGATTCCCCCTGTTGTTCTCAGATCTACTTCATCATCACTGCTTGCTTCAAGGTTAGTTGCATCAAGATTATTTATTAAATCATGTATACTGTTACTATTGTTGTCATGACATATAGATAATTCATCAAATACGACGTGTGTAGATTCTTCAACAGTGAGAGTTCTTTGGTTATAAACTCTGTATGCTTTGCTCACTGCTGAATATCCTAAAAAGGTGTCATTATCAGCTTTAACATCAAAAACGGTGAGATGTGTTTTGCCATTAATGTGAATGAAACACTTACAACCAAAGATGCGAAAGTATCAAACTTCTGGCTGCTTGCCGGTCCAAATTTTGTATGGAGTTTTCTCATGATTCTTATTGATCATGGACCAGTTTTGAGTATAACAGGCTGTGTTGATGGCTTCAGCCCATAACCTTTGTGAGATACCAGATTCGGCTAGCATGGTTCTAGCTGCTTCCTTCAATGTGCGGTTTCTTCTTTCAGCTACTCCGTTTTGTTGAGGTGATCTTGCTGCTGATAATTCATGTTTTATGTCATGATCTTCAAGATAGGATGACAGGAATCGGTTTAGAAATTCAGTTCCTCTGTCACTCCTGATTCTGTCAACTGCTTCACTTTTCTCGTTTTGAAGTCTTTTGAGCAGCTTGATTAGTTGATCAGCGGTTTGGTCTTTGGAGATTAGAAATGTTACCCATGTAAATATGGAGAAATCATCAATTACTACGAGAGTGTGTTTTTTCCCCTAAGCTTGTTATGGGTATTGGTCCGAACAAGTCCATATGAAGAAGTTCCAGGCATCTTGCTGATGATTTTCTTCCTTTGCTCTTGAATGTTGACCGGACTTGTTTACCTAACTGACAAGCATTGCAAAATCTATCTTTGGCAAAATCAATGTTAGGCAATCTAGATACTAATTTAAGTTTGCTGATAGTGGCAATATATTTGAAATTAAGATGATTGAGCCGTTTTTGTCAAAGCCAATTTTTATTTCCATTTAAGGCGACAAAACAGGTAGGTGCGCTAAGACAGTCATCATTCCATTTAACTTTGTATGTATTTTGCTCTCTATGACCAGTTAACATGATATTACCTGTCGCGGTTTTGACAGTACATATGAGTTTTTGAAATTCTACGGTGTAGCCCCTGTCACATAGGTGGCTTATGCTTATCAGGTTATAAAATAGATTCTCTACAAGAAGTACATCTCTAATAATAATTTTGCCGTGGATAATCTTACTCTTACCAACAGCTTTATCTTTAGAATTGTCACCGAAGGTGATTGTTGGACCTTTATAGTTGATTACTTCTGACAGGAGATCTTTGCTTCCAGTCATGTGTCTAGAACAACCACTATCCAGAAACCAGATTGATTCCTCCAAGTTTTTCTTTTTAGACACCTAACATTATTGAAATCAGACATTGGTACCCTTCCCTATTTGGGTCCTGAGCTTATTAGACCCTTAGGGATCCACGCTTGAATTATCCTGAAGGATTTTTCATGATGTGTCCTAAGGAGAGAGCTGTCATGTGCATAATCAAGTGGTGTATGCATTGTCTTTTTCTTTCCAGTATGTTGTTAAGACCATCTGTCATTGTCATTCAACCGGTATCTCTTTTGAACAGGTCGGCTATTGTGGTAATGGTTTGGTCTAGTTTTTGAATGATTTTCGGTTGACCCTGACTTTCTGCTGGCCCAACCTGAACCGTTGTGAACTGTTGTATTAGGCCTGCGTCTGAGCCATGATCGGTTGGTTTTAGCATTCTCAATTTCGACGTATCCTAAACCACATCGCCTTATGTTATTTTCAAGATTTACATTCTGAGTGCCTTGATCTTCAGGTTTATCATGTTCATATACCGTACTAGATCTGACAAATTTAATTGGTTTTAAATTGCCTTTTTCTAGTAGCGGTTGAGTTTGTGCTCCTGAGGTGCTGCATTCATTAATGCTATAACCTAGCCCGGTTCTGTCTCCGGCTGGCTTCTGCATTTCCTGCATCCTATTCAGAGAAACAGAGGAATTGTTCCAAGTGTTAACTGTATTTATCAACCATTTGTTTTCTTTCAAAGTAGCATGTAACAATCTTCGCAGATCATCATTCTCAGCCGTTAGCAGACTTAACTTTACTTTCAAACCGTTAACCTCTTTTTGCTGCGAACAGCTAGAGAGAGTTAACTTGTTTTCCAAGTTTTGTTTTTCTGTTTTGGCTTCATTGAACAACTGTGATAGCCTCTTAAACTCATCTACCATGTCGTGAAGTGTGGTGACAAGATCTACTCGTGTGAATTCATCAGAGTTAAAGTCAAATACCATTTCATCAGTAGATTCTTGATCTTCTTTGGCCATGAGACACTTAACTTTCTCATCTTCGCTTTCACTTGAAGATTCTTCAGAAATAGATTTTTCATATTCTGATTCAACCCATTTGCCTTTGTCTTCTTATGAAACTAGGACTCGCTGACTCTTCTTTTTGATGAATCTTTTGTTGTCTTTAACTCGTCTTCTGTCACCTGATTTCTTTTCCTCTTTTCCTGGCCTGTTGCATTCTGCAATAAAGTGTCCTCTCTTCCCACAGTTAAAACAAGCTTGACCATCATCAGTATGGTCCTTGTTGAAGTGAGGCTTATTCATATGTGATTTATTCTTACGCATGAATTTACTGAATTTTTTAACGAATAAAGACATGGCTTCATTGCTCGGCCGATTTCTTACTTGAGGAGTCTTCGATCGGAAGAGTCACTATGGTAGCTGGCAGTGCCTTTGTTTGTTACGATGTGGATGGATCCTCTTCAGCTCGTAATCCTATCTCGAACTCATACGCTTTAAGGTCGGCGAAGAGATCATGAAGTTCCAGTTTGTTCAGATCTTTTGATTCTCGCATTGCTATAGTCTTTACATCCCATTCTCTGGGAAAAGCTCGCATAACCTTTAAAGCAATTTCTCTGTTGAAATATTCTTCCCCTAGTGAGGTGTGTTCGATGAGGATACTGCTGAAACATTCGTCAAATTCTGTAAGAGTTTCTCCTGGCTTCATCCTTGCGTTGTCAAACTTCTGGATAGCCACAGTTAACTTTTTTTTCTTAGTCTGATCATTGCCTTCGCATAGTTGAGTAAGGTTTTCCCATATTTTCTTTGCAGTAGTGCAGGTCTTGATCTCGGCGAACATATTCTTGTCCAGAGTTTTATAGAGAATATCTTTCGCAACGTTATCCAAATTTGCCTTCTTTTTATCCTCAGCTGTCCATTCAAATCTGTGCTTTTCAACCATCTGAGGAGCACCTTCAGTTATTGTTGCAGCTGTATTCACCTTTAGAGTTCTCATTGGCCCGTCAGTGATTACATACCACATATCGTCATCGTGGGCTGCTAAATGTGCCTACATGCGAATTTTTCAATCGTCATAATATTCTTTAGAGAACATTGGAATTTTATTGAAAGAAGCCATAAGTGATTGAAAAGATGTCAGTGTTTGAGAAAACCCCGCTCTGATACCACTTGTTAGGATCGGGAAAGAGTTTAGAGGGAGAGTGAATGAACTCTTTCAAATTTTCTTATTTAAAATAAGTTTTTCAAACGTTTTTAGGCGGTTGAAAATTCTTTCTCAAATGGTTGGAAACTTGAACCACTGATTAGTGCGGAAAACGGTTCACAATTTTCAATGACAATTCAAACACTTCTAGCAAACTTAACAAATTGCGGTTAAAAAGGTAAGAGCTTGCGATAAGTAAATAACACAAGATTTTTATGGATGTTCGGAGATTGAATACTCCTACGTCACCCCTTCTTCCTTTTCCAAGAAGGATTCCACTAAAAGACTTTGGCTTTACAACGTATTTGCAACAACCCACTCCAATCAGGACTTATCACACTGCCTGTATTGGAACTCTTAGTGATCACTTTACACTTCTGGATATTAAGAACACTCAGTTCACCAGATAACAAGACTTGATCTAATAACCAAAAGGTTACTGATGAGAATAAACGGTTTGGTGTGAGTAGCACGAAAATGATCCTAAGATGATCAAATGATTTTCTGTTGAAAGCGTGCTGATTGAGCGAAGAAGTATGTAGACTTTTAGGAGCGCTCGGAGATCTTTTCAAGTATGCAAGTACGCTGTTATGATTCAATTGTGGGCTCAAAGGACGCCTTCTGCTTAGCACACTCTTCCGTTAATATACACGATTTCCTTTACGGTCATCGTTAACCTGATTCTCTGAACAGATGAGTCGCTGTCGTCTTTATGAGCATTAAATGTTCTTTAATGAACGCATTTAATCTTCCTTTTGCTCAGCACCGTTCTGAAGTGCTTTTCCTGAGGAGTTCCTTTTATAGTAACTGTATTTAGCATCAGAACATGCAGTCTATACTTGGTCTCTCTTCTTTGGGATAGGATCATAAATGCGGATCAATCTTGGAGCAGGTGTATATACGTTGACTTCAAGATGATGTAATACTTTGAATGAATTAAACCGGCCAGAGAATGTCTTAGAGTAATAAATGGTCCTTTAAAGGATTCGGTTCTGATAAGCGGTTGAAACTCCTTTTAGCTTTGGCCGGTTAGAAAGATACACCATTATTTGAGCTGGACGGTTGAACTGATATATGTCACATATATGAACCGCGGTGCTGTCTTGTTTTTGTCATACGCCAAAATTCTTGGGAATAATATTTTCTTCAACATCATGTTAAACATCATATAATTTATCATAATGTGTTGTTTATCATTAATTTTTATTTTATAATCACTTTTATTATATATCATTTACTTATCCTATCACACGAACCAAACGGTGCCTTAGAATATAGGGATCAATTATATTTTATGAACGATCCACCTCATGTTTAGGGAATTAGATGGCCACGATTTAGCCACATTATATATAGATTGGAAAAGATTCATTGTAGTATTGACGACATTGATCAAGTTCCTCGTCTCTACAAAAGGTGAAGAGAACCATATGTCCTATATATCCATTTCTACTCATCTATTTTCAAAATCAATAATCAAAATAGTGTTCTTACCAGTTGGAATTAACCGATTGATTAAAACAATCATCTAAATCCCAATATCTCATGTTAAATTATCAAGAAATTTCAAATGATCAATGGAAGCGTAACTAAATCCATAATATTTTGTATTATCATAAATCTGTGTGGGTTTGGCTTTCGAGATCAACACGTTTTTCTTTGATAGTCTTTTACTTTATCTCACGATCTCTAATTAATGATGAAGTATAGTATATAATGAATTCATTGTATGACCTAGGGACCACGACCTCTTGTGTATATTATAAATCCATCAATCAAATAGAAAAGTACACTAGTTTCTATACGTTAAAAACTGCACCCAATTAGATACATTAAGCTCAAATAACATGAAGCCTTATTTAGATCACTTTCATTGGTTTAACTGAAACGTCCACTACTCGTTTTGTTTTAAAATATACAAGAATGTATTTCCCTACACCATTCGGCCGAATACTATGCATATATGTATAGATATTTTTGTTATTAAAATACCAACCAACCTATTATTTAAATCCAAAAGAAAGTAATTCAAAACATGAAATCGTAAGTGTCAACCAAACCTAAAGCTAGCATTATTTCAAAAATAAACTTAACTCTAACATCCTCTCAAAAACCTCTCAAAAGCATAATAAGTCATAAAAACTTTAAAGTAGCTTAAATCTTAAATTTGATTTTATTTGCGGAAAACTAGCGACGATCCTCGGGTTGTGTGCATCTTCAGTCCAACTAGTTCAACCATCAAGTTCTCCATTAAAATCAACATCATGCTTACCTGCATCGATCACACCTAGTGAATCTATTGACTCAACAAACCCTAATCGTGATAGCAAGTGATACATATATATTCACAAGCAACAATGAAGATACTTTTAATAAAATAGCTTTTCATGAACATAAACTTAAACATTTTCCTTTCATCATATACTTATCTTTTTCATCATATATATTTTTTTCTCATCATATACGTATACGTTTCTCTTTTTATTTGAATTCAGATACTCAATTGTGACTTTCGTATTAGCTGTAGGTCGATGGATCCATCTACGTATTGCCATTGTACCGGACGGCGGGTACATAAGCGACATACTCACCTGTCAACTGAGCCTTAGCCTTACATATCATCGTATCGTTTCGATGGAAATACGATCGCCGGACTCCTTCTGGAGCATTCTCCCATAAACGGACTTCCTCTGGAGCCTTTTCCCTCATGTTATCCCCAATCATATCATCGTATCATCGTATTAGTCACAATTAATTCACCTCCTTCAACTTTTCATATTTCCATAACCACTGGTAGAATTTTTGGTTTCTACTTCGCCACTGGTTACTTCGACGATTATTAATGATGAAGTAGTATATACCGATCGAATTCGGTAATAACATCGGCGAAATAAAACATTGTTTTTTATTTCAAAATTTAAAAAACACCGGTTTCACTTCTAATTTTTTGTAACATTTTACTTCGACAGAGTAGTTTTGATGAAGTAAAAAGTTAAAAAAATTAAAATTTATATTAAGTGAAGTAAAAAAATAACCATACTTAACTTTAAATTTCCCTTAATTATTTTGTAAAAATGAACCGATGTTAACTTTAATCTCCCTCGATTTTTAAACTATAGCGTCTAAAATATGGAATAGCCACTAGACCACGAATTTAAAAAATAAAATAAAATATCATTTTAAAGATTTAATTTAATTTGAAAGGGAGAATAAAAATCTAATTGTATTTATTGAATCAAAATACACTTTTTAAATTTAGTCTAGAAACCGTAAAAGTCTAATATATACACATATAGGTTCAAAACCCACCCCATAACCCTAAGCCTTCGCTTCAGCGACCTTGCGCGACCTCAGATTTCAGTCTCGCGCGTACACTTCCTTCACTTTCAACCTCGCACGACCTCGGCCTTCGCTTCAGCAGCTGCCCTTCAGGTCTGTCATTTTTGGGTGTTTACTTCGAATTTATGCTGATTTTTCGATGATTGTTGCTGCTTGTGGTATATGTTTTGAAGGGCGTCGATTTTGGGCGTTTCCAGATTTCATTTTTTTGTAACTTCTGGTTTATCGATGATTGTTGCCTAGTTTTGTTTTTGTTGCTAGTTTCATTTTTGTAACTTCCTTCCAATTAATTTTGTTGCTGGTTTGTCGAAGAAGCGTTGGCTAGGTAAGCATCCTGTAGTGAGAGGAGTCGAATCAATAGCAATAAGCCCGGTTTGGAGAGCCCAAGTTCCATAGCTTTTGGTCCACTATCCTGATCGGGATTTCTTCTCTTGACAGAACGAGAATGCGGGCTCATTTGATCTTGATCCTTGTGGAGCGAAAGTGAGACTAGACTAGATCTGCACGTCCCTCTTAATAATATCCATAAATGACTTGTTTTTGGTAATAGATGAACATTACCATATGTAAATTTGGATGCATGATACACATCGGTACTCTAGTGCATTTCTCCATCTGAGTCAGAATAAATATAGATTGTTGCCTCTATGATTGAAGGGTTTCGATTTTTGTTGCTGGTTTCATTTTTGTAACTTCAGATTTTTGTTGCTGATTTCATTTTTGTTTCCTTTCAATTAATTTTGTTGCTGGTTTATCGAAGAGTGTTGCCTCTATGTGTTAGAATTTGTCTTACCTACTTACGAAAGATCGTGTGGTTTACGGAAGATCCCCGTAATTTTCGCAGTGGTAAACATTATTCGTTATCGGTAAACTAATTAATTTCTGCAAAATTTTCTAACACATACTATTATGCATCCTAAAGGGTGTTTTTTTAAGGAAAACTCATCATGCATTTCAATTGACTTTTATTGGAGTTATCTTTTAAACTCACATGAACTTCAGGAGATTTAGTCATTCTTCTTTGAAATTTGACACCGAGGCATATCTGTTTTTTTTTTTTTTTTGCAACTATTATTCATCACCTCTTCATCAAATTTTCGAGTAGGCTCTTTCAGTTTATAAAAGATTACTCGAGCTGCAAATAATAATAATTTTCTATGTTAAAGGTGGTTTGTATTGATACATATGATTTTGTAAGCTATATATCATATATAATTAAACTCTAAAAATAAATTCACAAAGAATCATATTTAATCAGGTGTTAATACCTTAAAAAAATCAGGTGTTAATCATTATATTAATAGTCACGTTTCTTTTATCCTCATTTTTCTGCTGATTGTTTTTATTTTATGTACTTTTATGTCATATTTATTTAGGGACAAGAAAAAACATGTTATCTACTTTAAAAAATTATGTCATGCACTTTTATCATGTTTTTTTATTGTTATTATTTATGTAATTTTTATATTTTTGTTATTATTATTATGTATTTGTATTATGTTTGTGATATTTTAATTATCCATGTTATTGTGTGGATTTTAATAATGGTTTCATTCATGTTCTTATGCTGCGGAGAGCATAATGGGTCGCAAAAAAGAGGAGGAAAAAAAACTGAATCTGAGGAGCTACAAGAATTAAATGATGATAAGAGAAGACCTACATTGATGGGTAAACTAACTGCAGCTGCAAGATGGGGAAAAAAACGAAGATTGATTATGATTACATGGGAGGCCAACATACAATGCAAATAGAAAGGCTTTACAATCAAACATTGGCTCTGTTGCTAGATCCATGGTGCCAATCAATATAAAGTCCTGGCCTGATTTTCCAGAAAACATAAAACAAAAAATGTGGGAAGAGATCTCGGTAAGTACAAGATTAAATTTTTGTTGTTCATTTGAATTTGTTAATCAAGGATTGATTACATATACAATAATTTGTCATTTCAGAATTTTCTACCTTCATACATATTTCTTTCTATACTTCGTGTTATTTTGATGATCTTGGTTGATTAGAGAGACATGCTGATTTTAATCTTAGGTATTATATGCATAATTTTTATCAGCATTTTATGTAGATATTAATTTGAAAATGTATGTATTTTAATTTGAACATGTATGTATATATGATATGAAATAGTATCAGCTAATATTTTTTTATTGCAGAATGTCTTCGAACTAGCGCCACAAATGAGTTTGCTGTGATGAGTTCAGCAGATCAAAAGTGACGAGATTTTAAAAACAAACTTGACTAGTATATTTGTTTGTCCCAATAGGAAAAATCCTGAAAAGTTGATTTCTCCACCTGATAAACTTTGTAATTTTAGAGATAGAAAAACATAATTGCTGAAGATGAAGAAGTTGATAGATCGGTGCTTTGGCATAAAGCCCGGGAAGACAAATCTGGCAACATAACAAATTTGGAGACATTAGAAGTCGCCGAAAAAATTGTAAATGTTTAGTTTTATTCAATCTACATATTGCCTAGATAAATAAAACTGTGGTTTTTGAATTGATTTGTTATGTCTCTAATTGTAGGATAACTTGTTGGGAAAAAAGTCAAAGGAGAGTTCAAATCTTCTGGAATAAATGATGTGCTAACCACTGCCTTAAGAAGCCAAGAACGTTATGGAAGGGTTCGAGGCGTGGGAGGGTTTGTACAGCCTCGAGTCTTCTTTAAAACTCCAAGAAAGAAGAGGGAATCAGTCCCAAAAGCTATAGCCGAAAACTTCAAAGAACAATTGGAAGAGACTAAGTGGAGAAATTGAAGGCTCAACTTGCTAGTGTTATGCCCGTCATCAATGTTCGAACTTCCGAGACTGCAACATCAAACAAGTGCTCGGACATGAAAGATCCAAAACTGTCAGATGATGTGGAAGAAGTTTATGAATACGACACTTCAAATATGAAGGTTCTATATTTCTTGATTTCAAGTCAAATTATTTTTTTTCACGATCATATATCTATATATATAATATCTTATTGTTCTTAAAAGAGAAAAAAATGCCACATGGCTGTAAAACAACGTGAAAACGTGGTGGCGTATGACACAATAATATTAGAAGGAGGTCCAAATATCATGATTCACAATGTTCCAGTTGGGGAACAAAACTTCAAGATATCTATTGATGTTGTCTTAGATGAAGAAGTGTCTGGAACAAGAATCATCAATGATGCAGTTGGAGCCATTGTTGGTTGGCCTAAAGAGTTGATAATTTTTCCAAATGGCTCACCCTTGATTTTTAGTGTGAACAAAAAGTAATAAAGTTAGAGTATGAATAAACCGAAAACTATATTTTCTGCAAAAATGATCTTAAATATCCGTAAACCAAATACCCAACATGTCTATAAAATCATTTAAATTTACAAACTCTCACTTAAACTGAATATCCTTAATTGACAAAACTCTCGTACAAAAAATATGCACATAAAATCTTTGGATGACAGTCCCTCAATAAGTAGATTCACAGTTATGGAGTTTGTATTGAAGTACTTTATTGACAATTATTCACCCTGAACTCTTTCTTTTTACAACTATAAGCTTGATTGCTGTCCCATAACATGTTATAAAAGTTGATGTCCTGATAAAGATGATATAATAAGTGATCTTTTAGCACTCTTTCATAATACAAATATTCTACCAACAAATGTATACAACCCAATGTAGCTTTCATACTATTTGGACACCCAGTAAAATAAGAGCAGTTATACCAAATGATCTAAAACTGATCTAATTTTCAATACATGAGCATGTAATCCTTTGTTTTCTGTAAATAACATAATACATATTTGACATTATCCAATGGTCAATATATGTCCAACATCCAGTCATGTATATAATATCTTGACTTGTATAAATTTGAGCAGTGCATCATATTCCCCATTGCTAAGACGTAGAGAATATTCTGCATTTTTTTTCTTTAAAATCATTTTTAGGGGATTGAATGAGACAAAAAAAAAGTATCCCTTAACTACAGAAGTATCTTTTGGTTTTCAATATAAAAACCAAAATATATTTATTCCCACAAACATTATGGTATATACAATTATCTATCAAATTCATCTCAAAACTAAACGAGATGATCATTTTATTGAAAGTGAAATACTATTTATCGATTGAAATCCACCAGTAATGTCATCATAATTTGAATCTCCTTAACGGAAGAGGTTCTTGAGATGTTCAGGCTTCTTTTTCTTTATGTTTTCTTGGATGAGATTTTCCAACATTGTCTTATTCTATTGTGTTTTGAACAAAGTCAATAATACAATTTTGATCAATGTCAAAGCATCTATAAGAATATCAATATATTAATCTCCAAAAAAAAGATTCATAAGGGTAAATTGTTGTACTATAATTTGTCCACCGTATGTTTCTAGGCACCGAAAATGAATTTAACTTCAAAACTAACCAAATTAAGAAACATTTTTTTCTTCAACACGCCATTTGTAACTTCTTATGCCTATCACCACTACAGAAGAAACAACGACTACCTTTTGATTCATTTTGTTTCTTACGTTGTTTCTCTTAATGTGTTTTATCTGCAACTTCTTTATCTTTCATTCTTTTATTTCCTTTGCCTTTACAGGTTGAGGCTAGATTAACGCTCTACGTCCTATTTATATTAAGCATTTCCTCTGACAAAATACAGCATGAGATGAGCTCATTCAGAAATCATTATCTTTCTGATAGTTACAATTCACATTAAAATGGTAAACTGTGTTTGAAAGGATATCAAAACCAGATGCACCAGCAAGCCCTCATATATTTCAAGCTTAAATGCACACAACTTAGAAGCGAGAGGAGAAGTTTCCATAATATATTCCCTGATATTGCCTACCTTTATACATAATTGAAATTAGACTTGTCACAGCGTACCAAATTCAGCCTTTTCGTTCTTTACAAATCTTTTTTCAATATCCTTAAGGAAATCTTTAGACGTAGTTAGCTCTTCAGACGCCGATGAATGCTTATAGAATGACTTTTTTCATGATCGTCATATAGATGCACTCCGATTTATTCCACCTCTCTATCTCTTTCTTTTCATTAGAGGTATTCTTATCTGTCAGAGGTGCAAGATACCCGTATATTCAATTTGGGCGGTATCTCTTTTCGTCAGATACCCATATATTTAATATTTATTAACATTTTTGTAAAATAATAACCTTTCTTCAAACCATTTATTCACATAAATTACAGGCACAAAATCTATTATATTTCAAAATAAACTAATTTCTATAAGATACGTAAATTTGGCGACATGTTTTAGTTAATTTTTATCAAAATATAATATACATTAACCGTTCCTTTATTCAAATTTAATATTAACTAAAACCAACTATTTTCTTTTTTTAAAAAAATAAGTTTTAATATTTTTTGTCCTCTTCGAATGTTGGCCGTTCGGACATTGACTTTGACTATATTGTCGAAGGGAAATTCGGGCGGTATCTCTTCGGGTCGGATACCTTAACATATGTCTATTGACCCGATAAATTAAAGAGGAGATGTAAGAACTTTAATGGTCCATTCTAAACAACCCGCCAAGAAGGGAAAAAAACAAACAAACGGATCCATTTATCATAAGCCCAATTAACCATTAAAAAATCCGTAATTAGTTATCAATAATTACTTGAATCTTTTCGGATCTAAAGTGTAGTTATCACTATTGCGAGATCCGGGTATAATTCTTCCAAAATTTACACAACCAGGATAAATAATGTCAATGTAATGAAAATGTATAATCAAAAGTCCCTTCATCTTTATGCAGGAAACTCAGAAGGATAAATCTGAATAAAATTATCACCATGAGTAGATAAAATAAAATGATTGACTAATATTTTTCATCTGAACATCCACGTTCGTTATCATTATAACATCCATCACCTAATCAAAAATTATTGGATGCACATGTCACATACGCATTAAATTAACACATCTATTTTCTCACATTCATTTTAACATTAACACTCATTACTTGTAGGTCTCGTTGTCTACTCATTTATTTTATTTTTATTTTATATTGAATAAATTCAAATTCAAATTATTTACAAAATTTAAATTATTATTATTTTATATAAATAATAATATGTTTTTATATATTTAGTGGACATAATTTAATTTTAAACAAGAAAAAAAAAAGTAATATGTGCGTTCAAATATTTGAATGTCCACATCACGTAGCATAAGTACGTGAGTGTTATGATTAACACCCACCCACACTGGTGTTCAAACCCGTTAAGTGTCCTTCTACAATCTTGATTCCTAATAAAATCTCATCTTTCATAATATTATTTTCAATAAGATAAAAACGAGAATATTATTCTTTAAACAAAATCCAACAAATCTTGATTTAATGAAATGCATAATCTCGTGAAGCCACGCAATTTTTTTTTAAACCATAAAAAAATACTAAATAAAGTCACGGCCACCAAATTCCCAGTCAGTCACAAAGGAAAATTATTCATGTTACGTTTCCGAGTTACAAAATCTCAACCAAATCGATAAATTTTCAATTGTTCAACATGAATAGCTCTGACACCACTGCAATGTCTCAACAAAAAATCCAAATTCTCTGGAATCATCGGAAATTTCTCGAGCAATCAAGTTATGGGTTGTGACCAAACAATACTCTAATATCGAAAATCTTACCGGCCACTACAATGTCGGCAAGAATAGTCAGAGGCAAAAATTAAATAAGGTGGAGACAACATGTTTTGCATGTTTTAAAACGTGGGTTGGCAGCAGAAGGAAATTTCGTGGAAATATGAATACGCGTTTTTAACGCGTATTCACACGGTCAAGAGGCTCTATAAATAGAGCTCCCCCCTTCATTTTGAAATTATCCCTTCTTCGAGTTTTCTCTCATCTTATAAGCATTTGAGTGTTTATTTCTATAATATTTGTGAGGTATTTTGTTCTCCTGTATTAATAGAGTGCGTGTTCTCTTTGGAAACACAGTGAGTGAGTTGTACACCACAAAATATTATAGTGGAAATTCTTTTCATCTTGCCCGTGGTTTTTACCCTAATAATTTTTAGGGGTTTTCCACGTAAATCTCGGTGTCCATTTTATTCTTTATTTTCGGGTTTTATTATCTCAAATTCCGCACGTGGGACCAACAAGTGTTATCAGAGCCTTGGTTTAAAATTTCTTAAAATTCTGAGTATGCTATGTGGTTGCAGCCTAGACTGATCTTCCACATCAGAAAAGATTTTTTGAGATTATTTATTTAAGGCGGGATTATTTTGTCCAGTCTACTAAAATTGTTGTACACATAATGGCGGGAAGGTACGATATAGCAAAGTTCAATGGAAGCAATTTTATGCTGTGAAAAATAAAGATACAAGCAGTTTTAAGAAAGAAAATTGCTTGGCGGCTATTGGAGATAGACCGGTGGAAGTTACGGATGATGGAAAGTGGAATGAGATGAATGATAATGTTGTTGCCAATTTACACTTGGCTATAGCAGATGAAGTTTTGTCAAGTATCTCTGAGATAAAAACAGCCAAAGTTATCTGGGATACTCTGACAAAGATGTACGAGGTCAAGTCCCTACACAACATGATTTTCCTAAAGAAAAGGCTTTATACTCTTCGGATGGCGGAATCCTCATCGATGACCGACCATATCAACACACTAAATACTCTATTTGCCCAACTCACTTCCATGGGGCATAAAATAGGGGAAAATGAACGTGCAGAGCTTCTACTTCAAAGTCTACTAGATTCATATGATCAACTTATCATCAACATTACCAACAATATTCTTATGGGCTTTTTAAGATTCGACGATGTCTTAACGGCGGTTCTCGGAGAAGAAAGCCGGCGCAAGAATAAGGAAGATAGGTTGGTAACTTCGAAGCAGGCAGAGGCTTTACCGATGATAAGAGGAAGATTTATGGACCATGACTCCAGTGGGAGCCAAAGATGAGGTAGATCAAAGTCCAGAAGTAAGAAGAAAAATTTTTACTTCTTCAAATGTGGCGGTAAAGGGCACTTCAAGAAAGAGTGTACGAGTATCGAGAAGAGTTCTCAAGGAAATGTGGCCAGTACTTCAGGCGGTGGTGAAATATTATTCAGCGAAGCGGCAACTGTTGCGGAAGGCAGACACAAATTTTGTGACACATGGATTATGGATTCAGGTGCGACGTGGCACATGACGTCTCGGAGAGAATGGTTTGATCATTATGAACCAGTCTCAGGAGGATCTGTATTCATGGGAAATGATCATGCCTTGGAAATCGCTGGGGTCGGTACTATCAAAATTAAAATGTTTGATGGAACCATTCGCACCATACAGGAGGTACGACATGTGAAGGGACTGACGAAAAATTTTTTGTCCTTGAAGCAATTGGATGATATCGGGTGCAAAACTCGGATCAAGAACGGGATCATGAAAATTGTGAAGGGAGCGCTTGTGGTTATGAAGGCGGAAAAGGTTGCTGCAAATCTGTATGTACTTTTGGGAGAAACACACAAAGAGGCAGAACTACATGTTGCATCAATTGGTTCAGGAGAAAAATTAACAGTGTTATGGCATAGAAAGCTCGGGCATATATCAGAACGGGGATTGAAAATTCTCTCAGAACAGAAGCTGCTGCCGGGACTTACAAAAGTGTCACTACCCTTTTTGTGAGCACTGTGTTACCAGTAAACAACACAGATTAAAGTTTGGCACTTCTACTGCCAGGAGCAAAAGCATATTGGAACTGATTCATTCGGATATTTGGCAAGCACCAGTTGTATCCTAGGAGGAGCAAGATACTTTGTCTCGTTCATTGATGATTTCTCTAGGAGATGTTGGGTGTATCCAATCAAGAAGAAATCAGATGTTTTCCAGTTCTTCAAAATTTCAAAGCGCGGGTTGAACATGATTCTGAAAAGAAAATCAAGTGTTTGAGAACTGACAATGGAGGAGAATATACCAGTGATGAAATTGATGCATATTGTCAACATGAGGGCATCAAGAGACAGTTCACGACGGCTTACAAACCTCAACAGAATGGAGTGACGGAGCGGATGAACATGATCTTGTTGGACAGAACAAGAGCTATGTTGAGAACTGCAGGTCTAGAAAAGTCATTTTGGGCAGAAGCAGTCAAAACCGCTTGTTATATTATCAATCGTTCTCCTTCAGTGGCGATTGATCTGAATACTCCGATGGAAATGTGGACTGGGAAGCCGACGGATTATTCTCATTTGCATACATTTGGAAGTTTAGTGTACGTTCTGTACAATGAGCAAGAAAGATCGAAGTTGGATTCGAAATCCAGAAAATGTATCTTCTTGGGATATGCTGATGGAGTAAAGGGGTTTCGCTTGTGGGATCCTACTGTTCACAAGCTTGTCATCAGCAGGGATGTTATCTTCGAGGAAGATAAAGTAAAGGGAGACAAAGGCACACCGTATTCAGAAACTACTATTTTTCAGGTGGAAAATAAGACGGACGAAGGTCAAGTTTCTTGTGAAGCAGTACCAGAGCACGAAGAACAAGAACATGTTGAGTCTGAGGTTTCCAATGTGAGGCAGTCAACTCGAGACAGAAGACCACTAGGTTGGCTTTCAGATTATGTCACTGAAAGCAACATTGCATATTGTTTATTATCAGATGATGGTGAGCCATCGAGTTTCCACGAGGCTACTCAAAGCTCGGATGTATCTTTGTCGGTGATAGCAATGCAAGAAAAATTGGAGGCATTAGACAGGAATAAAACTTGGGATCTTGTTACACTACCACGAGGGAGGAAAGCCATCGGTAACAGATGGGGTCTATAAGATCAAGCGAGATGGCAATAACCAAGTGGAGCGGTATCGTGCTAGATTGGTGGTAAAAGGGTATGCTCAGAAAGAAGGCATTGACTTCAATGAGATATTTTCGAAAGCCATCGGTAACAGATGGGTCTATAAGATCAAGCGAGATGGCAATAACCAAGTGGAGCGGTATCGTGCTAGATTGGTGGTAAAAGGGTATGCTCAGAAAGAAGGCATTGACTTCAATGAGATATTTTTCCCTGTGGTTCGGCTTACAACAGTCAGAGTGGTGTTGGTATTGTGTGCGGTGTTTGACCTACATCTAGAACAGCTAGATGTGAAAACGGCGTTTTTTCATGGAGATCTTGAAGAAGAAATCTATATGCTCCAGCTAGAAGGTTTTGCGGAAAAAGGCAAAGAGAACTTGGTTTGTAGGTTGAAGAAATCTCTGTACGGTCTCAAACAGGCGCCGATGTGTTGGTACAAGAGATTTGATTCCTATATCATGAGCCTTGGATACAACAGACTGAGTGCAGACCCTTGTACATATTTCAAGAGGTCTGGTGATGATTATATTATTTTGCTGTTGTATGTGGACGACATGTTGGTAGCAGGCCCCAACAAAGATCATGTCCAAGGATTGAAGGCACTGTTGGCTAGGGAATTTGATATGAAAGACTTGGGACCAGCAAACAAGATTCTAGGGATGCAAGTTCACCGAGATAGAAGTAACAGAAAGATTTGGCTTTCCCAGAAAAATTATTTGAAGAAAATCTTGCACCGCTTCAACATGCAAGATAGTAAACCAATTTCGACCCCTCTTCCTGTTAACTTCAAGTTATCCTCCGAGATGTGTCCTAGCAGTGAAGCAGAGAGGATGGAGATGTCTCGAGTACCATATGCATCAGCAGTGGGAAGTTTGACATTCGCCATGATCTGTACAAGACTGGACATTGCTCAAGCAGTGGGAGCAGTTAGTCGGTATATGGCGAATCCTGGACGAGAGCATTGGAGCACTGTTAAGATGATCCTTAGATACATTAAGGGTACCTCGAATGCTGCATTATGTTATGGAGGATAGGATTTTACACTCAGGGGCTATGTCGATTCAGATTATGCAGGTGATCCTGATAAAAGGAAATCTACTACTGGTTATATGTTTACGCTTGCAGGGGGAGCAGTAAGCTGGGTTTCAAAACTGCAGACAGTTTTGGCGTTATCTACAACGGAGGCAGAATATATTGCAGCTACTCAAGCTTGCAAGGAGGCAATATGGATCAAAAGGTTATTGGAGGAGATCGGGCACAAACAAGAGAATGTTCCTTTGTTTTGTGATAGTCAGAGTGTCTTGCACATCGCAAGTAATCCAGCCTTTCATTCCAGGACTAAACACATTGGAGTGCAATTTCACTTTGTACGAGAAGTAGTAGAAGAAGGAAGCGTGGATATGCAGAAGATCCATACGAAGGACAACATAGCTGATTTTCTGACCAAGCCAGTGAACATTGATAAGTTTGAGTGGTGTGGATCCTCAAGTGGTCTAGCGGAAACGTAAGCAGCAGGGAATTGCAAGATTGAAAGGATGTGTGGAGATGTGTTTGATTGTCAATCAAATCTCCAAGTGGGAGAAATGTCGGCAAGAATAGTCAGAGGCAAAAATTAAATAAGGTGGGGACAGCATGTTTGCATGTTTTGAAACGTGGGTTGGCAGCAGAAGGAAATTTCGTGGAAGTACGCGTATTCACACGGTCAAGAGGCTCTATAAATAGAGCTCTCCCCCTTCATTTTGAAATTATTCCTTCTTCGAGTTTTCTCTCATTTTATAAGCATTTGAGTGCTTAGTTCTATAATATTTGTGAGGTGTTTTGTTCTTCTGTATTAAGAGAGTGCGTGTTCTCTTTGGAAACACAGTGAGTGAGTTGTACACCACAAAATATTATAGTGAAATTCTTTTCATCTTGCCCGTGGTTTTTACCCTAATAATTTTTAGGGGTTTTCCACGTAAATCTCGGTGTCCATTTTATTCTTTATTTTCGGGTTTTATTATCTCAAATTCCGCACGTGAGACCAACGTACAAAACAACCATCCAAAATTATGTCTTATTCCTATAGTATGATTGTGAAGGCCCGAAAATCCTTGCTTGAAAATTTGAGGAAAATTAAAAATTTTCTTTTTAAATAATTAAAATGCCTCATTCATAATTAAACCGATAAACAAAGTTTGATAGTCAAAATGGGGAAGAAAATATTTGTTTGCGAAATACCAATTTAAGAATATCCAACAACTGATAAAAATTGTTTGAGGAATAAAATAATAAATGCTGAACTGAGGTCCTCTGGTGCCACTACTGCCGACCCAAGCTAGCTAACTGGTCCCCGCCCTCGGCCCTGACCTCATCGGTACCTACAACAATCAAGTCTAGTGAGCCTAAAGACTCAGCATGCATGTATCGTAGGTAACGAGTAAAATATAATTTGCATGGATAAAATATCATGTCATGAGGCATTCTGAAAATAACTTGTACTGAGCAATTATAATACGTGCATGACTGAATTAAATATCATAGTAAAAATGTTTGCTCCTTGGAGCCCTGTACTGAAATGACTGATAATAATTTTCGGTTGAGATTATGGTCTACGCATGTGGTCCCTGCACTGAACTGAACCGATCGGTAACTGGCTACCGGGGAGTATCAAACTGAACTGAACTGACCGGTCACTGGCGACCGGGTAGTACCAAATTGAACTGATCGGTCACTGGCGACCGGGTAAAATAATGCTCCCATAATAGTGAATTGACCACAAGCAATATCGCATAAATCTCAAAAATAAGTATTTTCTATTTTTATGCACGTAATATAATTAAATGGCATAATGAAAAATCCTGTACTATTTTACCAACTGGATTGGATCGTCCACAGGCTCGCTGCGACCTAAATATTCCATGAAAAATATGCAATAGATTTTTCTTTACCAAACTATGCAATTAAGTGTGAAAATGCGACAATTACTACTAACGACTTCGTATTTAATCATGACTCCGAACCAACGCGAACCAACACTGAACCAACGTAACGTCATGATTAAAATACGCTTAAAATTATGATTTTATGCTCCTAAAATGATGAGGGTCGAAATTTAGGTGAAATGGAGGCCAAAACATGAAATGCTCTTTCGAGAGTCAATTTGGCACATCGCACCGTAAATTCTCGTACGACTTCAAAAATGATCCGAATCACGAACGGCCAAAAACATGGCCTTCCTAACTCGATGAGGCACTGTCCAGTCCAAGGCCATAGGCTAAAAGCCAACCAAGAACTCGAACGAGCCTCCGAACCGTCACAGCAAGTTGCTGTCAAATTCAAGCAGCTGTGCAATCGCGTGTCTTGTGTTGTTTTCGAGACTACCGGCCATTGGGGGCGTGAACCACCGACCAGAGACTCTTACCAACATCCCAAAGAATTATTTGAACCATGGCTAAGAGCCCTAGGCCAGCCAAAATTCGAATTATTCCAGCAACATCAGAAAAGTTCCACCCGAGAGCACCTTTGCGCGCGTGAGGGGTGTTTTGCTTTGCTTGCTGTCTCGACTCATTCCAGTGGCCATTTGATTGACCATGGGACGATCTAGACATCCAGTGGTAGGGTATGAACCGTGGCTAAGGGCCATAGGCCAACCAAGATCCATACCATTCCACAAAACTTGAAACAACACATGCTGTCAAATGAAGGGGTCGAAGGGGGTGCAGGGCTGTTCTTGCATTTTAATTGAAAACCGATTCACCGTGGACCAAGCCACCAAAAGGGCGACTTAGTCACGTCTTAGACATGCTAGGGAAGCGATCTAACCATGGCTAAAGGCCCTTAGGGCAGCCAAGATCAGATCCTTTTCCTTTGACAGCACACACAGAATTTTCGAAGCACAAAAAAAATGGCAACGATGGTGAGTTGCTGTCATCTTCGGTTTCTCTCATGCATGGGGCTGAAATAATGGACCAAAGTTGTCCTAATCCATCCTAGAACATGTCTAGAAGTAGCCTTGGGAGCTTGGAACCGAACCAATACCTGAAACTCACAAAACCAATGAAACCGTGAAGCTTGTCATGAAACCGAAATCTGCATGTTTTGGTTTTTCTGAAAATTTTTGCCATGTTTCGGTTTTTGCACATAAAAGACGATCATGTAATGTTAAATAAATGATAATAGGACTTGATTGAGGTTTGAAAGGAATATAAACATGCCTTTGATTTCGTTTGAATGAAAAACGAAAGAATACGACGACTCGGCGCGGAGGAGACGGAGTTGCTTCTCTTGTTTTCTTTCTAGTTTTTTCCTCCTTGTTTTTACCCTAGGCTCTCACGGTTTTCAGTGCTGAAGGAGGCTGGAATTTTCCAGATTATGGAGTGGGAGGGAGTCTAGGAAATTAAATGGGAAGATACAAGATAAAGGGAAGGGAAAATATTCTTTCTATCTACTAGTTTGAGTGATAAGGAAAAGAATGATATCAAAGATTTTTCTTGGGGATACTAGAGGTGTATATGGGAGATTTTAAGGTCTAGGTGCAAGGGAGAATTGGTTTAATTAAATCTTGGTAGTGATTTAAAAGTTGGGGAGGATAAATCCATCTAGAAAAGTTAAGGGGATAAATAAAGAATGAGTTGAAATAAAATCACAATTAAATCTTTAAAAAAAAAAAGGAGCATGGCCGATTTTTATCTAGCCAGGTGGGGTGGGATCTTGCTCAATTACTTATCATGGAAGATTTGTTGTGATAAAACTATTTCCCAATAAAAATGGATAGGAAAGACTATTAATTAAATGGGTTGCCAAATAAACTTTTAAATCAAATCATAGGGGCCGAAAATTATAATAAAAGAGGAGGGGAAAATATTTCTCAAATATTGAACTTTAAATCTTTAGTGTATTATCTACTCATTAAATATTTTAAAGAATTGAGGAATTAATTATTGAACTCAATTTACTACTTATCTCAATTTATTTAAATAATTCCTTAAATCTTCTTTTACAATAAATTTACTCATTATTTATCTTTAAATAAATTTTGGAAAATGTTTTCTTACTAGTAAATTTTATCTCTTTACTCCAACTCCGGTCCGGCCTCACCGAATTAACTGAAAAGAGAAAAATCTAAGCTACTGGATAAAATAATTAACTTCAAAGAAAACACTTAAATACTCATGCAATGAAGTCAATTAAATTTAAAATACTAGAATTATGCATGACTTATACGCAGTCTAATTACGGGTTCTACAATGATGCCTATTAATTAAACAACAACACCAGTGCCCCTCAAACTTTACACTCAAATGGCCGAGTTTTTTGCCTAATTTAAACAAATTAGTACTGAAATTGTATTAATTATACTCAAATTGCCAAGTTTTTTTAATTAGTTATAGTTGCATTTTAATCACAAACAATAATTATTAATCCAATGAATATTATCAAGTAAATATACAAATAATGTCACAAACAAAGTCACGTAATTGATTCTTGTAAACTATAATTATTACATGTACTAATTTTATTTTGAAAATTAGATTCATGCTCGTTAAATGATTGAAACTAATATTTTAACTATTGTATACCATTTAAGTTATTGTTTGATGTTATCGATTTATTAGTGGTAAAATTCACCATCGATTTATAATTTTTTTCATATTATTTTATGTTTCTACCTCAGAAAATATCGTTATGGTGATTATTTATTCAGATATACTCTTTCGAGTTTTCTGAATAAAGAATCAATGGCATTTGATGAATGTTTTTTTGGCAAAAACTTGCTTGAGACGGTCTCACGGATCGTATTTTGTGAGACAGATCTCTTATTTGGGTCATCCATGAAGAAATATTACTTTTTATGCTAAGAGTATTATTTTTTATTTTGAATATCGGCAGGATTGACCCCGTCTCACAAAAAAAATTCGTCAGACCGTCTCACAAGAAATCTACTCTGTTTTTTTAATAATTTTGACATGACTTATAAGGATTCTGCTAATTTGGGAATAATAATGCTCGAATCTCGCCATAGCAATAAATAAACGTTTAGATCCGAAAAGATTAAAGTCGAAACTTTTTTTTCCTCAAAAAGAAATACAATATTTTATTTTTTAAAATATTATTCATGTTTTTCGCTAATAGATCTACTGATTTGGTTGTCTGTGACGTGATCTTATAAAATTGATATTTGTAAAACGTTTTTCCGAAAAAATAGTCGAATGGTAGTAATATTGTATTTTTTATATATTTGTTTTTATTATAAAATTTTTTTCCCATAACCAAACGTATATGAATTTATTTTATGAGTAGCTCTCTTGTCAGATGGCCTCACGAATCTTTATCTGTGAGATGGATCAATCCTGGCAATATTCACAATAAAAAGTAATACTCTTAATATAAAAAGTAATATTTTTTCATGGATGACCAAATAAGATATTCGTCTCACAAAATACGATCCGTGAGACCGTTTCACATAAGTTTTTGCCTTATTTTATTTGGATCTTGATGAAACCTCTTTGGTCCTTCATATACTTTTACGTATCTACCTCCTAAAACATCTTTGTGGTGCTCATCTTATTCATATCTATCGTCCGATCTTTCCGAGAGTAAAGAGATGACATGGCTTTTGATGACAGTTTTTTTCATTATTTTGACAGTATTTACTCGGATTGTGTTAGATTGGGAAGAATATTGCTTGGATTATTAGAACCTGATTTAGATAAACTTAACTTGCATTTACGAAGATATGTATGTGATTCTTCGAAGTTGACTTTTTTTTTTAAATCAAATTTACAAATACTAAAAGTAATTTCTTTCGAATCATCCCAAAACATCAAGAAAGTTTTGGTGACCGATAAATAACCGTATAAAGTTGTTTCAGATGAAATCTTTTTTTTTAATTGTAATTTCAGGTTTTCAGACCGCTGGAGTATTTCTAGACGTTCAGACAAAACATCACAAGTTCAAGCCGTTTTGGCAAGAAAGTCAAGCCGCAGATTATCTGAGCTCTAGCTGCAAGATATCATCTTTCAAACCGATAGGCAGTGCACGTGTTTAAAAAATTGAAACTCCAACCGTAATGCAACCAGTCAGATTTGAGTAATTTAAAAAATGATGCTCCAAGTGAAGCCATTCAACATTTGTCCTATTTAGAACTATTACGCAATATCCTACCAACTCTCGAATAACATAAATCTATATATTCAAACATGGTCTGCCAGCTTTATTAAAATCAAGGAGCTTAAAGTCGCAAAAGCACGAGGAATATTAAATGATCATTTAATGATATGTACGACGATTGAAAGTGGCATGTCCATTCTATTGAGTAACAGTACATATGATCGTTGAAAAACAAATCCGACAATTGGAGTTTTTCAAGTTTATATATGCAAATTTCAAATAGAAGAAGGAAAAAAACTTAAACTTTGAAATATTTGATTATTCTCTCAAAAGCATGCATATTTTTCAATAATTCCGAGAACACTCATGCTTTCAATATCAAACTGCTCACTCAGCAAACATTTATCAGAATCTATCATATCTCCAAAGATTATTATGTGTTATACTACCAACTCAAGCTGTCAAGTTAACAGTTGGGTTATTTTGTTTTGTTTTCTGGTGAACCAATGGTTCTTAAACATACAGATATTTTAAAGTGATCAGTAAGAATTTCAACTTTACCAATAATAATCCATAGCCGAAGTGATTTGTTACTTTAGTGGAAATCTTCTTAAGTATAAGAAGAGGTGACGTAAAAGTTTTGTCTCTGAACATCCATAAAAATATTTGTCTCATTTCATCACGCACTTATTTTCAAGTCGTCTCTTGTTAACCGTCGGTTGCATTATATAATTTATCACTATTCAAACCGAACCATTTCTACACTTATTCATTTTTCAGCGGTCCAACAAAACTTGTCGTTCATTAATATTTCTTAACAACCTAAAATTAATAGCGAATCAAAATTTAGAAAATTTTAAAAAGTTTATTAATTCATTTCTTAACTCTAATTTGATCTCAACAATATATAAATACTAAATAACTGTTTGATAGCTATAAATTAAAGTTTCGACTCTCTATTAATATTCAGAGGGAAGAGCGGAAGGGGCACCATTCTCTAGAAAATTTTAAAGGAACAAGGTGTGAATATATCAGTCGCTGCAAGTAAAAGCAGTGCAGCAATAAAAAGAAGGTAAATTGGTTAGAAAACATCGATTACTGGATTGCCCAAATATTTACTTGGCTAAATTGATTGAAACTATTAGAGATAAAAATAAGGTAAACTGGTCATAAAAAATTTTGCTTACGTATAAATGATGCATCATACATGTACCAATTTGCCTTCAAACTCCGTATATAAATACATTTTTATTTAATCTACTATACTACTAAAATAGTATATAAACTAATATTTCTTGCTTATCACATTCAGAACCGATCCTAACAACATTTGGGTCTGAGTCTAACTTTTAAAAAGAGACCTCCGAATCATAATGTGTGTTCATATTTTTTTTTAGTTCTATAGCAATTTTTCAAATTAAATCAATACGTTAAAGACAATATAAAAAACTAAATGAATAAAAATATCAAACATGTCCAAAATTATCACTAAAAAACAACCGCCTAACAGTTTTAGAGCTAAAAATACTAATCAAGTCTGTATAATCAAGTTGTAATTCTTTCCCAATCGATAACATAGTCAATCCATTCAATCTTTCTTGTGACATGGTTGATCGGAGAAAATTTTTGATAAGCTTTAACTTTGAGAAACTTCGCTCTGCACTTGCTACTGTGACTGGGACAGTCAACAAGATTTTATAAGCAATATGAGCGTTTAGGAAACACTCATCCATTTTCTTCAAGTAATTCACTACATCAATGGTCGATTTTGCTTCTCTTGGTAATGAGCACCTCAAGAATGTCAACTCCGAAAATAGATCATCCCCATTAATATCATAACACCCTTATGAGTCAAAGAATTTTCAAGATTCTTGCAAGACCTCAACAATGTTTCATCGTCTGCACGTTGTAATCTCTCTAGATTGAACAAAAAACCAAATGATTTTCATATTTTGAAACTGTTCAAATCGAGCTTTCATAGAAGAACGAGCTTGATCGATTATAAAGAGAAAGTAGTTAATTCGAAAAGATTATGCAGCTGACTGTATCACTTCTTCACTGTTACTTTCACCAAATTGTTTCTTTCTTCGAATAACACGTTTCTCTCGAAATACAGCTTCAATGCCCATCTCACATGCCATTTCTTTAGCTTTAACCATGGCCTTATCGTAACCATCTTCTCTGAATTCTTCAAGAAATAAAACAATTCTTTGTAAAAGTTTGATAGCAACATCAATATCCATATTTTCATAATGAAGAAATTTTCTCACAGTGTTGATAGCATGCAACAACTTGTACCAAATTACCACACCAAGCAAGAATTCAAAATTCTCAAGTTCATATAACACTAAGGACTCAGCGTCACTCTTCGTTTGGGATCTTCATTATCATTTGCCAAGTCATACAAATCATCTCTTATTTGTGCAATTTGCTCCTTTATAGGTTTAACACTCTCAACCTGACTTTCTCATCGTGTTTGTGACAATGGCTTAACTGTCAAATCCTTCACGCGATCTTTGAAAATCTTCCACCGCTTGGTACAAGAGGAGAATAATGTATAGATCCGTTGTATTACTCCAAAAAATGACATAGCCTTAGGACAACAACACAGTTTTAAACAAATCACATATTTAATAGGAAAAATAAAGTTATTACGTGATATAAGCTCTAATATTAAATGATCAATTGAACTATGAGCTATACTATTAAATTTCATGTCATCAAACATGATTAGATCTAGATTGAAGCTAGATCAAAGGTTATGTTGTGGTTTTCTGTTTTTATATTATATTTAGTTTATCGTTTTGCAAGGTTATTCTTTTCAATAATTATAGCATAAAATGACTATTTTAAATTCATTTAATGAATATAAAAAATTTCTCAAGAATGAAGTGTATTAGTTTTTATCCAAATAAATAGTTGATAATAAATATTGTTTTTTCTTGTGAAATTAAAATGAATTATGTTTTATTTATTGTTTATATGTAGTATGAAACTCAAAATCGGATTCAAACCAGGAAATTTTTCACTTTTTTTTTTATAATTTTAAATTTGTGTAATTCGAATCCTTTTGGAAATATCAGAAAAATTCTATTTTGAGCTTCTTCAACATTCTGCCTACACCTAATTGCTTGGATCCATTTCAGAAGTGCAGCGTAGGCAAATTTGGGGCTACTAAATTTTGGACATTCTGCCTACACCTTATTGCTTGATCCATTAATATCATTTTTAATAATCCAAAAAATGACATAACCTTAGGACAACAAAGATGGTTTTGGGCTATCTAGTATTACATATAATAATTTTAAAAAAAAAATTGGGGCCCCAAAAAAGAGATGGGCTCGAGTCATTAGACTCATTTGATTCTGAATAAGCACGGCCCTGATCACATTCATAACACCAAACGGTACATGAACAAAACAATGATATCATTATTTTTATTTGGTTCGACCACATGTGGCTGAGATTCATTAACCAAAAATGTTGCACCCGTTGATGCTACATTGGATCATGGGTGCTGGTTGCCTCGCTGCCACCTCGAGGGTAGACGGCGTATGATTTGATTGGAGAGACATGTATTGTGATAAAGTAAGGAGAAATGGTGAGTCGAGCACATTATTAAATGAGGCTAATGAAGATTAGCATGACACAAAAGAGGCAACAATTATGCTACACGTGGAGTTTTACTTGGGTTTTTTCTCACCATCACACCACTATTTAGTCTGGTTTACCACAAGAAAAACACGGATTAGAGACCGAAAAATCATTTTATCTACTTGGTCTCTCTCGCAAAATAAAGACCGATTAGCGATCAATTTGGTTGGTATCAATAACACTGATCTCTAATTATGAGAGACCGGTACCATTAATCGGTCTTTAAATTAGCGACCACATTTACGTCATCGGTCTCTAAAATAGAGACCGACATTTTATATGTGGTTTCTATTTTAGATACCGGATAAAAAAGTCAGTCTCTAATGTTGAGGCCGATTCATAATTCGGTCGCTATATGAGAGATTGGTGTCATACAATCAGTCTCTAAGTTAGAGACCGAATTTATGAAATCGGTTTCTAAATTAGATATTGTTTTTCCATCTTCAATCTCTTTTATTTACACCAATCCAAACAATCACAACACAATATCCATAATCAATCAATATAAACATCCAAAAAGCAAAACACAATATTAATATCAATACAACTACTCCAAGTCGCGACTTATCAACACCAAAATTAATACAAATATTTATACCAACTATTCAAGTGTGAAATATCTCAAAACAAATGTCCATTTATTCTACAAAATGTTCAACCACTTCCAAACATTTCCAAGTCAATCCAATCGAAACTCAAACTTTAACTCTTGGGATGGTGTCTAAGGGGCTTGAGTCTCATCAGAATCTATAATGGGTGAAGAAAAGTCTGGAAAAGCAGAAGGACGGTCTAGTGTTTGAGAAAACATCATACGAGCGCATAAATCCACGCATCTTTTCCTCCAATTCAGTAACTCCAGTCTTCAAATATGTGTTCTTTGCCCTCAAGTTTTGCATCTCAACACATGAGCTACTTGGACGAACACTTCCTGTAGAAGTAGACATCGCATGAGGAAAGACAACTTTTGCTTGGGAGCCAAGTCCATAAATGCATATTTTCTTCATCTCTCCAACAACCTCATAATATATGTCGTTCATGGCATCTTGTGATCAAGTATGTGGTTTCTCCCCCTCTGTAGTAGTTTGAGATATATCGGAAATTTTTGTGGTCATATTATCCTATGTAAAAGAAAAAAATTCAGCAAGTAAAATTAAATCCAATAGAAAAAGATGAGCTTTTAGCACTCAAGCATTGAAAATGGTGGAACTATATTATTTACTAAATAAATTTTTAATACTTACATCTATAGCCTGAGATCGAGCATCGACAAATGTTTCATCTTTGTGACGATGTGTAATTGGAAACACCTCCCAACAATCAGTTTTTCGCTGAAACTCACCAATTTCAAAGTATGCTCAATTATAGAACGTGATCCAGCCGTGTGCTCAGTAACTTCAGTGCATGTGCCAGTCACATCACTATTCTGTTATTTTTAGCTTGAAAGGAATTGTTGCTCGTAAACGTACAGGAAATTAATTAAAATATTATAATGTGTGTATCAGAAGTTAGTGTTATGCTCTGGTGTAGTTAACACGAGCACACAACATGCAGCGGAAATTAAGTATTAACACACAAATATAACTTTAATAAATTAACGCTTGGATTAAATTATGCACAAGTACGAATACTTGTGCGATGCCTCATGGCAAAAAATTCACTAGAAAATTTATGTAAATCGTTTACACCAAAACAATACTAGTGAGAAAACAAAACCAAATTCCTTGACACTCCAAGGAATTAAAAATGCATCAAAATAAATCACATAAAAACTAGATGCATAAAATAAAAAAAAACGTATTGCTTAAAACCAAAGAAACCACTCTTCGATCAACACTCTGCGTCAGTGTTGTTATTGAGTGTTGGCAACACCAATCAGCAACACGGTATATGTGAATCAATCAAACAAAATCTTCAACACGAAAATCTTCAATATCTGAACTCTCTGTGTGTTCAGAAAAATCTAGCAGCTCTCATACGCTGTAAAGTGATCAACCGATCACACAAAAACGTCTCATCAAAATATATGTTCGACTTTTGTATTTTTCTTCTATGTATGCGCTCCTTAGCCGACCTACACGTACACTCCCAAAAACTCCAGCAGCTCCTCTCCACAACAAAGTGATCACACGATCACACAAAAACTGTAGAGCAAAATAAATGTTGGACTTTTTGTGATTTTTCTTCTCAATGAAAAGCTCTATGTCCGACGTTAAGAAAAGCCCCTCTCTGCCACACTTCTTCTCTCTCCAAAACCTCTCTCTCTCTAAAGCCTTTTTTTTCTCTCTCCACAGCCACCCTTGTATGGCTGTGAGGCTATACATATTTATATCAATGGTTTGACCTAAAAGTTATTCCATAGAAGAATCCTACAAAATATGGAAACAAGATTTTCATTAGATATAAAACACTTTCAAACAAAGATAAAATATATTGGAGATAAAAATAATATTAAAAACAAATCCTATAATATCTAGATATAAATCAAACAAGATCTTATCATTTAGAAATAAATCAATCAAGATTTCATAATCTAGAAAGGAAAAATATTAAATTGATTATATCAATTTATCAAAATAATAAAGGAATAAAATATTCCTTTCAATCTCCCCCTTTTTGCATTTCTGGACAAAACATCCAAAAATGATAATCTTGGTAAGCATCACAGTCAGTTAAGCTCCCCCTGCGTTAGAATGTATCTCCCCCTAAATTAAACATGTTAGAGCACTGGTGTTGTTGACAGTGTTGTCAACACCATCATTAGAACACCCGAAAACATAAGAAGACATACGAATGAGAAATTCATTAATCACGCAAAGCACCCCTGAATTAAACATGTTAGAGCACTGGTGTTGTTGACATTGTTGTCAACACCATCGTTAGAGCACCTGAAAACATAAGAAGACATGCGAAAGAAAAATTCAATAATCACGCAAACAGATATAAGAGCAATCCAAAAACATCATTAAAGGCAAGTATTCATCCTTTATCTTCTTCTGTGTCTGTAAGCTCATCAATCTCAGCAACTCGAGATGCTTCAGCACCATCCATAGTCTGTGTCATTTTTGGTTCTCCTACTCCCCCTTTTTGGCCAGAATGTAAGCCAACTTCCAAAAGTGCCCTCTACTCAGCCACTTGTTCTTCTTATTAAGCAATGGGTTCTTTGGGCTTTTGAATCTGCTATTGAACAAACTCAATTTGGGCATCAAAAAAGTCTCATCATCTTCTTTGAGAAACCCCTATAACTCCAGTATTCCAAAGGTCATGAAGAAGAAAGGAGTTTGTCAGTGAAAGCATTGATTTCTTCTGTGATTTCATTTTCTTCATCCGCGGGGGTATTGTAGAATTCGTTGATGACAGTCGGGGAGAGCTTGACAATTGTAGCAAGCAGTCATCGATCTTTGAAGAACATCATAATCAAAAAGAGTCAATATTGTCCACAATGTTGACAACATTGGACTTAACATCAGCAATATCTTCAGCCATCTGTAGAACGTAAGAGAAAGTTATAAAAGTATATCAGGAGTTATACACAAAGACGCACAAGAGAAATCACGAGAGTAAGAAAAAATTGCAAGGGTAAATGAGAACAAGCAAGAGTAATTATCAGGTATTCAACTGTAACAAAACATATATGGTCTTACTCAAAAAAATACACCGATTCAATTCTTCAGCTCAAAAAAATCCACATGATAAAGGTAATATTTCCAAAATTTACCCAAATCACTAATTACGGTTCTATCCCAAAAACAAACAGTAAAATTGATCCAAACTCGTGTTACAACGATTTCAAAAGAATATCCAGTAAAACCCACGTCGATTATAACTCACAGACACAATTATTCACATAAATTCAAAATCTAGGTAATCAAGGTTTTTATCAACTGTCATAGGTCAACACTGATATGTCACTGCACATGATGAATTCACGAAACAAAAATCAATATGCATGTCCTAAATATGCCTCCAATATGATGAATTATCAAAATGTCAGGCAGTGTATAAACTTTGATGTGTTAAAACTTGGTGTTGGAAACACCTCCTGGCAACACCACTGAGTTTTATTCAAACTTCCATAAAATTTTATTTTGATTCAGAAATGGTAGCTCCCACACTAGAAGAACGGTCTTCAATGGACTCCCTTAGGTAGCTTTTTCCATTACTATTTTTACTTAGAAGTGGTAGCTTCCACACTAGAAGAACGGTCTTCAATGGACTCCTCTAGGTAGCTTTTTTCATTTTCTTCTAAACAATTTTTTTTATTTACCTCTTTTCTGTTTTTCTCCTTATGCTCACATTTTCCAAGTCACTTTTTCACATTAGATAAGATCATGATTTCCATGAATATCCTCAACTACTCGATGCCTTGGATTGAGCATAATTTATTCCTCAACATTTGATTGGAAGTATGAACACTCAGATAGTACCTTTCAGAAATTGCCTTCACTGTTCAGACTTTATCACAATACACCAATGACAACATGTGTGTGTGATTATTGTACGCGCATACTGAGAGACTTCCGAAGATTGAAAAATATATCAAAGTTCAAAGGTTTCGTGAATATATCAGCCAGTTGATTCTCAGTCCTAACAAATTTCAGTCGAATTATGCCTTTTTCAACCAAATCTCGAATAAAGTGACACATTATGTCTATGTGTTTTGTTCGAGAGTGTTGAACAGGATTCTTAGAAATGTCTATAACAATTGAGTTATCACAATATACCATCATGTAATTGCTTAACTTGTAATCCAAAAAATAAATTTAGTTCTCCTACCATGCTCATTTCGAATTGTGATGATATGCAATCCACAAAGTTATTCACAAGTATTTGAGATGAAGAACCAAAAATAATATTCTGTACATATACTTGACAGATCAAAATATCATATTTCAGTTTTTGAATGAAAAGGGTTTTGTCAACCTCACCTCGTTTGAAGCCCAGGTTTATCAAGTATTCGGCCAACCTAACATACCATGCCTGTGGAGCTTGTTTCAGTCCATACAAAGCCTTCTTCAATTTGTAGACATGGTCCCAAGTGGTGAGGATATTCAAATCCTTTAGGTTGACTCACATAGGTCTCCTCATTCAGAATTACATTCAAGAAAGCACTTTTTACATCTATTTGATACATTTTAATACGCATGTGACATACTACAGCAAGCAACAATCGGACAGACTCAATATACACTTGAGCTACCAACCGAGCTTTGTTCCGAACAATGTTACCAGATTCATGTTTTATTCTTGAAAATCCATTTTGTTCCAATAACATTGATATTTAAAGGTCTAGGCACTAAATCCCATACATCATTGCGCACAAATTGTTTAAGTTCTTCATGCATTGCATTGACCCATAATTCATCTTTTATTGCATCATTAATATTCTTGGGTTCAATTTGAGAAACAAAAAATGAGTGACTTAGCTGGGAAAACGTGGAGCTCATGCAGATTAGTCTAATCATCTTTCGGTAGTCAACCTTCTCTTTTTTTCTAATTTGCACACCTTCATGTAGTTCACCAATGATTTGTGATGATGGATGATTCTTCTGAATCTTGCTGGGAATTTCTTTTTCACAATTGATCACCACATTATCATTATCATTATCCACAGTTTCTGTTTGGTTCAGAGGCGGTGTTGTGCTTGGTGTTGCCTCCCTGGTCTCAACGCCAGACTCAACACTGTTTCTGGTCAGTGGCTCACTTATATCCAGCAATTCTTCTACATCATCCTCCGGTGTTTTAACTGTCAGATCTGCAAGATCATCAAACACAATGTTAATTGATTCCATTGTAGTCTTAGTTCTCAAATTAAATACACGATAAGCACGACCATTAGTAGAGTATCCAAGAAAAAGACATTTATCACTTTTGGAATCAAATTTAGCTAGATGATCTCTATCATTCAACACATAACCTACACATCCAAAAATATGAAAATATTTAAGGTTTGGTTTTCTTCCCATGATAATCTCATATGAGGTCATTGTAGAACCACTCCTTAAATAAACACGGTTGGAAATGTGACACGCCGTATTAAAGCTTCAGCCCAAAAACATTTTGACACATTCTTAGAACTAAGCATGACCCGAGCCATTTCTTGGAGGGTTCGATTTTTCCTTTCAGCTATGCCGATTTTTTGAGGGATCTTCGGAGATGAATATTCATGAGTGATACCTTTTTTATGGCACAAAGAAATAAAATGAGAATTTTCGAACTCCTCACCATGATCGGTTCTTATTTTAACCACCCTCATATCATACAGATTTGTTATCCTAGCATGCAACTTCTTAAAAGCATCAAATGTATCAGATTTTTCTCTAAGAAAACTTACCCAAGTAAAATGCGAAAAATCATCAACACAAACAAACGAATATTTCTTACCACCCAAGCTCTCAACTTCCATCGGACCCATTAGATCAATATGCAAGAGTTCAAGGCACCGTGTTGTCCCAAAGTGTTGCAACACCGGGTGCGCAACACGGGTTTGTTTACCTTTCTGATACGGTCCACAGGCATATGAGTTACCTGAACTTAAATTTGGCATACTTCTCACAGCATCAAACTTACACAGATTCTTCAAAGTCTTGAAGCTCACATGTCCCAATTTTTGATGCCATAGGTCTAAATCACTCACCTTGGCACTTCGGCAACCATCACTTCTCCCAATTGATAGCGATTGTCAGCAGAACGAGTACCTGACATTACACAAACATTGACATCATTAAAAACTTCACAATTATTTTTATTGAACTTAACATGTAAATCATTGTCACAAAGTTGACTTATGCTTATTAAGTTTGAGTTAAGTCCTTCAACGTGTAGAACATTATGAAGTTCAGGAAGTCCGTCAACATTCAGGGTTCTTTTGCCTACAATTCTTCCTTTGGCACCACCACCATAGGTTACACGCCCACTTTTTACTTTAACATAATCCGTGAGGTGTTCTTTAGATCCGGTCATGTGGTGTGAGCACCCACTGTCAAAGTACCATGCACCTGCAATGTTAGTTTTTAAAAAAGTATAAATGACATTGCAATGAATAACAGCTTTTGGTACCCAAACTTTCTTCACATGAGGTTTTTGACTGTTGTGTTGCGCCTGGTGTTGGGCAACACAGTGGGCAACACTAGATTTGCATGCCAGTTCATATAGTCATTTGTCAGTTTAAAACAGAAAGTTTGATGTGATCTGGCTTATGACAGTAGTGGCAAATAAAATGTCGCTTTCTTTGCTTTGATTTAGAAGTTGACACTGGCTTCTTGGTTTGTGACATCTTCACTAGCGGGTCAACTTTCAAATGAGAAGAGGAAGCTCTGTTTTGTTTCACCAATCGTTCCGAGGCTTGCTTTGAGATTGGCAGAGTCTTCATGGGAGGTTTCACTATTAAGGGGACAGAGCAGTCTTCACTTGCCTTTACAAACACGGTTGATTTTGATTTAGAGTTGGAAGTTTCACCATGTTCATATGCGCTTTCAACATATCCAAGACCAGTTCTATTGTCCTTTCCCATAGTTAGCATTGAGTCAAGTTTTGATAAACTTGAGCTGAATTTAGCAATAGTCTTTGTGGCCTTCTCAAGATCATCCTTGACTTTGCACAGTTCGAGGTCCTTCTTACTCAACAAGACTTACAGTCGAGACATGCTACTCTTTAACTCAGTATTTTCCTTTGAGAGCATAGAATTTATTTTATTTCTTTTGATCCAATCTTCGTATAACTCTTCATACATAGCATGCACACTTTCAAAGGTGAGTTCATCAGAATCAGTATCCTGGATTTCATGATTACCTGAGTCATTGTGAGATTTAGCATTGAAACACAAGGATTTTGAAGTGGTGTTGCGGCCCGGTGTTGCAACACCAGAGGCAACACCGTGCGGGTTGACTTGCAGCCAGTATTTTTCCTTCAAACCAGCAGTGTTTGTAGATCGTACGTCCATTGGGATTCTGTAAAATTTCCTGCAAACAAAAACAACAATAAACCAGAATCAATCACTTAGTGTATCAAGCGTTGGCTCTGATACCACTTGAAAGGAATTGTTGCTTGTAAACGTACAGGAAATTAATTAAAATATTATAATGTGTGTATCAGAAGTTAGTGTTATGCTCTGGTGTAGTTAACACGAGCACACAATATGCAGCGGAAATTAAGTATTAACACACAAATATAACTTTAATAAATTAACACTTGGATTAAATTATGCACAAGTACGAATACTTCTGCGATGCCTCATGGCAAAAAATTCACTAGAAAAATTATGTAAATCGTTTACACTAAAACAATACTAGTGAGAAAACAAAACCAAATTCCTTGACACTCCAAGGAATTAAAAATGCATCAAAATAAATCACATAAAAACTAGATGCATAAAATAAAAAAAACGTATTGCTTAAAACCAAAGAAACCACTCTTCGATCAACACTCTGCGTCAATGTTGTTATTGAGTGTTGGCAACACCAATCAGCAACACGGTATATGTGAATCAATCACACAAAATCTTCAACACGAAAATTTTCAATATCTGAACTCTCTGTGTGTTCAGAAAAATCTAGCAGCTCTCATACGCTGTAAAGTGATCAACCGATCACACAAAAACGTCTCATCAAAATATAGGTTCGGCTTTTGTATTTTTCTTCTATGTATGCGCTCCTTAGCCGACCTACACGTGCACTCCCAAAAACTCCAGCAGCTCCTCCCCACAACAAAGTGACCACACGATCACACAAAAATTGTAGAGCAAAATAAATGTTGGACTTTTTGTGATTTTTCTTCTCAATGAAAAGCTCTATGTCCAACGTTATGAAAAGTCCCTCTCTGCCACACTTTTTCTCTCTCCAAAACCTCTCTCTCTCAAGCCTTTTTTTTCTCTCTCCTCAACCACCCTTGTACGGCTGTGAGGCTATACATATTTATATAAATGGTTTAACCTAAAAGTTATTCCATAGAAGAATCCTACAAAATATGGAAACAAGATTTTCATTAGATATAAAACTCTTTCAAACAAAGATAAAATATATTGGAGATAAAAATAATATTAAAAACAAATCCTATAATATCTAGATATAAATCAACCAAGATCTTATCATTTAGAAATAAATCAATCAAGATTTCATAATCTAGAAAGACAAAATATTAAATTGATGATATCAATTTATCAAAATAACAAAGAAATAAAATATTCCTTTCATAGCTATCTCTGATTTTTTTCCATTTTACCCCGCTTTAAACAATCTGCCATGTAACTCATACATCAATAGGAACTTGTGTTGACGGATGAATCTTTTTTCTCTATTTGTGCAACAATTTTTTTTTTTGTATAGTTCTTGACAATACAAATTACATGTTGACTTAAATTGTTCCTCTTTCTCATATTGTCATGTATATATCTTTTGCAATGTTTAAATCCAACAGAAACAAAAAAAATTATTATTGTTTCTACTATTATTATTATTATTTAACTTCTTACCAAAAACTCTACGTAGTAAAAATCTTTTTCGTGTTCATCTAAATGTCCCCATTGTGTATCCACATGAAATCATGTGAAGTTTAGTATTACAATCCTGGTTGAGGAGAGTTATAGCTCAACACGATTGAAATTAAATATATTGGTAAAAAAGTTCGTCTTTGTGTTTTCCATTCGATTATTTTATGTCATATATTTTAAATCGATTGATTCAATTCTATGTATATTAGCTTAAGTTCTTTACTTTTATACGGCATAGTTTTTTTTCTTTTAAAAATGTAAAACAATTTAACTAAGACATAGTTGTCATTTGAAATTAAGTATATACTTTGGATTTATGCTTTAAATTGCAGTTTTTAAAATTTAATATTAATATATAAATCTCTTTAATTAAAATTTTATTTTTATATGGATTTTCCAAAAGAAAAATGCAAAATCTATTCTATAAAGTGTAAAGTTTTATTTGATACACGAACTAATGATTAAATGTCAAATTTATGCATAACATTTTGTAAATGACTTAATTGATAAATAAAATATTAATAAATTGTTAAACTGGTATGTGATCAAACTTTAAAGTCAATTTCCTAAATTATATTATAAATCCAATTACCATTAATAAATTCAATTAAGGACATGTTTAACTTTTTAAAATTATATTATGATGAATAGTTATCAACTAGAATATACAAATAATTTTTTATCATATTAAAATATAATAAATAATTATCATCACTAGAGATTACTGGTATTGTTTTCGGATAACCAAATAAAAATAAACATCTCTTTAGTTTTGTCAAAATCTGATAATGATCCGTTGAAATTCGAGAAAATGTACAACTCGTTAAAACACAAATCTTTTGGGAAAAAATTGATGTGTGGCATCCAAAGCATCATCAATACGAGAGCGCATGAAAATCTCATTCATTTCCGATTTACGTAACTTTAATGACCAAAATTTTATGCACTTATCAGAAATGTCTAAATCAAATGCAGAAGATTTCGTCCTTTTTAGTTACGTAAATTGGGTATCAGATTTTGACAAAATTAAAATTGTGATTTTTTTTCTTCGGTAGTTTGAAAACAATATCTACATTCTCTTGTGACAATACTTATTTATTATATTTTTATCGATATGATAAAAAAAAATTTAGTTGTATATTTGATTTTGGTAAAATTGACTTTAAAATTTGATCATGTACTACTCTGATAATTTAATAATTTATACATACTTTATATATTAATTAAATTATTATTATAATAATTTATGTGTCAATTTAATAGTTCGTGTATAAAATTAAATTTTACTCGTTTTATAAATGATGAAAAGATAAAGAAGTTGGCTTCCCAAGGCACAATACCAAATTATAGTGTCCTACGGTGCTATACCTTATCTTGCAGTTAAAGTATTGCACGTTAGCATAGGTTTGATAAATTTATAGATGGGTCAATCACATATCTTATTGACAAAAACTTATGTGAGACGATTTCACCTGTTGTATTTTGTGAGACGGATATTTTATTTGGGTCATTCATGAAAAAATATTACTTTTTATGCTAAGAGTATTACTTTTTATTGTGAATATCGACAGGGACAAATCTAGGATTTCTACTCTATAGGGGCCCGCTTATAAAATACGGACAAAATTTTAAAAGAAGAAAGACAAAAATTCAATCGCTTATATTCAACTAAACATAAAGAGTACGTTTTTAACAAGAAAATTTCTAATTAAAAGGAATTCGACATTCCTTAAAATTTTCAAAATCTTCAATAATAGTATCTATACAAATATTATTAGCAATTTCTCTTTCATTAAATATCGTCAATGCATCCGAGAAAAAATCATCCTCCATTTTGCTCTGAAGCCTAGTTTTGATTATATTCATAGCTGAGAATGACCGTTCTGTAGTAGCGGTGAAAACTGGAAGAGTCAGCACAAGCACGATCACTCTAAAAACAAGGTAATACGTAGCAGCTTTTTTAGTCTTCACCAACCATTGGCACAACTAGGAAATGGTTGAAAGACTTTTGTAGTATGACCATTTGACTACATTATGCTCATAGTACTTCAACTGCATTTCTAACCGTTCTTTTTCTTCACTAGTAAAATCTTGTAACCAATTTGCATATGTCCAGATATCTCAATGAATCACTTGCATTTTGAGGATTTAAAGAAGAACTAAGCATGAGTAACCCCATTGCATCTTCACCAAAACGCACATTAATTTCTTGCATTTGTGAATCTATCGTGGCATAAAAAAAACATTTACCCTATAATGATGCTCAATGGTGAAATTTCCTTGATGAGGACGGGCTCGACCTCGCCTATCCACACACTGAGCACTAAAATCAGGAACATCAATATTACGAGCCACACAAAAAGACTTCACTTTTTCAAGCAAATAATCCCATTTGTCATCCCTTAGCTCTTGAATTAATTTTTTTTAGATGAAACTAGCTCCATTGCATTCAAAATATCTTGAGACTTACTTTGCAATGTCTGACAAAGCACATCTGTGATCTCTGCAATCTCGTTCATTAGATGCGATATGAATACAAAATCAAATGAATTCATTTCATCATAAATAGATGTTGCATCTGCTCTTTGGGAAGGAAGTCTATCTTCCATAACTTTGAGCAATACAGTATATGCTGTACTAAACATCTTAATCAAGCTCGATAATGATCTAAAACTGAGAACTCCAACGCTATCAGCTGCTCGTTGTAAATTACATATCTGATTAAGTCCATGCCCTGTCTCGAGTTCATTAATAGAAATCAAATAAGCAATGTCATCTGTATGAGCTTCCTTCAATTCATCATTACGCTTGCACGAAGCACCAACCATATTAACTATGAAAGTTAACTTATCAAAAAACTGATGAATATGAGTTACATTTTTTGCTGCTGTAACAAGAGCCAACTGCAATCGATGGGCAAAGCAATGAACATAATAAACACTCTTACAATCTTTCAGAATCAAAGCTTGCAGTCCATTGAACTCACCTCTCATATTGCTAGCACCATCGTAACCTTGACCTCTAATATTTTGGACATCCAAATTGTAACGACTCAAGTAAGAATATATAGCATTATTTAATTTCAAAGATGTCGTATCTGACACATGAACAAGCCCAAAAAAACGTTCTTGTATGCATCCATTTTTTTCCACGAACATCAACACTATAGACATTTGTTCTCTTTTTGACTCATCACGGGCTTCATCGATGATTATGCAATACTTCCTAGCTGCAATTTCTTCACGAATTACATTTTTCACTCTCATTGAGAACATATGAAGTATTTGCTTTTGAATATCATGGCATGTATACTTGGTATTTTTCAGAGCTTTCTGTATTGCATCTGAAAGCTCATCGTTATACAAGGCCACCACATCAAGAAATTCAAGAAAGATTTCCACGATTAGATGAATTAGAGCTCTCATCATGACCTCTAAAAGGAACGCCTTGAAGCGCAAGCAAACGAACTACATGTTTACCAGCTTTCAACCAAAGGCGATTCCTTGCAACTGCTTCTGAGCTAATTTTGTTAAAAAATCTTTATATATGTTGAGGTTGGTTAATTAAATCCTCACATGCCTCTTCGGCCATATGATGGGATGAAGATACATTATCTTTCCCAATATGACATTGGAAAGAACACGTTTTTCCACTTCGAGCCTTCTTCCAATTATCAAATCTAACAATAGTAAATGCAGTTTGCTTAAGACATCCCAATGGCTTGTTAAAAATAAAACAAGGAAAACAAAAAGCTTTATCTTTTGCTGGAGAATACTCCAATCAAGGAAAAAGCTCATACCAGGATGATTGAAACCTGCGAAGATGAAGATTGTTTTTATTTAGTGGATATTCTGAAAGTATAGGCTTATATGCTTTCAGATTTAGATAAGCTCGACGAATTTCTTCTTGCTCGTTGGGAGAGTATTCCCATATTGTCGACGTAATCCTGGATCACGCTCTAAGAAGTTAAGATCAACCCCTGCATTTTCAACCTTTCTTAACTTTTGAGAATGAACCTCGGGTGGAAGATTATCATCTGATGGTATAGATGGGGCCTGTAGAAATGGGAAGATCTAATTGATTTGATTTCTTCCTCTGAAAGAATTTATCAATTGTAACAAATTTTTCCATTTATGAATAAAATCACACCTGACACAATCAATAAAATCTAGTCATTTAAATATACTAACACCATAAATAAAATATATGCAATAATACATTATCAATATTCACTGCTAAACTTCAAAATCTCAACAAAATATAATAAACAAAGTGTATAAAAAATATAAACAAACAAACATCAATCACTACATAAATTAAGTACGAAAATAAATTATAGTCCATATTAGTATCATCTCAAATAATCATATATCATGTTGAGATGAAAATTTCTGAAAATGCAAAATTTAACCCAACATATTATTAAATGATAGATGAAAATTTCTGAAAATGCCAATCATCGCACCGACCTCGGCCCTCGACCATTTGCAATCACACAAACATGGAAAAGGACCCACTTGAATTCGTCTTCTCCATATGTTTCACTTGAATACAAACAATAGCTGCCACTGTGTCACATGAATTAATTAATGTAATTGAAACTAATGCATTCCTCTAACGATCTAACCATGGAAAAGAACGGGAAAATTTTCCAAAACCACAAACCGAATTGAAAAAATTACTGGAGAAAAACTCCAACCTCATAGTCCATAGACACAAATAACGGTTTCACTGGATCTTCTACAAAACCACTGCACCACCAACGAAGAATTGATTTGAGAAAAAACTAAATTAGGGTAATTGATTTTTGGAAGAGTTTTATTTGAGCGTAGTGATAGACTGAGAGTAGAAATGGTATTTCATAGGTGATAAAGTATTAAAAAATTAAATTAAAATTAAATAAATTATTAAAAAGGAAAAAAAAATCTAGGACTGGAACTGATGATTCGAACCCGGATTTACACGTAAAAAAAACTCTTGCCTAATTGCCTTACCACATAGATACACTCTTTCAATTTATTGTGGTGGGCTACTTTTATATATATATATATATATACTCAATTTTTCAAAAGTTAATATCAACACAAAATTTTAAAAATTTTGTGGGGGCCGTGGCCCTCATGGCCCCTAACATAAATCCGTATCTGAATATCGGTAAGGTTGACTCCTCTTCACAGATAAAGATTCGTGAGACCGTATCACAAGAGACCTGTACTACCTTATTTATGTGAAATATTGAGTTTGTTCATTTTTTTTATTAACTCTCTATGTTTTAAAATATTGAGTACAATTATTTATATGTGTTTTAAAAAATATGTAGACTCAAGATTTAAAAATACGCCAATATAATAGATATTTTTTTCACGAGAGTTTTCAGTAATTTCAGTATTTCATAAAAATAGCACATGTAATTAATCTTTTAATATTTTATGACCTAAACTAAAATGAAGAAACTATTACTAATCATGTATATATTATGAAGAAATGAACATAAATTAAATAATATTGATTGTTTTAAAAAATTATTATTATTTTCCTTTTTAAAATTGTTTTAGAAGTTAAAAGAATGAAGTTAATTTATGAAAGAAGAAAAAAAATCATCACGAGAAAAAAGAGTGCAGGTTATTCTAGAAGAAACATAAAAATCTTCACCATTACTAATGATCTGTTTTGTATTTTCCTTTTTGGTGGTATATAGTACCGATACAGAAATGCTATAATTATTGTCTTTATTTAGATTATAATAATTTTCTTCGACATATTTTAAAATCTTTTGGAAATAATGAAATACTATTATAAGTTGGTCTACTTTTATTTTTATCTCCAAATAATAAAAATTTGAATTAGTATATGTTAATATCAAATGTCCCTCTCATATAGGATACTATTAGTTAAAAATCTGGTCACTATTTTACGGCTCATCTAGCCAACCAAATCAAATGACGCAACATTATCAGCTTAACACATGAGTGCTGATGAGTCTTGTTGTTAGGTTCATGAGTCCGGAGAGATGCGTGCCTATTTGATGATGATGTCTCTTCAGATATCAGTCTTATCTTTTCCTTACTGAGTATAATGTCTCCAGCATAAACAATATTATCTGGTAAGATCTGACATCACTCTTCGCGGCTCATCTATTCAACTAAATCAAGCGACACAACGTCAACAGCTTGACGTACAGAATTTCATAAGATGTCATTCATTTAATTATCACTTTCACTCATGTACGCTTAACCCAACGATGTAATAAATAAATTGTTTTTTATATTTCAAAGTTATGCTTGGATTGCAAGATTTTAGATTTGAGATGATGATTTTATGTTAATCAAAAAATAATTATTTAATATTTAAAATATTTAATTATGTGAATTTGTTTAAACAAATAATAAATTAAAATTGAAATCACTATCTTCGAAGAGTAGTTTTTTTGTGAGACGGTCTCACGAATCTTTATCTATGAGACATGTCAATCCTACCGATATTCACAATAAAAAGTAATACTCTTAGCATAAAAAGTAATACTTTTTCATGAATGACCAAATAAAAGATTCGTCTCACAAAATACGACCCGTGAAACCGTCTCACACAAATTTTTGTCATCTTGGAATATCTCAATCCAAATATAACTGTAATTATTTCTCGATCAAGTGATTTTAATGATACCGGATATTAACTAAGTAAACATTCTATTTTGGTTAATTCCTCCCCTTTGTCAATAAATTTTAAAATTGACCAAGTGATTATGATACTTTTTAAAATTTATGATTTTATTTCGAAAAGGCCATGAAAAATTTATTTATTTTTTGATTGGATGATAGTTTTATTTTTTAAAGTTATAAAAATTTTATATTATTAAAAAAATATTTAATAATTAATAATATTTTAAAGGCGAACAGGGCACCAATAATTGGGGAACAAACTTATAGGCAGCTTCCTTCAAGAGCACCTGTACACCTTCAATCCCACACATAAAAGCATAGATAAACCCTGGAAGCAATGCCACTTTTACCAAATTTTTGTGCAATAAAGTGACGCACTTTGATTGAAATCCGAGCTAAATCAACTCAATAAATTATGAGAAATGTGAACGGTGACGTGTGTTTTCTTGTGTGTGGTGCGGGTAAGTGAGCTCTTCACGGGATTGATCACTAGCCAGATTTGTGACCGATTTCTTGCCACGTGAAACTCGGAATTTTTGTGGGTTTTTTTTGGTTTTTTCTTGTGGGGGTGGATTTTTGGTTCTTCGGGGGAGGGTTGATAGCTGGGAATGGATCGACCGACGGCGGCGATGGGCCATGGTTTGGACATGCCGATAATGCATGACAGCGATCGCTATGAGCTGGTTAAGGAAATCGGGTCGGGTAATTTTGGGGTGGCTCGGCTTATGAGGGATCGGCAAACCAACGAGCTTGTTGCTGTTAAGTACATCGAAAGGGGCGAGAAGGTGAGGCCCTTCTTACGGCTTGGTTTTACCATTTCTTTTTATGATCTGAATCATTTTTAGAGAATTATGGGGTAAATATTGAAGTTATTGAGTTGAATAAAAAGTCGAATTTCACCATCGAAACACCACTAGATTCTCTTTGGTTGGATTCCTTATCACTCGGAATTGGTACGACTAACTGTGAAGCGAGATGGTTGTGTTCGTCTTTAGAGTTTTTTTTTTGTTTCACCATTTTATATCGACTTCTTTTTACCTTATTCTTCTTCTTGCTTTTGGTAGATTGATGAGAATGTGCAGCGGGAAATCATTAACCACAGGTCTCTAAGGCATCCCAATATTGTTAGATTTAAGGAGGTAAATATGTATCTAATCAGTCCTGGTACCCGAGATTTTGAAGTTTTGCTAGTCAGTGTTTATTATAGCAAAGCTTTTCCAGGTCATACTGACGCCAACCCATTTGGCTATTGTGATGGAATATGCCTCCGGGGGAGAGCTTTTCGAAAGGATATGCAATGCAGGTCGATTCGGTGAGGATGAGGTACAGCCTCTCGCTAAATTTATTTTCTTGGTCTCAGTTTATATTTAGCATTAAAATTATGACTTTTGCTGCAGGCAAGGTTTTTCTTCCAGCAACTTGTATCAGGAGTCAGCTACTGTCATTCTATGGTACTTGGTCGAACTCCCTTTTCAAATTGTGCATTTTTAAACAAGACATACATATTTTTTGTTCATTTAATTGAGATATACATAATCTGTATGAAGCAAATATGCCATCGTGATTTGAAGTTGGAAAATACATTACTGGATGGAAGTCCAGTTCCTCGGCTGAAAATTTGTGATTTTGGGTATTCAAAGGTACATCGTAATTTCTCTGCATCCCATTTAAGCTTTCTAGATGATAAACAGATCATACTTTGATATAACTCAATTTCCCAAACCATGATTATATTTAGTTGTCTAAATAAAATTATCGTTGCCCCGGCAATTCTATATGATGGCAAAGCGAATTACTCGGACAGTACGTCGTTCATTCTTCTCTTAATTTGCCCTTTCTTCATGCATTCTCATAACAGTTATGTTTACCTTATTTCAGTCCTCAGTGCTGCATTCACAACCAAAATCAACAGTTGGTACCCCTGCTTATATTGCTCCTGAAGTGTTGCTTAAAAAAGAATACGATGGAAAGGTGAGTACTTTGTAGTATTTTCATTGGATACTACTGAGTTGGTTGTCTGTTTTGCGAGTTGTCATGTTGAACTGGTGACTTAATTTTTTACATATTACTTGTTAATTATATTCTTTTGAAGTCTATTTGCATGTGTTTGGTGTCATATTAAAACATACAATTTTTCAAAAAGTTTATATGATAGAATTCCTTGAGTTATCGTAGAATATATTCGAGAGCGGAGTTGAAGTGAATGGAGTCGGCAGTGAGTAAAAACATTGTGCTCTACAAATGGAGTATGCCAAGAAAATGACATTTAAGTTATGCGAGATAAAATGCATCGCCACCTTTCCCATATGGTGCAATGGCATAAATATCATAAATATCTTCTAATTATGGGAGAGGTATAAGTTAAAATATCCCCTTTCCATACTAAATAAATAAATACATAAAAGAAAATACACCAAAAGTGGCTGAATGGAGCCAGTGCACCTTGGATACACTTTAGGTTAACCATAATTAACTTCAATTTATTGCTTTACCCAGCCAGAGGAAGGGTTCTCGTTCAGCTCAGGATTTGAGCTAAACTTATAGAAGCTTTAAGTTGGCCATGCTGAACTTGAGTTGTTGGTGTGAAATCTTAGCCAAGCTAGAGCTTTACTATCTAGATGAGAATTGGGCAACTTTAAAAGTCTACTGAAGATTCTTAAAGAGTTCGGTATTAGCTTGACCTAGCAAACATGCATGTTCATGCATGATCCGGAAATATTATTTGATAACATGGTACCTAGGAGACAAGCCTACGTGTCTACAATATAATTTTTAAGTTCTTCCACTGTTGAACCATCGTTTTCCATTGGCAGATACCCATCGGTTAACTTTTACTATCTTCTCACATTAAAATGTTTTTTTTTCCATCCCAATCAGTTAAATGAAATGAACTTTTATACATGGTAATCATATATCTACTATTGGTTATCCAGATTGCAGATGTTTGGTCTTGTGGAGTGACTTTATACGTCATGTTGGTGGGCGCATACCCATTCGAGGATCCCGATGAACCCAAAAACTTTAGAAAAACCATACAGGTACTATTCTCTACACAATATAATTTCATTTATTATTACTTTTGTTATATCTTACTTATTCAAGGTTTGGCACATTGGCAGCGAATTTTGAATGTCCAGTATTCAATTCCTGATTATGTTCATATATCTCCAGAATGCCATCATTTAATCTCAAGGATATTTGTGGCGGACCCTGCCAAGGTAAGTTACCGCTGGTGTTTATCTCATTTTCATCATGATCGATCTGCAACGATCATTTGCTACTTGTTTAATTCCCAACGGTTTCAAAGATGTGTTGTCTCTAAATGTGTGGAGATTATATTGATAACATGGTGCATTTTGCCTATTTGGTTTCAATCTCCGAATAATATATATGCGTGTGTGTACAATTTTATTATGGACGTAGTATCATATAAAGATATGTAGAGGAAATGATGGTGCATCAAAAACAATTATTCGATATTCTGTTGGGTGATGAAAAGTTGAACCGAAAGTAATGATCATAATGATAGATGAAATAAGTTTCTGGGATATTTGATGTCATTTTTGGGATGCAAAGTATTGTTTTCAGAAAATGAAAACAAATATCTTGTGTATTTTTTTTAGTTGGAGAAGCGTTTCATTTGGCTATAACGTATTCCAACTCCTTTAACACTGACAGAGAATTACAATGCCCGAGATAACAACCCACGAATGGTTTCTCAAGAACCTTCCTGCTGATCTCATGGACGACAACAGTGAACCGTCAATTCGAGGAGCCAGACCAGCCTATGCAAAGTGACGATGAAATAATGCAAATAATAACCGAGGCAACCATTCCAGCTGCTGGAACTAACAGCCTGAATCACTATCTTACAGGAAGTCTAGACATCGATGATGACATGGACGAAGATCTTGAGAGTGACCCTGATCTCGACATCGATAGCAGTGGTGAGATCATCTATGCACTTTGATTCATACTCATATTCAGGGGTCGAAGCTTGCAGAAGATTAAAAAAATTGCCTTCTATGATATAACATGATGTAACTTCATCACATCTGAATCACTGTTGTTATTTTTCTTTGTTTAGTTGTAATATTAGTTACCATATATAAAGCAATATTTACCCTTTACAGTGGTTATGCAGTGTTACTTAGTACTCTTAACTAACATGACATTTTGTTTTCTATGTACCCTGAATATATACTAAGATATCGTTTGGTGTGAAATATAAAATATCAAATGATCGTGCATATCACGTTATTCAACGTCTGGCTCTATAAATATTTGAAGTCGTATATCATTTTGTTATTTGTATATATTGGTTTATCATTCGAGTATTATACATTCTTTGTCATCATGTCAAATGAACCAAAGGATCCGTATATATGTATATATAGAAGGTGGAATTATGTTATTTTTGTTTATTTGCTTCTTTCAAAAATGGAATTAATTTTTTTTTAAAAAAAAATTGGTTGCTTTTGTTCGTTATTTCTAAAAACTCAAATGCCTGTTTATACCTATTTTATTCCTTTCGTTTAGTTTTTTTTTTTTCTTATTATTAGAGCACCCACAATAGTGAGTATTGTGGGTGCCATATCATCCAAATATTTTTCACCACCAACTATTCACAATTGTGTTATCTTGATTTGTGTGTCAAGTTAATAACCAGGTTACAAATTTGTAACCGATTATTCATATTTTTTTTTTCATTTTTAATATCTTTTAATTAAACTTTCTAATTTTAATAATCATTTTAATATTTTTTTAATATTCAAAAATATTTTTAATATTTTTTAAATATTCGAATAAAAATTACATATTAAATAATAGATGAAATTAATTAAATTGGTGAAATAAATTTTTATAAAATTGTAAGTTATTTTATTTAAATGAAAATAAACTATTAATTAAAGTGACAGTGTAACCAATAAATATTTGGTTGGTGTGATATTTGATTGTGAAATTTGAGATATTTGAATAATGAAATAGTTGATTGATGATGTGGATCATGAGATGTCACGCCCCGAAACTCGGGATTTGACACCGACGTCGTTTAACAATCACACAATTGAAAACAACCAGCCTCATAGCATAGTATAAATCGAAAGCCAGTTTATTAATCATAATTTCTCAAAACAAAGTCTTTACAACTGAAATAAATTAAAACTGCGGAAACGTCTTACATGAAATTTAAATTACTAAAAATTCGAGAATCTCTATACTAGCCAATCTCGAAATTAATAAAATCACCAGCCCCAAAATTGTTCGGATTCCTCTTCCTCCACTTGTTCTTCGGATTTATCTGGGGAAAGGTTGTAAGGGGTGAGTGATATGGTCGTCACTCAGCAAGTGGGGGCCGTTCGAGTACAATAAAAAACAACATGCAATTTTCGAAAATATACATACCATGCAACATAATTCATATCACGTACGCATCATTAACCCGACACTGAGATTCAGCTACTTTCAATGATTTACTGATATCAGTCCCTAATTTTTACTCCTCTAAGGGGACGAGGCCGTATAGCGGTTATCTCCCCCACCGCGTAAGGGTACGTATGGTTGTGATTCCCACCCATATCGAGTTGAATTCTCACAGTGCCAAAACATTTACATCATGCCAAAAACATCGTAACCAGAAGGGTGTAGAAGAAGAATTGTACTCGCCCGAATTTTTACAAAAACCGAACATACATGCATCAAAATTCAATAATTTAAAACAAGCCCACTTACCTTAAGTTCTTGATGAAAATAAACGTGAACGGCTAGGGTTTACTGCACTGGAATTTTCGAAATTCCTGTTCCGGTGGCTGGACGGCGGCAACGTTTCGCTGTACTCGAAAATCCTAGGGACACTAGAGGAGAGTCTCGAAATTTGAGAGAGAATTATGGTGTAATTTTCGAGCTATAGGGCCCTCCTATTTATAGGGGTTGGTTGCTATTGGGATCGAGTGATATCGCGTTGAAATCTGACTCAAATCTTTTATCTCGAATCGTGATCTATCTATCCGTGATTTGGGTGATAACCGAATTCCAAATCTTCCATCCCTTAAGATTTCGAAATTTTCATAGTATATATGTACACTGATTAATTAGAATTCTAGTGATTTTATTATCTCATGCTTGATTTTTTATCCCGATATCTCCATCTCAACTCAAATCTTAGATCTCTTATCTGCTAATTTTCGAAATTCCTTGATTAAATTCTTGGATGGAGATAGATTTATTCCTCCCAAAATTTAAAGTTGCACGATAAATAATATCATCTAAATTTCGAGCTTCAAAATTCTGCACACGATAAAATTATCTATACGGCTTAGATAATCTCAAAAGAAATCTTATATTCTATATAATAATATCAACATCAAAGATTACATCATCCTAGTATAATCAAATTATTAATCTGATAAGATCACGATTGAACAAAATCCCGAGTTTTACATGAGACCTACAAATATTTGGAGAAAATATTTTTACTATTGTGGATGGCCTTAGTTTAATAAATTTTACTTCATAAAAAGTGTATTGTTAAATTATTAACTTTATTTAACTGTACTTTGATTAAAATTTGAATTAATGTAAATTATGACCCTTGAATTATTGTATGTATTATTAATAATAATAATATATTATTATTATTATTTAATATTATAGGTAGAATATAAAAATAATATAAAAAATATTTTTTATCATGATCCAAACCAAACCAAATAGTAGCAGGCTTGAGCTTGGCTCGTTTAAGATTGTTTGAGGTTCGAGCTCGATTCGAGCTTTTAATATCAGACTCGAGGTCGGTTTGTCTTGAAATTACCAAGCTCGAGCTCGAGCTCGGCTCGTTAAAAGTTCGTTTAGCATGTTAATCAAGTCGAGCTCGAGCTTGATTCATTAATAGCTCGTTTAGCATGTTTAACAAGCCTGGCCTGAGCTCGGCTCGTTTTCGAGCTCGTAAAGCATTGAATTGAGATCGAGTTTGAGCTTGATTCAAGCTTGTTAAAAATTAAATATATCTACAAAATAATTTTAAATCAGACATAAAAATGTAAATTCATTCATAAATAACCAAAACGACACAAATAAGTGTTAAAAAAACATAAATCAATATATTATTAAATTTTAGAAAATAATACATCTAGAATATTCATCATACACTGATATCACCATATAAATAACAATGAAATAATTGCACCCCTTTAATACTTCAACTAATTCTGGTGAGAAAGTATGGAGGACGTTAGAGAATCCATTAAAATCAGGAATTACAAAATCATCTCCAATAACAACTAGTCAACTACCCTGCAAAGTTCATAATAACATTAGTACTAATATTTTTATTTGTCTTGTGTTCAATTCCTTCCATGGACATTAGTACTAATATTTTTATTTGTCAACTCAACAAATGAGTCAAGCTCAAGCTTACAAGCCACCTAAACGAGTCGGTCCCGAGCTCGAGCTTACGAGCCACATAAACGAGCCGAGCTCGAGCTCGCGAGTCTATTATCAAACATGTTTGCGAGCTCCCGAGCCGAATATATTTAGGCTTGAGCTTGGTTTGATTAAATTTTCGAACTCAAAATCGAGCTTGAACTTGACTTGATATGATTAACAAACGAACTCAAACGAGCTTTTTATCGAACCGAGCTTCGAATAACTTGCTAACGGTTTGGTTTATTTACATCCCTACTCTCAAAACATAATTGTATTTTAATTTTTAATTGTTAAGAATCGCCTCCTAATTAAATTACATAGTTTCAAATTGTCTTTCTCTGATGAAAAAAATAAAAATAATAGAACTAGTCTCGTTATTGATCTACCTAAGTGATATTTATTTTTTTATGAAGTAGAAACTCGTGATCGAGATTTTTAATTAATGAAATATGAGCGTCTCAAAAAATTATAATGTCGAAGGAATATTTCTCCATGATATATTCTGTAAGGCCCGAGATTATATCATTTTAATCCGAGATTATTTAATTTACGAATTTTGGGATGATAAATTAGATTCCACGGTTTTTGTAATTAATTAGGATTGAAATGGAATTAAAAATAGTTGAGAGGACCAAATTACAAATAGTGAAGATTTCAGGGGTTAAAGTGCAATTAGCACTTGAGTGGACACTTGTCATACCATGCATGAGATATATATAAATTGGTAAATTTCATTCAGCATCCCAGCAAAGAAAACGAGACAAGGTTCAGGGGAAAGCTTTAAATTTCATTTGATATTAGCTTCGTGAATTTGTGCGATTCGGCGATCCGATTTTAAATCCGGACGTAGTGCTGTGACCCTCTCATCGACAGCTACAACTGGACATAAGTTTTATTAGGTTCGGTTATCATTTGAAATTATGATGTTGGAAGAATTATTATTTGATCATTATTATGTGTTCTGAAAATATTAGACATCGTATAATCGAAGTCAGATCAAATAACAGATTGATTATGGAATTGTTATAATTTTCTGATTATATTGATTGGAAATTGGACAGATTTGGATTGTTAACTGATTTCAGATGGTATTGTACATGAGTTATGATTTGTAATTAATATCTGTTGAGATTGTATTGATGGGGATATTCAGATTGTTCCGTTATGCCAGTTGATTTTGAATTAAATTCAGATTGATCAGATTCATTGTTGAATTGGGAATAGAATGTGATATTATTATTCTCGATATGTCATTTCAGATTGATAGAGACAGTCTTGAATTAAGAACTCCCAATTCGTCAGACCGAGACTACGAAAGAAAGGTATAAGTCAATGTGGTACCGGGAGAACGACTCGAGTATGATATACTTGAGTTTTCCTAAATCACATACTTATTGTTATTATATGCATTGATTTGATTTGATATGCTTGTTCTATTGATTTATAGAAAGCACGTATTAGATGAGTATTAGACGAGTGATCTTGTGACAGAAGTGCCTGATAGTGGTGGAATCGTCACTGGCACATTGCACAATGTCACATGATAGTGAATTGGCGATAGTGCCAAAGTCTGTGATGGATAGGTCAAGACACTGGATGTTTGGCTATATCGACGTGGATAGAATTGGAGTTTCTTCTATTACTGTTGGTCGATATAGGAATGCCAACATCTGGAAACTGGGATCCCTATACTACGATTGAGTCTAGTCTGAGTCGTGGAGTCACGAGTATGATTGACAGTTTTATATTGATTTTGTTTCTGATTTTGATACATGTTGCTGTTATCTGTCCATGCTTTTATATTTATCATATGATTGCATGTTTCGTTGATTTATACTGGGATGTATTTCTCACCGGAGTTATCCGGCTGTTGTCGTGTTTGTATGTGTGCATGGCAACATGTGAGACAGGTTCAGGGTCGAGGAGATGAAGAGAGATCGTGATTAGAGTGAAGACTACGGACCTTGATTTGAGATAGGGTTTGGACACTTGATATATAGTTGTTAAACCTTAGTTGAATGAATGTATGCTGTACATGACTTGTACTTTATTTTATACTGATATGTATAATAGATGAATTCCATTACGTTCCGCAATTCTTTAAAAAAAAAATTTAGACCATGTTTAATATAATTGATTAAATAGTCCCAATGATGATTAAGAACATGATTAGCCTCCGGATCCCTACAACAGGTGGTATCAGAGCAATAGATCCTTTAGATTGAGATAGAAGCTAGTGAGCGGGGTAGAACAAATTTTCTTTCCTTGCATGTGATTGCTAGCATGATTTATTGCTTGTTGATACATGTTACTTGATTTATCTGATTTGATATAGTAATATGCATTATTGAGGTTGAATCAGAACCGATTCTTGATCAGCTGTAAGATGATCAGAGGAGGACTGAAACTTGAAACAAGTTGTGGTATCTGGTTACTAACCCTTGTGATAATTAGATTAGCTCCTCGAAGAATCCCAGCACAGAGAAGTATATTGATTGATCAGATGGATGTATCAGAAACTCCGATGGAAGTACAGTTGAGGAGGTTTCAGTCATTCCAACCGCCGATTTTGAAGGGCACTGAGACGACTGTTGATTGTGAGGATTGGCTGGATGATATAGAGATACTGTTCGATTCACTTGAGTACCCAGATGAACGTAGACTCAAACTGATTGGACATCAGTTACAGGAAGTCGCAAGAAGTTGGTGGATTGCAACCAAATAGTGATTACTTGGAAAATCTTCAAAGTTGAGTTCTATAAAAGGTTTTTCCCAAGTTCGTACCAAGAAGATAAGAGGGCAGAATTTGAAAATCTGAGACAGGGTCAGCTAAGCATTGAAGAATATGTTGCTCAATTTTCTACCTTGCTACGTTTTGCACCTCACGTGGCCGGGAATGATGAAGCTGTGACTGATCAGTTTGTTAAGGGATTGAATCCTGAAATACTGACCTTGGTGAACACAGGCCGACCCTATACTTTTGCTGATGCTCTGGGTAGAGCCAAGAGAGCCGAAGCCAGTTTGATGAGACAGAAAGGAGCTTCGTTTGCGCCTCTAGCATCGAGACTCGGACTTGAGACTGGTAGTAGCAGTGGTGGGAAGAAAGACGATTTGAAAGCTCGAAAGAAGCAGTTTAAGAAGTTAGGCAGCAGTCTTTCTAGCTCCAGTAGTTCGAGTCAGAGTTATACTGGGGTTTATTGCAGAATCTGTGGAGGAAGACATCCCACTGAGCAATGCCAAGGAGTATTTGGTAGTTGCCATATCTCCAAACGATCCGGACATTTTGCGAGAGTATGTCCACTGAGAGGTTCCCGAAGATTCCAGGGAGCAGAAGCATCTGGTGGTAGTGACAGAGGAACAGATCCTGGATGCACTTGACGATATAGTAGCAAGTACTTGTTCTTTTATGATTATTACGCGTATGTATTGAGAGACATTCATATATCCTACCCCTGATTTCTGAAAGAATTGCATTGATGTATGCTTTATCTGTTGAGTCATTGTCTGCGGTAGTTGTTATCTCTTTAGCCTTTTAGGAAGAGTTTTGATATCAGTGAATTCTGTGAAATATTGTATACTACAGTAAGATAAGAATGAGATTGAGTTAGGCTGTGTTGTACTTGTGTTGTCTTATTCTGACCGCATCATTGATATGATATGTTGACCAAGTACAGAGCTACTACAGACCGATCCTAGAAGATGGTAAGATTCGGACCTGACATGGCCGAAGATTGAACATTGTACGGTAAGGAATCTAGATTTAGAATTCCTTTGATATCCGTATTATTTCTGACTCGATGATTATCGAAAGGAGCGGAGGGACTCCTTATGTACTCAGTTGATTTATTGAAATCGAGTCTATTCTTGGCTGATTTACCAATGGCATGAGTGTTGCTATTATTTCCAGATGATATTCCGGGTTTGCCTTCAGTCAGGGAGATTGATGTCCGCCTTGACTTGATACCAGGTACAGTTTCTTTTCTTTAGAACTTTGTACAGAATGGCACCGACAGAACTGAAAGAATTGAAAAATCAGTTTGAAGATTACTGGCCAAGAGTTACCTCTGATTGAGTGTTTATCGTTGGGATGTATCAGCTATGTTTATGAGTTGATTAACTCTGTATTCAGAAATATTTTGATGATTCTATGCTTGTGTTAGCTGTGATATTCTGATATATTGGAAGAATATGATTGATTTTGTTGAATATTCTGAGAACTGAGATAGTGATATACAGAAACTGCTGAGATGTGAATCTGGACTGAGACAGATTGTATTCAGAGTATGTGACATCGGAAGACGATATATCTGTTGATTTGAGTACAGTGAGGCCGTGATCAGTTGGCCGAGATTAACGACAGTGTCAGATATTTGCAGTTGCATGAGTTTGCAGGCTATTGTATATGACTGTTGTGTTGAATTTGATTGAGAATTGTTATTTTTCTGAATCGGTATTTGAGACAGATTGTAAACAGTTGAGACTCGATATTGTGCAAGCCGAATCAGAACTGATTTTGAGAATTAAAGTTGTTCAGGAAGTTGATCAGAATGTACAGAACTCGATATCGATAGTCAGAGCAGGGCATCGATCAGAATATCAGGTATGTGATACTGAATTGTATATGAACAATTTATTTATTGTGCCATATGTTTCGGATTTGAAACAACAGGTAGTGTCAGATATGTACAGTAATTGATTTAGCATTTATCCTGATGGTAGGAAAATAAATGATAAATTGAAAAGATTGATTTTGGTAGAAACAGATGAGCTCAGATATGACAGAGTCTGTATTGAAATGTCTGAATTGCCAACAGGTGAATGCTGAAAGAAAGAAACCAGGAGGATTGTTGCAGAGTTTATCGATTCCTGAATAGAAATAGGATCACATTTCCATGGACTTCGTGACACAGTTACCACGTTCCTTCAGAGGTTGTGATGCAATTTGAGTCGTGATTGACAGATTGACCAAATCAGCATGCTTCATTCCGTATCAGATGACGTACAGATATGACCAAATGGCAGAAATCTATGTCAGAGGAGTTGTCAGATTTGGCAAGGAAGGGAAACTGTCTCCACGATACGTTGGTCCTTATGAGATTCTCGAGAAGACAGGAGATCGTGCCTATCGACTCGCATTACCGACTTCTCTATCTGGAATACATGATGTCTTTCATGTATCTATGTTGCGAAAGTATCTCCCCGATGATTCTCATGTTATTCAGCCAGACGAAGCCGAGCTTGATGAGACACTGAAGCTATGTTGAGAAACCAGTTCAGATTATTGATCGTAAAGAAAAACAGCTCAGAACGAAAACTATTCCTCTTGTGAAAGTGCAGTGGACTCGTCATGGCATTGAAGAAGCTACCTGGGAGACTGAATCAGATATGAGACATGAATTCCCATAGTTATTTAACTGATGTGAGTCTTTTATTTTAGCTTCTGTTATATCTTCTTATCTTATGTGATTTGATTGCCTGCGATTTCGAGGACGAAATCATGTCTCAGACGGGGAGAATTGTAAGGCCCGAGATTATATCATTTTAATCCGAGATTATTTAATTTACGAATTTTGGAATGATAAATTAGATTCCACGGTTTTTGTAATTAATTAGGATTGAAATGGAATTAAAAAGAGTTGTGAGGACCAAATTACAAATAGTGAAGATTTCAGGGGCTAAAGTGCAATCAGCACTTGAGTGGACACTTGTCACACCATGCATGAGATATATATAAATTGGTAAATTTCATTCAGCATCCCAGCAAAGAAAACGAGACAAGGTTCAGGGGAAAGCTTTAAATTTCATTTGATATTAGCTTCGTGAATTTGTGCGATTCGGCGATCCGATTTTAAATCCGAACGTAGTGCTGTGACCCTCTCATCGACAGCTACAACTGGACGTAAGTTTTATTAGGTTCTGTTATCATTTGAAATTATGATGTTGGAAGAATTATTATTTGATCATTATTATGTGTTCTGAAAATATTAGACATCGTAGAATCGAAGTCAGATCAAATAACAGATTGATTATGTAATTGTTATAATTTTCTGATTATATTGATTGGAAATTGGACAGATTTGGATTGTTAACTGATTTCAGATGGTATTGGACATGAGTTATGATTTGTAATTAATATCTGTTGAGATTGTATTGATGAGGATATTCAGATTGTTCCGTTATGCCGTTGATTTTGAATTAAATTCAGATTGATCAGATTCAGTGTTGAATTGGGAATAGAATGTGATATTATTATTCTCGATATGTCATTTCATATTGATAGAGACAGTCTTGAATTAAGAACTCCCAATTCGTCAGACCGAGACTACGAAAGAAAGGTATAAGTCAATGTGGTACCGGGAGAACGACTCGAGTATGATATACTTGAGTTTCCCTAAATCGCATACTTATTGTTATTATATGCATTGATTTGATTTGATATGCTTGTTCTATTGATTTATAGAAAGCACGTATTAGATGAGTATTAGACGAGTGATCTTGTGACAGAAGTGCCTGATAGTGGTGGAATCGTCACTGGCACATTGCACGATGTCACAGGATAGTGAATTGGCGATAGTGCCAAAGTCTGTGACGGATAGGTCAAGACACTGGATGTTTGGTTATATCGACGTGGATAGAATTGGAGTTTCTTCTATTACTGTTGGTCGATATAGGAATGCCAACATCTGAAAACCGGGATCCCTATACTACGATTGAGTCTAGTCTGAGTCGTGGAGTCATGAGTATGATTGACAGTTTTATATTGATTATGTTTCAGATTTTGATACATGTTGCTGTTATCTATCCATGCTTTTATATTTATCATATGATTGCATGTTTCATTGATTTATACTGGGATGTATTTCTCACCGGAGTTATCCGGCTGTTGTCGTGTTTGTATGTGTGCATGGCAACAGGTGGGACATGTTCAGGGTCGAGGAGATGAAGAGAGATCGTGATAAGAGTGGAGACTACGGACCTTGATTTGAGATTGGATTTGGACACTTGATATGTAGTTGTTAAACCTTAGTTGAATGAATGTATGCTATACATGACTTGTAATTTATTTTATACTGATATGTATAATAGATGAATTCCATTACGTTCCGCAATTCTTTTTTTAAAAAAATTTAGATCCTGTTTATTATAATTGATTAAATAGTCTCAATGATGATTAAGAACATGATTAGCGTCCGGATCCCCACATATTCTTAAAATTATACAATTCCCAAATAAAATTTATCTTATGTACCAAATATATGCTTGTATTTATAGAACTAACTTACGAGATAATGTTATTTGCATTCTACAATATGTTAATCAGACTCCAACTTACAATATTACTCTTTCTAAATGTTAGTTAATTTTCAAATCTTATTATTCATTCTTTTCACGTTAACTACTATAATAATTATATTTTAAAATTTAATAATTATTTTTATTATTATTTATTATATATAATAATAATAATACTCATTATTTAACTATTATAATTTAAAATACACCTCAAATTCTGATATGCCATATCATTGATTGAATTTCAATATTGAACCATTTAAATTTGTATTTTGGTTGTTTAATTTCATATATATCAATTATTTTGAACATATTTGTTTAAAATAAATATTTATGTTCTACAGATTTTAAATCTTGAAAAATCGAAAGTTGGTAGTGTTTGAAAAAAATTTAAAAAACTTAAAATCAAAAGTTGGTAGTGTTTGATAAATAATTGATTCTAATACTGAATTGTTATTAGAAACATTTTGTTAGAAGCATAATGAACGTCTCATCCGCTTTTGGATTTCAATTAAGGGTTTAAAAATAACGAAAAATATGATTTTTTTAAGCAAAAAAGCAATAATCAATTTTTTAGTGAATATATTCCCTTAGTTAGAAAACAACTTACGTTTTATATATCTAAACATGTTGAAAATATCATTTTATTAAAAATTATAAAATTTATAATACATTCAAATTTTTTAGAAAAAAACATTATTTTAAGATTTAAATAATATAATATAAATATACCTTTTTTTTTATTGCTGCTTAAGATTAACAAAATTTTGGAAAATCAAAATTTAATACATCTCAATAATATTTTATATTTTGTAAAAAAACAAGTTAATTTTATGCATCTCCTGGTAAAAAATTTTGTTATTAAAATTTATTTATATATAATAAAAAATATAAAAATTTTAGTTTTTTTTTAAATAAAATTTCATATTTGATTTATTGCCAAAACAAAAAATCGTGAATTTGAATGTCTAAGTGAAGGAACTGGTTCAAAAAAATAATCGGGATGATGGCGGAGACATCGTTCCATTTATATCGCACAAAATCCACTAATTTTAATATGTCCAGCATATTTGTATCTGATGATACCCTGGAAAGGGCTCGGGTCATTCTTGGACTCGGGCGGAAAGAGAAAACTTATGTGAGTCAAATTCCAATTTGATGCAAAGAGTAGAGCGTGAGTAAAATTTAGACATGGTACTTTCGCTCGACCAGGGTGACCAGGGTACTTTCGCTCAACCAGGGTGACCAAGGTACTTTCGCCCGATCAGGGTACTCCAGCCCGACCAGGATACTTTCACCCTACCAGGGTACTCCAGCCCGACCATGGTACTTTTGCCAGGGTTCAGGTCATCCGACCAGTATGGGTCAACATGCATAATTAGCATGATAATCAATGCCCATGACAAGATCCTGACAGTATGGGTCGATATGCCTATTAACAGATGACATGACATGGGTAGTTGTCAGACGACAGGGTATGGGCAGTTGTCAGACGACTAGGGCACGGGCAGCTGTCTAATCAAGAACAGCGTCCATGCACTATAATCGAGGTCATATTCTCCCCTATAAATATCCAGGTTTGCTCATTTAAACGGACATTGCAATCAATTGCATTCAATAAATTCTATCTCTACTTGGTGAACCTTATACTGACTTGAGCGTCGGAGTGGATACGTCGGAAACCCTTTCGGCGCCCCATTGACATTATCTTGTTGAGTGTGTACAGATTGTCTGAACCCGGGTCATCCCACCAGGACAGAGCACCCGGACAGTCCAGGACAGAGCATCTGGACAAACCAGGCCAGAGCACCCGGGCAGTCCAGGCCAGAGCACCCGGGCAGACCAAGACAGACCTCCCGGGATGCCAGGCCAGACCACCCGGGATCATTCCATCAGGCCAGGCATACTCATCCTATCATATTAAAATTTTTACAGGGAAAGTAGACTTCTTTTCTCAGGTAGATTGTCCACCCCAGCTCACCCAATCTACCCGGGCATCATCATTGGCGCCGTATGTGGGAAATCATATCTATAGACGTAGATATGGTTTTCATTCAAAAATAAGTCCGACCATCTCGACACTCAGATCTTATATGTGGATTTCATATGGGCTCAAAGCTCAGCAGCTATCCCGGATTGGCGTGGAAGAGCATTTGTTATGCACTCAGTAGCATACAACTATATTAGTCACCTAATTTAGCTCAACCAAAGAAGTTTCAGTTTACCAAAAATGAATTCGGATTCAGTATTTCTATGTTAGTGATTTGGTTTTTAATAAAAATAATACAACAGAAAAGCAAAAATCTTTTAAGTCCGGGAGGTATGAGGCCCCGGCACATTCTTGTAAATCTGGGAGACATGAGCCCCGGCTATTCTCTAAGTCTAGAGATTCGTAACCTGGCTCGGAGCTCCGCACCTCGACCATTATCTAAGCCCAGGGCTCCTGAACCCTGGCTCGGGACACCACACCTCGACCATTCCCAACTCCCGGGACATGCTCCCCGGCCCAAGGCTCTGTACATTGGTTATAATAAGCCCAGGACTCCGTACCCTGGTTCGGGGCACCACAGTTCGACCATTCCCAAGTCCCGGGACATGCTCCCCGACCCAAGGCTCAGTACCTGGGTTATTAATAAGCCCAAGGCTCCGTACCCTGGTTCAGGGCACCACACTTTGACCATTCCCAAATCCCGAGACATGCTCCCCGACCCAAGACTCCGTACCTTGTTATTAATAAGCCCAGGGCTCCGTACCCTGGCTCGTGGCACCACACCTCGACCATTCCCAAGTCCTGGGACATGCTCCCAGGCCCAAGGCTCCGTATCTTGGTTATTAATAAGCCCAGGGCTCCGTACCCTGGCTCGGGGCACCAGACCTCGACCATTCCCAAGTCCCGAGACATGCTCCCCGACCCAAGGCTCCGTACCTTGGTTATTAATAAGCCTAGGGCTCCGTACCCTGGCTCGGGGTGCCACACCTCGACCATTCCCAAGTCCCGGAACATGCTCCCCGGCCCAAAGCTCCGTACCTTGGTTATTAATAAGCTCAGGGCTCCGTACCCTGGCTCGGGGCACCACACCTCGACCATTCTCAAGTCCCGGGACATGCTCCTCGGCCCAAGGCTCCGTACCTTGGTTATTAATAAGCCCAGAGCTCCGTATCCTAGTTTGGGGCACCGCACCTCGACCATTCTCAAGTCCCGGTACATGGTCCCCAGCTCAAGGCTCCGTACCTGGGTTATTAATAAGCCTAGGCTCCGTACCCTGGCTCGGGGCACCAGACCTCGATCATTCCCAAGTCCCGAGACATGCTCCCCGACCCAAAGCTCCGTACCTTGGTTATTAATAAGCCCAGAGTTCGTACCCTGGCTCGGGGCACCACACCTCGACCATTCCCAAGTCCCGGGACATGCTCCCCGGCCCATGCCTTCATACCTTGGTTATTAATAAGCCAGAGCTCCGTACCCTAGCTCGGGGCACCACACCTCGACCATTCTCAAGTCCCGGGACATGCTCCCCGGCCCAAGCCTCCGTACCTTGTTATTAATAATCCCAAGGATCCATACTCTGGCTCGGGACACCACACCTCGACCATTCCCAAGTCTCAGGACATGCTTCCCGGCCCAATGCTCCGTACCTTGGTTATTAATAAGCCCAGGGCTCCGTACCCTGACTCGGGGCACCACACCTCGACCATTCCCAAGTCCCGAGACATGCTCCCCGACCTAAGGCTCTGTACATTGGTTATTAATAAGCTCAAGGCTTTGTACCATGGCTCGGGGCACCACACCTCGACCATTCCCAATTCCCGGGACATGCTCCCCGGCCCAAGGCTCCGTACCTTGGTTATTAATAAGTCCAGGGATCCGTACTCTGGCTCGGGACACCAAACACTGACTATTCTCAACTCTCGGGATATGCTCTCCGGCCCAAGGCTCCGTACCTTTGTTATTAATAAGCCCAGGGCTCCGTATACTGGCTCAGGGCACCACACCTCGACCATTCCCAAGTCCCGGGACATACTTCCCTGGCCAAGGCTCCGTACCTTGGTTATTAATAAGCCCAGGACTCTACACACTGGCTCGGGGCACCACACCTCGACCATTCCAAAGTCCCGGGACATGCTCCCCAGCCCCGGGCTCCGCACTCTGGTTATGGATATAATACAGGGCTCCAAATTTGGCAATCAAAAGCAGGTTTATGAACAAGAAGAATCTAATTATTTCTAAGGCCGGGTATATTGCAAGTTTTCTCAGTTTATAAAACACAAGACAGTGAAAGGGAAAGATAATTCCATCGAAGCATATTGTATCGATAAAAATCCCGGGAGACATCAGGCCCTGACATCTTCTATTTAAGCCCGAGAGACATGAGGCTCCAACATCTTATACTTAAGTCTGGGAGACATGAGACCCCTACACCTTATCTTATGTCCGGGAGACATGAGGCCCCGGCACCTTATACTTAAGTCCGGGAGACATGAGGCCCTGACACCTTATCTTAAGTCCGGGAGACATGAGGTCTCGACACCATCTTGTAAGCCCGGAAGACATGAAGTCCCAACATCTTATATGTAAACCCGGGAGGCATTAGGCCCCGATATTCTATTTAAACCCAGGAGGCATGAGGCCCCGGTATTATACTTAAGTCCGGGAGACATGAGGCCCCGACACCTTATCTTAAGTCCGGGAGACATGAGGCCTCGGCACCTTCTTGTAAGCCCGGGAGACATGAGGCCCGGCACCTCATCCCATCTCTGGAAAATATGAAGCCCCCGATACTTTTATAGCCAAAATTAATTATCTTTCCGGTGGAGTCAAAGCATGACTAATCGGGACATCGAGTATGATTATAGCCCGACTATTTAAGGAGGGCTTGAGGATACCCTGGAAAGGGGTCGGGTCATTCTTGGACTCGAGCGGAAAAAGAAAACTTACACGAGTCAAATTCCAATTTGATGCAAAGAGTAGAGCGTGGGTAAAATTTAGACAGGGTACTTTCGCCCGACCAGGGTACTTTCGTCCGATCAGGGTGACCAGGGTACTTTCGCCCGACCAGGGTACTTTCGCCCGATCAGAGTACTCTAGCCCGACCATGGTACTTTCGCCAGGGTTCAGTTCACCGGACCAGTATGGGTCACCATACAATCATTAGCATGATAATCAGTGCCCATGACAAGACCCGAACAGTATGGTTCGCCATGCCTATTAATAGATGACAAGGCATGGGCAGTTGTCAGACGACAGGGTATGGGCAGTTGTCAGACGACAGGGCATGTGCAGCAATCTAATCAGGAACAGTGTCCATGCACTATAATCGAGGTCATACTCTCCACTATAAATACCCAGGTTTGATCATTTAAACAGACATTGCAATTAATTGCATTCAATAAATTCTCTCTCTACTTCGTGAACCTTGTATTAACTTGAGCGTTGAAGTGGCTACGCCAGAAACCCTTCCAGCGCCCCACTAACATTATCTTGTTGAGTGTGTGCAGATTGTCTGACCCAGGTCATCCCACCGGGACAGAGCACCCGGGCAGTCCAGGACAGAGCACCCGGACAGACCAGGCCAGAGCACCCGGGTAGACCAAGAAAGAGCGCCCGGGAGACAAGGTCAGACAACCCGAGATAATCCCATCAGGCCAGGTCATACTCATCCTATCATATTAAAATCTTTACAGGGAAATTAGACTTATCTGCTCGTGTAGATTGCCCACCTCAGCTTAGGGGTGTCAAAATACAACACGACTCGTTAACCTTACACGACCCAATATGAAAAAAATCAGGTTCGGGTTGGGGTTTTTCGGGTTTGGGTCGGGTTCGGGTTGGGTGAGTTCAGGTTAGTGCTAGATTAAACGGGTTTCGGGTTGGATCGCGGGTTGACCCGAATTTTTTTTTTGAAAATATTACCTATATTTTTATATATTGTATGTTTGAACAAAATTTATTGTATAATTATATGATAAATTTTCATCATTAAATATTTATTTTGAATATTTTTTAATTTTTTTAACAATTGTTTATTTGATTTAGTAAATATACTTTAATTTTCTACAATTAAACTTTCAAATTTAAATCGGAAATTTTGTTATTATGTGTTTAAATTAAAATATTATTATTTTTTATTTTTTCGAATTTTTTTCATTAATTTTTTTAAAATAAATAAATAAAATTCGGGTTAAGCGGGTTAGACGGGTTGAGTCGGGTTAGACGGGTTCGTGTTCGGGTTGGGGGTTTTCAGGTTGCTTCGGGTTCGTGTTGCAAAAAAAAATAAAAAAATTTCACATGTTGACCCAAAACCCGACCCACCCGACCCGATTGACACCCCTACCTCAGCTCACCCAATCTACCCGGGCATCATCAGTATCATTATTTCAATGAGTGAATTTTTAATTTTAATGATAATAAAACATTAACTCATAGTTCAAAATGCTATTTTCATAGTTTTTTAATAAAATATTTCCTTTTTCTTTTTTAAGTATATAATATAATTGTATATTATATATTACCTGTTTAAATATTTTAACAAGGATTTTGAACAAAGTTCATTAATATTATTTAATTTTTTGGAAAAAATATTGTTTTCACTTTCTGTCTTTATATTTGGGCCACACGACCCGCTATGTAAAATGGGCCATTGGGCCCCGGAAATCAAACAATGGGTTTAGCAGAACGCAACCGTTCCTCCGCCACGAATCAAATTTCCACCGCCGTAAACTGGCGCCTCTCTTCATTCTTCCGTGTTCGCCTTCAAATTATTCTTTAATTCGCCATTAGCTTGAGCTGAATTTTCTACTTTGTCACCTAATTTTGAAAATTAACACCAAAATTGAATAATCGGAGAATCGTTCAATTAAATTTTCGATGTGTAATTCTGGATAAACCCCTGATTGAGTCATGAGCAACGGGACTGCAGAATCAAAATCTACACCTCTTTCTGGTAGTTCAATCTTGATTACTTTATGTTAATGGTCGTATCTCTGTTATCTGGAATCAAGAAAAATTTCTCGTTGTTTCCCAATTTCGCCGTCAAATGGAGTAAAACTTATACTTTATTGAACTTAATTGCTGAAATAACACAAAGCTAGAAGAATGAGGGTAGTTATTGTATTAAGGGTTCTCCAGTGTGATTCTTGGTACACCTCAATTGGGTGATGAGGCTCATGACCAACGGGACTGTGGTATCAAATTTTATTTCCATTTCTTGTAAGTTTTGTGTTAGCGGAATCTTGAAGACCATCCTTGTTTAAACTGTCTTTAATGCACCTTCATTAAATTGGAGTTTCTCGTTCTCAAAAAATAAATAAATTGGAATGTTTCGATTGATGGGATTCAGGAAATTTTTTTTGCCGCTTCCTGATTAGCAATTACATGTTGTAAAAATTTTTAACCGTTTGTTTTTTCGTCAAAATAACCTCAAGTTTAGAAGAATTGGGGTTGTGATTCTTCATAAACCCTAATCTGGTTGAGACAAGCTAGACTGTGGATCATATACCTATTTCTGGTACTCGTTTGCTGAATCTTCAGGACCATTCCTTTTGTTTCGATTATTTACTTCATACTTGTGTAGTTCTTTAAACTGGAAACTTACTGGACTCAACAAAAATTATTCTTGTTGCATTAAAAATTGATAATTATTTCTTGATCTTACAAGGCTGGAAGTCTAAGGATAATGAGACACAAGACAACACTATGTCTGATAAGTACAATGTTGAAGCCGCTGAAGCTCTTGCAAATGAGGCATTGGTAAGATTGTTTGGTTTGTTGTTCTGTGGGTGCATGCGTGTGTTTTTTTTAAGATATATGGTGCGTGACTTATTGTTTTAATAATTTTTCTTTAGCATCTACCAATCTCAGAAGCGGTGCCTATATATGAGCAACTCGTGACCACATTCCCCACAGCGGTAACCCCTTTCTCCATAATCTCATTCTCAAAGTTGTATAATATCAATTGCATAGTGAATGTTATAAATAATACCAGCATTGTAATGTAAAATAAGTATGTGGTCTATGTTATGTATCGTGTTGAATGTGGAGGTAAGTGTCAATAGGAACTTGATTCGGAAAAGATAAAATGTGGATATGTGCATGCCTGATGTTTTCAGAGGTAGTTTTTTGCTGAATATATAATCAAAAGTTCTATTCCATGAATTGATAGATGAAAGCACTAAAGAGGTCCATTTACCTGATATAGACTTTACTATGTATGTGTTATGAACTCCAACATTAATACAGGACCTAATATATTTGGTTTGCATGGCCGTTTAACGCTTGTCATCTTAGTTTTCTTTTTTCAATTCTCTATTGATTTACAACCTGTAATCCCCTCTTTCGAATTTGATTCTGTGACTATCGTCTATCTGTTTCTCTATTTAGAAACAGCTATCACATATCTGTAAGTTTAAACGCTTTTAACCTTGTCAATATACTTTCTTCGTGTTGCATTGTTATTTCAAATTATTGTCATTCTTCTTGGTATATATTTGTTTTTGCCAGATAACACATTGAGTGACCAAGTTTCCTAAACTTACTTGCAGGCAAAATTTTGGAAGCAGTTTGTAGAAGCACACATGGCTGTGAATAATGATGAAGCAACCAGACAAGTATTTAGTCGTTGCCTTCTGAATTGTTTACAAGTTCCTCTTTGGTATAGATATGTTCTACTTCTCTCTAGTTGATTGCTCTGTGTGGCTTTGGGAGGGATCGATCAATAATAATTTGAGTATCTTCCTGTAATTTCACTGATTTTGTACTCATTATAGTTGTACTGTTATACAGTGACATCTTCTTATTACTGTCTCCTAACTTGCTGCTGAGCTTTTATTAACTTGTTTTTAAAATGACTTGATGATGATTAATATGGTTTCACATTGTCAATTTCAGGCGCTGCTATATCCGCTTCATTAAGAAAGTTAACGACAAGAGGGGAATAGATGGTCAAGAAGAGACAAAAAAAGCATTTGATTTCATGCTTAATTATGTTGGTATGTTAAATTCCCAAAATGTTCCAATTTATACAGAGACTTCTAATTTCATCTATAAATATAGTAATCCATAAAGTAAAGTTCATCTATCTTCTCTAGCTCTAAGTCAGTCTTGTTGTGGTGAGAATTGAAGGATAAAAATTACCTGAAGTTTCAGCCAGTTTGTTTGATATGACCTTGATGAATTGATCTTGTAAAACTTAAGTTGCACTTCTTTGTGCTATTATTTGATTGCAATTACATGCGGAATATTTTGGTAAAAAAACTGTAAAAAAATGATTTTTTGATATTATTGATTACAAAATTTTGTTGGCCCTCAACCTGTTGAAAATGTCCTGTATTCCTGTGTTTATGTCAATGGTTTTAAGCCTTCTATAATACTCTGTATAAAGTATCTATGAACTTGCATCTCAATTTGTTACATTCACCATTCAACCTAGTAATTTGGCTTCCGAATTTATGCTCATTCTATTGGTTCAGGAGCTGACATTGCATCCGGTCCCGTGTGGTTGTAATATCTTGCATATTTAAAATCTTTGCCGGTATGATTATCATATCCCCATTACTTCGTTTGCTGCTCTCTTCATGCAATAAATTCACTTTTTTTGTGCTTATTTCTATGATAATGGAGCAGGCACAAACAACTCTAGAGGAGTCGCAAAGGATGACTTTGATACGCAAGACGTACCAAAGGGCTATTGTTTTGCCTACTCATCATGTTGAACAGCTCTGGAGGGACTATGAGAGTTTTGAAAATTCAGTTAGCCGTTGCCCTGGTAGATTTTAGCTTCTGACTTCAGTGTAAATGGTAGCCTGACGTGATATTTTTCTTTGTAAAAGTTCCGATCAGAAGTCAGCAACATGAAATAAGCTTTTGAGAACTATGCTTGTTAAAAGGCTTACAAATCATGCTATGACAATTTATTGCATGTTGAACTTATTTGATCATTCTGATATCATGTAATCATGTTGACAGTGACCAAATGTACACTTTGAGTCAATTTAATAAATATGATGTGTGAATATTTTTAAAAATCTAAATTTAATGTGTTAGTCTGGGAAGTGTTATTTAAATTTTTTTTAAAATTGAAAAATATAGAGTTTTAATGACAATTAGGCTTGTATTTTAGATATGATATACATGCACTGCCATTAATAATTATTTGAGGGTTATATTTTCAAAAATACTAATACACGCGAGTTGTCTTTAATGCAAAGTCTTAACTATTTGAGATGATAGACTACCATTATGATCACCACATATATTTAGTTATCATCATTAAAAAGGAGTGCCCTGCCAAGAGATCAAGGCAGTTAGTATGACACCCTCTCCCTCAAATATCGTATTATACATATCTTCTGGATGAGATTTCTTAGCAAGATAAAATTTTCATTTTAGCAAACTCTAGACATAGTTATTGAAGAAGAAAGACTGCAAGGGATGTATGTTAAAACAGAGTTTCACACTCGAGTATTAGGCAAACTTCTAACTTTCAGAATCAGAAAATATCCTTAAGATTTTCATCATTTTTCAATGGAACGATAGATAATCTGTTTAATTATTTAACTTGAGTAATGGTATATTGGTATGCGATGCTTTTGCAAGTAATTTTAAAGGTAAGTTATTACATCTCATGTTTAAAAAATCTTGTAGGCAAAAGGGTTGTCGTCTGAATATCAACCAAAATATAACAGTGCAAAGGCTGTTTACCGGGAGCGGAAGAAGTATGCAGATGAAATTGATTGGAATATGCTTGCTGTTCCTCCTTCAGGTTCTCCTAAGGTATTATTTATAGCATGGATGTTTTTCCACCTTTCTTTCTTCTTATTAGAGAGATGGTCTTAGTTACTTAAGTGGTCCTTGGTCAGCGGGCTGAGAAAACTGTCATCTAAAGGTTCAAACACTACAATGTGTTGGGAATAGTCATAAATACAGTCATGCATGTATTTATAAACTATGTATTTGTGCATGAACCATCTGATTACATATGTATATGTTGAATTTGGTAATGTCTTTGGATTGTGATGGTCAGATTTTCATTCTCTCTCTTTTATTGTTTATAAGTTAATATTTGGTGAAACTATACACTTTTCAGGAGGAAATGCAATGGATAGCATGGAATAAATTATTAAGCTTTGAGAAGTAAGCCGATACCTCTATTGTTATGTTTGTCCCCATAAAGTGGAATTATTAGGAATTATATCGCAGTGTAAATGTGAGGGATTCAAATCTATATGCATTCACCCATTAAATTTAGAAGGTTTTAGATACATGCAGGGTGCTCAGATTTCATGTTTCTAATTGTTTATTTTTTGGGCATTGGCAATTGGTTAATTGGTATTGTTCCCTTCGTGGAAGATTATCCCTCGATTTCTTGAACTTAGTATTTTTAAGCTGATAATTCTGAACTCTGGGTACACCAATGGTGTGAATCCTAGTAAATAGTTTACCCGATTGCAGAGTCATTCATACTTGGTGACATTTGCCCCTTGGTATTTGGATGGGTAGCTTCCTGATATCTTTGGTCAGGCAAAATGCATAGTTAACGGCTTGATTCTTTTGTCCTTGAGGATTTTAGCATGGAAGAGGTTCAACTCTTTGATATTTATGATTTATTTTTGCCGAATCTTCTGTATATTTAGACACATAAAGCATGAAGTTAAATATTTTTCAGACTTATATCATTGATTTCACGTTGCACAAGAATGTGCTTTTTGAATCTTTCATCGTTGCCAATCGTCTTTTCATTGTTATAGTGCTTTGTCTTTACAGAAATTAACTTTTGCTTCTTATATGTCATTTACGGCCTTTTGTTGCTTGGCATCATTATATTTCTGGACAACTCAGGGTGTTGACATCATGAAAGTTAAGTTTAGTTAAACTTGTTTTACTTTGTTTACAGAGGGAACCCCCAGAGGATTGATAATGCTTCTGCAAATAAAAGAATTGCATTTGCTTTTGAGCAGGTAATCACGCTTAACCTCATTAAAGGAGGTGCTCATGCCTTCTAGCATTTTCTTCTTTGTTAGAAATTTCACTTGCTCTATACTAAAAAAACACACAAAGAAAGAAAATTCACATGCTCTGTGGTCAAGATAAATCTCACACTGAAGCCTGCTAAATGTTTAGACTTTCTCACTTTTATTTGTCTACTACACAATGACAAGTATGTGTTCTAATATGTGCTTTGCTAGAACATCTCCGTTGCTCAAATTTTCTATCAGACTGCCAATCTCCTGAATGATGCATGCTGATAAATGAAGAGTGTTTTTGGCTTCTGATTATTTTCATATTGGAATTCATATGGTGATTCATGAATTATTTCATAATTTTGTGTTTATAACTTGGATCTTGTATCACCTTCAAGAATGTCACATAGCATGACTATTCTTAATGTTTCAATCTTTTTTCTTGATTTACCTTTTACCTGCCACTTAAGTGGACTGTGCTTTACAGCATCTGTGTTGAGATCCAGTGATTAGTGTGCTTTCTGATCATGGTTTCTTAATTTCAATTTCTGTGTGCTGTTAAAATAATGTATAAGTTAATTTTTTAAAATGTAAGTTATAGGCACAGAGAAAAGGGAAGACTACTAACTCTTTGATTTCTAGTGCCTCATGTATTTATGTCATTACCCTGATATATGGTACGACTATGCCCAATGGCATGCAAAAAGTGGTTCCATAGAAACTGCAGTTAAGGTTTTCCAGCGAGCACTGAAGGCTCTTCCTGGTATTTCTACAACTTTTTTGAAAAAATGACTTTGTGATTTGATATTTTAATTGTACACGAGTACAATAATTTTTTTATTGTTTGGCATACATATCTCACAAAATTTTTTATATGTACATCTTTAGCTTGCCTCTCTTTCTTATCAACACCACTTTCTGCTTTTTCTTATATGGTATTTTATTAGTTTATTTTTAATGGCCAGATTCAGACATGCTGAAGTATGCTTATGCTGAACTAGAGGAATCTCATGGAGCAATTCAGGTTTGTTATATGAGGCATGAATTCTCTCATTTGAAGACATTCAACTACATAATAATTGGCATTTTATTTACTTCTTACCATGGTGCTATTGCTTCTGCAGGCTGCAAAGAAGGTTTACGAGCTCCTCCTAGGAGATGGTTTGAATGCAACTGCTTTATCACATATCCAGGCATGAGCTTATCTTATTTCTTTTACTTTACATTCAAAAAGATGTGAAAATGGTGGAAGGTCAAACAATCTTCTCCAACCTGTATGTCTCTGAGACATGGGCTGATAACAATAGCAGACTCAAAAAGAAAATGACATTTGTTTCTTTATATTTATGATTGGGAATCATTGATCAGGTCATGTCTTATCCGGTTGACTTCACTATAAGCTAGATACTAAGCGCGTGGATTTAAAAGTTTCTGTTATATTTTAGAATATAGTTATAGATTTTATGTTTTCTTTCATTTCTATCGAAAGCCTTGATGTGAGCAGTGTTAGGCCATTACATTTCAAACACCTCCTTAGTTGCCAATTAATTCTATTTTCATAACTGACCCCAAAGAAAAAAGTCAGATTCCATATAATTGATTAGTTTGGACATATTTTAGCTTTCCTTGAGGTGAACGAGGTATCATTTTACTGTTACTGATTGTTTACCCTCCTAAGTACCTGAGCAAGGCCAATCATCTATAAGTGTTTTGTATTTAGTAGCTATGGTAAAATGTCAACAGATCTACTTCCTGAATTGGTTACAACTGACAATGTTTTTGTTTTGCAGTTCATACGGTTTCTTAGAAGAACTGAAGGAGTGGAGGCAGCTCGCAAATACTTTCTGGAGGCTCGGAAATCTCCAAGTTGCAGTTACCATGTGTATGTTGCATATGCCATGATGGCCTTTTGTCTTGACAAGGACTCCAAGGTATAATTAATTTAGTTTTTACGGTTTTATGATGGTAAAATTAATATTTTACCTTTCTGTCTTTATTAATTCCTTCGCCTGCATATGATAGCGTATTTATTTCCTGTGAAAATCTCATTTCAAAGCTGGAGAAAATATGATCACTGAATAAGTTGCAATATATGCATTCAAATTGACTTCTAGTTTTAGAGATTTTTCTACATTTTTTTGCAGGTTGCACACAATATTTTTGAAGCGGGTCTAAAACGGTTTATGCATGAGCCTGGCTATATTCTTGAGTGAGTTCCTTTACAAAATTTACTCAGGAAGAAGTTAGTTTAACGGAAAACATTCTCAGTTTCAAAGAATCTCTGATGTTTCTCTCTGAGTTTATGAACATTATACCCCTTTTCAAGCTCAATGAACATTATATCCCTGCTACATTTAAGAAAGCAAGCAAATAATTTTTATCAGCTCTTTTCATGGGCTGGTCTTGGTGATCTTTGTCTTGGTTTTAAACACCTCTAGGTTTTTCCGTTTGTTACTCATGTTATGATGTTGAAGGCACACTTGTCGATGCGTCAAGTTGTGGTCATTTAGTTGTATATTAACAGATGCAGCAGATTCAACACTATTAGAGCACTGAAAAAACTTAAAAGGAATCTCAATTTGTCATGCTATTTAAATTGTTTGAACAAAATACAGAATAAGAAAAAAGAAATATATTTTGTATTTGACTCTTTTTCTGACCCTTTGTGCTTTCACATTATATGTCATAAATTGTGATTGGGGCTTTTATTTTGATGGCTTTACGTTGCAGATATGTGGATTTCTTGTGCCGTTTGAGCGATGATAGAAATATCCGTGCTTTGTTTGAAAGAGCGTTGAGCTCGCTCCAGCGAGATGAATCTGTTGAGGATTCTGACGTTAATCATAAAGTCATTGTATAACTCTAACATTAGACTACAGCAACATGATTTTGTTCTTGTTTGCTGTTTTATACTGCATGCCTTCAAAATGGATCACCATTGAGGCCTCAGATGAAAAGAAATAGTTGTTGATCAAATTGTGTCATAAAGGATGTTATTTTGTTTTAGGTTTGGAAACGATTTAGCGAATTTGAACAGACGTATGGAGATCTTGCCAGCATGTTAAAGGTTATTTTATTCTTGTGCATCTCTACATGTGAAGTTCTAGTTTCATCATTTCATGTCTTTACTTTTGTTTATTGGTGGGATTATGTAGTTTTGCATTTTCTCAGTGCCTTGTTTTGATTCACAAAATACAATCATGTTTTTTGAGACTAAAGCAAAAAAAGATCATTGACTGCTTTGACGGGACTGAGAAAAAAATGTGAGTTATTATGTTAGCCACATTGATGTGCATCTGATCCGTGCTTTCAACAGAGGAGGAAAGAAGCATTGTCTCGTATGGGAGAGGATGGAGAATCAGTTTTGGAGAGTTCTCTGCAAGATGTTTTATCACGTTATAGTTTTATGGATCTGTGGCCATGTTCAGCCAGAGACTTGGATCATTTAACTCGGCAAGAGGTACTTGAATATTTACCCTCCCTCCTGTCTAAAAAATACAGTGGAACAAGTGTCAAATGAATTGTAATATTCACTTGCATTGGTTGAGAAAATAAACATGTAAAGAATGATTAGAGCTGCGTTCCTTTTCTTTTAGTGGCTCTCTAAGAATATCAACAAGAAGATTGAAAATATTGTTCTTCCTAATGGAGCTAGTTCTTCAGGTGATGTAATTATTATACTTGTCTCGCCATTCATGCACTATCATTGCACACCTGATCTTGCTACTGCAAGTGCAGATAGGAGCATTTCGGGAATTCCGAATGTTTCAAATTACTTTGGGAAGATTGTATTTCCAGATACATCAAGAATGGTGATTTATGGTCCAACTCAAAGGCCGGGTATATTTCTTATAATTTTTTAGGTCAACCATTTGTAGATCTGTTTAATACAAAAGCTAGAAGCTTTAAGTGGCAATCTCCTATTTCTAGGATTCGAGTGATTCTGTTGAATCCTTTTTACTTTTCTGTGATAACCATTAGGTTCAGAGAAGTGATGACTTCCTGGTACAGAGTCCGTATTTTTTTTCCTCCCTTGCAATAATTTTGGGCAATCTTCCTTTTGGTTTAAAATTGTATTAAAAATTATTTATAATGCACATGTAAGATTCATCTTCTCTTAAATTGGGTTCGATTCCAAAATGAGACCACTTTTGTGCTCATGTTTTGGAAAATGACCTGTAAACCGCGGAAAACTCTATTTTTGTGGATGTCTAAGTGGGTAAACATACAGCCGTTCAGATTTGAAATTTAATTGTAATCTTGTTTCATTTTTCAAAAGTTAATACTGGATTTCTTAGGCCGCCCTGCTGCCCCTATGCTTCCTGGAGTTCCAAGCACGTTACCTTTTGGTAATACATTGAGTAATGAAGGAGCATTAAATCCATCAAATGGCATCATGAAAGATTTGCCACCGGCATTATTCAACTTCGCTGCAAATTTGCCAGCTGTTGATGGTATCTATCTGAACTTATCCCTTGCAACTAATGTGACCGAATTTTATTATCTCTTGTTTGATTGATTATGAATTGTTGGTGCTTCAATTCTAGGCCCATCACCTGATGTTAACTTTGTGATATCCATATGTTTGCAAAGCAATTTAACTTCAGCAACTGCGATATCTGTGGCGCGTCCACAGTTGCAAGTTTGATCCGCTCCAAGTACCAGCAACATATATGGTTCGAACAATTATAAGCAGGGGGACAGACTTTCTGGAAAAAGAAAAGCTTCTGAGAGTACGCTAATGATTTACATCATTTGCTTTCATTCTTGAGAAGAATAATGGCCCAAAAGAATTGACCACAAATATTTATTATGTTCACAGGGCAAGAAGATGATGACACTTCCACCACACAAAGCCAACCGTTACCTAAAGATGCTTTCAAGATTCGGCAATTGCAGAAAGCTCGCGTAACCAGCTCACGAGGAGGTGGTGGATCTGTATCATATGGTGGTTCTGCGTCGTATGGGAGCGGTTTTTCTGGTGACCTTTCTGCAAGCTCTGGTTAATGGATACTGTATTTTGTTTCTTGAAATTGTTGTCTGTAATTTATAGTTAGCAACATTGCATATCTCCTTTGTGTATTCATGTAAACGTCTTTTGGTCGCTCAATAAAATAAGATTTTTGTTCCTTAATTACATGTCCTCGTTTACCGTGGAGGGATTTTTTAACATGGCCTTCTTGAAAGTGATGTGATGCCAATCGATTTGGTCCTTGAATTAGTTAATTTATCAAATTAGCATATGACTTGTGTTAAAATCCAAATTTATCCTTCAAACTTTTATTTTCCTCTCTGTTTGTAATTCGAATGCTCACTTTTATTTCAATTCACTTTTAAATCAATCGACTTCCCATTTATTGCTCGTCTACCAGTAATAGCAGAAGGGTAGTGTTAGATTTCATGGAAGATTTTCGGCAAATATAAAATGATACAAAAATGTCTCTTTGCCTAATAAATAATTAAATATCGAAATTATTTTAAACTATCATCGACCTTTGGTAACGAAATTTACCAGCAAAAAAATACATAAATATAACATAATATCGAAATCTATATCTATCAACTTTCAAATACAAAATATGCAATTCCAAATTGATTTGTTTTCTTTTTAAAATAATATTTGACGATATTTTAAAATCGCGATATTCTAAGTAAATTATTTTCATATAATCGATATATTTTATCAAATACCAATTTCATAAAAGTAGAGTTGTTATATATTGTTGGTTCCCGCAAAAAAATCATGGTAAAAAAATAAAAATGTGAATTAGTGTATATTTAATAATGTTCAATTTTAAATATAATTAATTGATTTATTTTTAAAAAATAATAATTGTTTGTCACGAAAATTTGCGGGCGTGCCAGACACGTGTTCGTGCCAAATTTGTGAAATAATCTGACTTCGTTTACCAAACGTTGCGAATCTCGATTCGACTGTTAGTTATAATTCCTTCGAAATGGCTCCAAACTAAAACGCATAAACTGGGGAAATAAAGAAATTATACAGGAAATCCATAAACAACATCAAACTTAAATGTGTTGTTATGAAATTTGATCAACATTCTTACAAGAAAGTCGGAGGAATACATAAAAATTCAAATACTTGACTACTGGAAATCGAAATGAATGAACATAGAATTGATGGAATTATGCAGAAATTATGCTGTAGATTTTTGTGAATTGATTTTGTCGGTCTTTCTTTTTCTGATTATTCCTTCTGCTTTTGTCACCTTCCACTCCTGGGTTTTCCTTTGTTGGGCTACTGCTCATGGGCTTCAAAGTGGACTTCTTGGATTATATTTTAGGCACAACAATTGCTCCCCTAGCCAATTTGGGCCATTGGCCAATTTGGCCAATTTTGGCCCAATTTTGGCTATTTGGTAATTCCACTAATTCGGCCCAATGGGCCAAACTAGCTATTCATACACTACGTAGAAATCATATCGTTAAGAAAGGAATGGTTCTGTGGACTTGAATATGAATTGACCGAGACACGTGTTTTTCCATCGGGTTAAATCCAAGTGTGCATTCCCTGAACCCCCTAATTCCTCTCACCTTCCTTAAACCCTTCATCCCTTTCTTTCTCACTTCCCCCAAACCTCCATCGGTGCCCATCGATTTTCCCGAAGAAATTGCCGCTCCATCGACTTTGTGATGCCATCCAAGTTTATGAAAGTTGCCATCATCAATCTCCTTTACATCAAACCACACCTTCTCAAGGTAGGTATATTTAACCATCTTTCTCAATCCTCCATCACAAAAATATTGTAGAATATGTCACATTTCATGCTGCACGCAAGATGTTTGTGAATATGTCTGAATGAATTTTTGATAAGTAACAATGGGTGTTGCACTTCAACAAAGGAGCTACCTTGCTGTGCATATTCAGAGCTTGGCCTATGGCTAGCGCAACTTCTGTAATCTTCATATTGAGAACACAACTACACGAGTTGCTCTTCTTTTGCCCAGATCATTAGCTAGCACTGTATAAATTAGCTTTGATTGAGATGGCAGAGTCTGATGGATTTCAGAAGATGGAAATGAGGTATGTATAAATCATCCAACTGTCATTCACTTGGTCATCTTCCATCCTGCTTAGTAGATGCTCTTCTTCCTCGCTGTTATGTTGCACTATTATTTGAGCATTCATAGTTTGCTGATCAACACTCCGTTATTCATCACTTGGTCTCATTTATTTCGCAGGAACATAGTTGGAGAAATCGAGAATTTATCTCAAAGGCCAATACAAGAAAATATCATAAAGACCAATAGAGATGAAAATTCCTCGTGGTAGTGTCGCTGGCCTATCAAAAAGAAAATTACCAAGCTTTGATGAATATCTCTGCAACCGGCTGAGCATATATGTATGGAGGAGTGTCAGACACATCGAGAGGAAATAAAATATGTAGGCTAAGGACAGTAGGTGTATGTTTTTACACTTGTTTACCATGATTTGGCAAGTGTTTTTTCTGATGTGTAGAGTTGAGAAAGTGGCTCGAAAGCCAAACTTTGTTGGTAAAATGCATTGTTGTTCTTGTATATGTTGCTTGGGATATATTTGCAGGTGTTTACAATTTTGGCATATCACATTTATAAAGGAAACTCTGCCAAAATTTTTCTAAAAACTAAAAAAAAACGGCCAAAAGCCTGTTTTCTTCAACATTGACGCAAACATTGCGGGTCAACTCTGTTTGTTACCAACCAACAGTTGAACAATATTTTTTAAATAATGCTCCCCAAGGTTCCAAGACATGTACTGAACGAAATTCATTTTGTCATCAATTTGACCAACTAACACAACAAATATTCCTCCCCAAAATTTATCAACTACAGCGGATTCCATGAGCACTTATTTTTATTTATTCACAGATGCTCCATCATTATTTACAAACAACTTCAGCAAAGAATGACTTAAAAGCCTATTCCTCACATATTTACATAAACTTCTTATAGGCCAATATGACAAAATTAACCAAAGTGGTCATCCAGCCTACTTTGTACAATACTTCCCATCTTTTCCATCTTTATGAACCACCTGTCTTCGGCTGTCGATCTTTCATCTGAGCCAGAGCTAAGATTAAATCCTCCATATGTAAATTTTCTTCCTCACTACCTCCACATTCCTCCTCAAATATTACTTTAGCTCCATCGATATCCCACAACTCTTCGTTCACCAGCTGCTGCATTTTGTCTTTCCACTCGGAAGTTGCAGCGACTTCCGTCTCTTCTTTAGTGAACTTAGTCATCGACCTCCTCGATAATAGGTCGGACCATGGGTCTAGGAGAGACCATGGCAGTAGGTTTGAGCACCTTCTCAACTGCTTCATTAACTTTTTGAATGTCCATGTATACTGCTCCCGATTGCCCATACACCCTGTAGTTACGAAACATAATTAGACCAAAAGCTCCATCATAATATCTAGCTTCCACGACATTGGAATTATATTGATACGGCTGTGAATCAGCCTGTACCACTTCAACTCAACTTCCTTATACATTAACAATAACTGGTGCATGGAGGATGACACACAATGATTGGTGTGAATCCAATCCCTCCCTAACAAAGTATGGAAGCTAACACTGGAATTGACAACGAAGAAGGTTGACAGAGAGGATCGAGACCCTACAGTGACATTTGCTGGTAAAACTCTCAAGGTTTTGGTGGATTCTCCGGTACAAGCTGCCACAAATACTTCTGTAGGAATCAAGTCTTCCACATTCTTCCCCAACTTCTGAAGGATTCTGTAGAGTAGAATATTCACAGCTGACCCATTATCTATCAGTACCCTAGACAATGGCTTTCCGTTAACATGTGCTATAATATGGAGTGGTTTGATATGTTTAGTCATCTCACTGGTAGGTCGCTTCATCAACACTCTTTTCTCTTCATCCACAAGAACACCAACGCAATCATTCAAAATGTCAGCCTGAATGGATTTCGTAATACTTTTGTTTCCAGTGGATACATCAGACTCAAACACCCTTTTGCGTTTAAATTCCTCTGGCAGCATTAACGAGCCAGTGGCACACTCAAATGAAACGATAATCTGTCTCACCTTGAAAGTAGCCCTCTTGACTGGTTCACTGTCTTCCTCTGATAACAAGTCATCATCTTCTTCCTCATTATCTTCAGTAGCCTTCCTCCCAAATTTTTTCTTCTCTTTAAATGACTCCTCCACCCCAGACCTGCGTTCAACAGCTTTTTCTCTCAACAAACGTCGTTTCTGGGTCCTAGAAAGAGGTTTTGGGAACTTTGGATGTTCTACCCGCTTCCATATGCCATCGGGGATTGCTCTAGGAGGAACAACAAAGCGGGACTTCCTCTCATATTTTTTATTAGTATCCAGAAAGGATGGCCTCTGTCTTGTCTTCTGAATAACTGCCAGTCAGCTCTCCTCTCGCCATTCATCGACCAAGGATGTGGGCCCCTTCTGAGGTACTGGTTCCCTGGCCTTTTGGCCATGGATTCCCTGTCATACCTCATATTCCTCCCAGTATAATGCAGACCGCCTCCACTGTAATAGTGGTCTTTTTCATGAACAGCTTCTGTCTTCTTCTCCTTAACCTCAAATATCATTTTTCGAGGCACCCAACACTTCTTTATGGTAAATCTTGGTTTGATGTACCTGTCCCCGTACCCGTTTCTTCTCCTCTCATTGATCAAGAAATGCAAGTCAATACTGCCCATGTTTACATTGGCTACCGGGGGAAAAGGATCTTCATCCACTATCATCGCTTCCTTTTTCTCGGGAAATTTCAGGACTCCCTTGTTGATTCTTTCCTGCAAGACATTCTTGAATGCCCAACAAGCATTAGTATTATGGTTGAAGGAATTGTGATACTTACAGTAATCTCTTCCTTTCAACTCCTCCTTCGTGGGTAGCTTGTGATCTGGGGGGAATGTTATGAACTTCTCCTTCACTAAGTGATCGAAGATTTCCTCCGTCTTAGATGCATCGAAAGCATAAAGAGTTTGCACTGGAGGAATATTTTTCTTGGAAAGTTCTTCACTCTTGCGCTTCAATAAAGGGACAGTGCGTGAGCCGGAATTTGCTACTTCTGCCAGTGCAACTTCCTCCACTTCCTGGAAATAAGAGCCCACTGTAGACTTTCTTTTATGACTCTCTTCTCGTAACAATTCCTCATACTCTGACACTTTGGCCGCAAGCTCATAAAAATCACAGAATTCCATCCCTTGGAACTTCTTTCTAAGTTCAAAATCGAGTCCTCGCTGTGCCATCTTCACGTATTCTGATTCAGGGAGAAAAACTCGGCATCTGCTTCTCACCTTCTTGAACTTACAAATGAAATCATTGGCAGATTCCCCCGGTTTTTGGACCACCCTTGACAATTCCGCTATACTAATCTCAGGTACTCTCCAGAAGAATTGTGTATGGAATTGACGTTCCATATCGTGCCAAGTCATAATAGAGTTTTGAGGTAGTGTTGCATACCATGTGAAAGCAGTACTGGTCAGGGAATTGGGGAACAAACGTAACTTGTAATTAGAAAAGTTCTCCAAATTTGCCAATTCCCCACACTGAATTGTAAACCTGGCCACATGTTCCACGCTGGATTGACCGTCTTCCCCGGAATATAACGTGAAGTCTGGAATGCGGTATCCTTTTGGATAAGGGTTGTCACGATCCACAACATCAGGATACGGTTTATGGAATTCTGGTCGGTTGATTGGCCTCACTCCTGGGCCATACAACTCTTGAATCACATCACGTACCATCTCAAAATCCAACGTTGGAGTTTGTCTTAACTGATGAGGAGGATAGATTGCCCCTCGAGTGTTATTCCCCAAACCTGGCGCTGAATATCCACGCATTCCCCCATCAACGTACATCCCTGGATGTAAGTTAGGAGACGTCACAGAGAACACGTTACCAGCCATTTGTTTACTGTTGCTGCAGTTTTGGAATTTCAACCCCAACTCCTCATCCCTTTTGTGCGGAGGAGTGTATCTCCCTTCCCTGGCAGATTCAGGAATTCGTGCTTCCCCCAAGTGGCGACTTTCACCTGCCTGAGAAACTCCTGATACTTGGCCTTGATCTTTCAGCAGCTTGACGTCATTCTCTTGAAGTTTATCACTCTCTGGTATAACCACTTCGCCTTTTGCAGACTTTCTCCATTCTTTCATTTCTGCCACAAATTCCATCATAACAGTAGCGAAAGTTTGAGTCATTTCCTTGAGATCGCTGCGGATATTTTTCTCCATGGTCAACATGAAGTTCGGCAAAGACCCATCACCACCAGAAACATCAATTCCTTCCTTTATAGTCTCTTCCTCGAACTGGTGTACGAGCCTTTCAACCGTTCTTCTTTCTGCATCAGTTTCTTGAAACTCTTCTTGTGAGCGATGACCTTTCCCCAGTGATGGAGGAATTCCTTCACTCTTCTCAGTACGCTTTGGAGGCATTGTGTCCCACTGGGCGTGCCAACTTTTTTGTCACGAAAATTTGCGGGCGTGCCAGACACGTGTTCGTGCCAAATTTGTGAAATAATCTGACTTCGTTTACCAAGCGTTGCGAATCTTGATTCGACCGTTAGTTATAATTCCTTCGAAATGGCTCCAAACTAAAACGCATAAACTGGGGAAATAAAGAAATTATACAGGAAATCCATAAACAACATCAAACTTAAATGTGTTGTTATGAAATTTGATCAACATTCTTACAAGAAAATCGGAGGAATACATAAAAATTCAAATACTTGACTACTGGAAATCGAAATGAATGAACATAGAATTGATGGAATTATGCAGAAATTATGTTGTAGATTTTTGTGAATTGATTTTGTCGGTCTTTCTTTTCTGATTATTCCTTCTGCTTTTGTCACCTTCCACGGGGGAGTTTCAGCCACATTCCACGATCTCCCCACGATTTCCACGTCGTATAATGGTGCATCGTGCTTTTCCCTGGGCCAACCGCTATTCTCGTGGGTTTTCCTTTGTTGGGCTACTGCTCATGGGCTTCAAAGTGGGCTTCTTGGATTATATTTTAGGCACAACAATAATATTCATCATTATTTCTCAAATATTTATTTAAATATATTGATTTTGAAATGATATTAAACAAAAATATATAATATATTTATATATGTAATTAAAGTAATAATTTAGATAAAAGTACAAATATTTATTATTTTATTACGAACAAATTTATTCGAGAAACTTAAATCTATAATAATCACACAATAATTAATCATAAAATATTTACAATTCTTTTTGTAATGCATCATTTTGGTTGTGAATTGTTAAGTAAGTCTGTGGGAACCATTAACTTGATCCCATGAAATGTGAGGATATTTGAACTCATTCATCCACATTTGGCAAATTATTCCGGCCTCCAATTTCGAAATTTTCGAAACAAACTCCAAATAAATGCGGAAAAACGATTTTCTTTTCCCTGCTCCCCCAAAATGTTACCTTCGATGTCTCGTGATGCAAGTTCTCGAGATTGTGAGATCCCTTACATTACCACATGATCAATTATTTGCACCCCATTTTCTACTACACACACACAACTTTACAAAGAAAATATGATTTACTTCAGCTATAGCAGGCAGATTTCTCAAAATAGGCAGAATAATGTTACTCAGTGTCGACTGTCGCGGGTTATATATTGCACTCTAGCGATGGAAAACTGAGCATTTCAAGTCACTGCTGCAGATCAAGAACTCAAACCCAGTATGAATATGTTGAGATGTAAGAAGTCGCGCAGGCTAAACTGCTGCTACCGACCCTGCCAACCAGAAGTTGATGATCCTAACGTGATTGAATTAGAATTTCTCTGCAACCTGCTTAACATATGTTGTCAACATCAATTTTTCGACAATCTATATCGATGTGTGTGTGTGCGCGCGCGTGAGAGAGAGAGAGAGAGAGAGAGAGAGCAGAAAAGAGACTTTAAAATTTCTTCCACTGCCTTCACAATTTCTGAAGAATTTGTGTCAAGAACTTGGCCACCCAAAATAATTTCGTCTAAAATTGTATGCATCTGCAAGAACAGATCAAACAAAAGATATCAGTCCACGGTCACTAGCACGACTTCCAAATAGATAATAATCAAGGGAGCTGATCAAGTTCATTTTTGGTCAAGCCTCAGCTAAGGTGACATAGGTCTGATCACCAAACAGAGATTCAATATGATAGACATGGTGTAAAGCGAATACTTTGCCAAAGGCCAATCACTTTGGCATGGCAGATATACCGAAGCAGGCCAGTCGGAAAAATGGTTACAACTAGCATAGAACTGAGATCGGGTCTCCCCTCTCCACTTCTCAACAATTGAGCAACCAATTATGATTCCTCTGTAATAAGCCCATCAGTGAGATGAACACCAATATATAACAACCTTGCCTACCTAATGACAATCAGAGAGATAAACAACAATCTATAACAATGTATGCCTACCTAATGACAATCAGTTCGCAAGCTCGTGGATAGATACAACCACATTCTCAACCCAAGCAGCAGTCTTTTCATTTCTCAATGCTAAATATGATTCACTTTAGACTTGAGACATTCATGAGCTAATCAAAAGTCAACGGAGCCACTTTATAATATGGGGGTTCAATCAAATTCCCTCAACTTTGAGCGATATAAAATTTTCACCATGTAGTGAATTTTACATGTTGAAACCCCACACCCCAAAAAACAAATTACAAGAAACTGATACAAGGAGGTCGGAATTTAACAAAATAAGTCTAAAATGATGATTGTAAAATCAAACTCTAATTTAAAACAAAAAATCATAAATGTATAGTTTTGTATTTTTGGTTTCATATTACGTCTCTTTGCGATTTTGAACATCTATGTTGTCAAATTCAGCCTTAGTATCTTCCGAATTTTGGCAATTTCAATATTTTTTTCATCAGGAGTACTGATATGACACTACACACGTCAGCGCCACATTAAAAAAAGGATTTTATCAAAAATTAACAAAGATACCGGATTAAAATTGAAATTTGATAACATAGAGAACCAAAATCGCAAAGATACAAAATATATAAGACCAAAAAATGCAATTTTTTTCATTTTTATTATGAATTATAAAAGAAAGAAGCTTGCAGGAGAGAATTACATTCTTCTTACCAACTAATCATGTTAAACTTCAATAACCGCTTCACATCACAAACTAGAATGCAAATAATTATATAAATATAATTAGACAGCAAAAATTCAATATATTAATTATAAAAAGAACATAAATGTATGATATTGACGTTGTTCTTTTTATATACATATTCTTGAAAATTTTGTTCTGACGTACCCACTGTCTTTTATATTAAATAGATATATTATAGCATGATTTAATATCGGTGTCTGTTCTGAAGCACGATAACATGACAAGTAGAATGTGAAAACGACTAATTAATTTTTCTCATTGGGGATCAAAATGAGCCTTCTCATTCATATCTTCAGTCAATCACAAACAATTGGTTCACCCATTCCTCCAGGCTCACATGTCGGAGGCTTTTGCATGCATCAAAAACAAATTTTACTTAATAAAATAATGTTTTTAACAGCTCAAACAATTGATTTATTTTCAATGTTTTATAATATTACATACATAACTGTTGTGAATTAAATGGATTGTTTACATTCTTCTTCTGCTAATATCATTCTCAATTTTTCACCACCAAACTCCAAGGCTCTGGTTCCACTAGGACCACCCCCTTATGGCTTATGGTCCATCTTGTGGGTGATTAGAGTAGTCATAGCTAAATTAGAGTAGTTGTATTAAATAGGATAAAATTACTACATCAACTACCAACTTGCTCTTAAAAGACCATAATGTTGCACACACTTCTATTATGATAAGCATAAAAAAGGTCTGACCTTGTTGAAATGGAAGACCACGTCAAGCTCGCACACATTGCTAAAACATCTGTCCATCATCTCCACAAAAACTGTTAAAATAAATAAAGTAATCAAACAAAGCGAAAAGAATAGAGAATCCAAAACCTGTTTACATAACAACAAAAGGTAAGCAACCAGAGCAAAAGGAATAGAGAAAATCCAAATAAAACCAGCATTATAGGAACAAGTTTTAAAAAGTAGAAAATAATATAGAGCAATTTGTTAACCATCGTAGCGGTGCAAACCTACAAGTAGTTCCATCATCGAGTAAAAATGACAAAGTCAAATTAGGGACTGCATATTGAACAAATGAGAAAAAAAGGAGTCCTTGAAAAAGATAATAATACCTAAAATTTAAGCATCCATCTTATGATATCCCAACAATCTCCTTTTATCAACTTGATACCAAATTACCAGGGAATTATAAAGGTCGGTACCAAAACTAGGAAGATTATATCATCCAAGACTATGACATGATACCACGAAGAGACACATAAATAATGTTTGAATCCAAAACATGGTTCAGAAGCAATTGACTGCATGCAACTCTAAACAAATGTTATGTCTTCACCCGCTTGACATAATTGGCAGCAAAACAAAATTTTCAAACGAATCTCCATGATCAGAAATTGAAAATTATCTCTGAGATAGTAGTACTACAGGTCTTAACATATACAAAGGAAAACCATGTATACGATCAGGAAAACCTGTTTATAATTTTATTTAGAAACTCACAACTAAGGTCGTATTGTCACTTTCCCATTTTCTAAACTATGCATTCCTCTTCCTAGTTACGATCTCAACTATCATAAGACCTGTAAAATTAGAGCACAAACCTCTAGATTGAACTCTAAAAACTTAAATCATCAAATGATCAATTAAAGATACCTTGCATGAGATCTAGCATAGCAAGCTCATTCTCAGATTTATCAAAAATGAAGACAAAGTACAACGTAGCATATGTTTTGTACACAAGCCGCACGTCCTGCGAGTCAAGAACTTAAATCACAAACAAATCCATATGATATAAAACACAAATCCTCTGGTTTATATGAATGCTAGATAGATAGCGTACCTTTCCAAAAATAGAATCTGCTTTAACAAAATTACTGACATTCTCAACTCTACTGCACAAAACTGCAAGGAGAAGCACAATAAACGAACTGCAGACAATTCAGACATTATCAAACCATGAAAAAACTGAACTCACTTCTGTAGATGCTCCGAATCGCCTCCTGCTGCTTCTCCACGGGCTAATCTTACATTTCAAATTACAATCTTAATAAAAAAATCAGACAAAAAAGGCGTAAAAGAACACTAAATAATGAAGGAAAATTCGAGTTTAATTATCCATATACTGTGAAAAGAATATGATAACCTCGAATTCGTAGAATTTGACGAGGCGAGGCTTGCCCTGACCGTTCATTACTATTACTCCTCGTATCATTTTTCTTCACCGATTCCTCTCGGAATCTCGTAGCTTTTCTTGCTTTTTTTTTTTTTTTTTTTTAATGAATGATTCATTAAAATAGGTAAAAGTTAGTACAAGTACAAATACACTGGGCATCCGCAAGGACAAATCAATTTAGCATAATCAGTCTCTAATCATATGAACCATAACCCAGAGTCCAAATTTAAATTACATTGTCAGCATTTGGTACGTTCCGCAGCACATGAATCTTGATCTTCATTATAGCTCGATCAATATCTAGTTGCTCATGTTCGAAGAATGTCCTGTTTCTTATGTTCCAAATCTGATAAACCGTAGCCCCTAGCGCAACACAGCGCATCTTATTCAATGCAGATGTACCTCGGTACACACTTCTAAACCCAGCAAGCACAGCGATCTCATAAGTTTTCGCATGCCAAGCCAAGATCGAATACTGTTCCATATTGCTTGTGAGATTGGGCAATCAAAGAACAAGTGGTTAACAGATTCAACAGCAAAGTTGCAGAGTACACACGATCTATCATCAAGGTAACCCAGCCTATCTCTAGTAAGCCATTTACGATGAGCAACAAGCCATAAATTAAACCTGTGCTTCGGCATTATGCAAGATTTGACGATTAGAGGTTTCCAAGGCCAATTGTTCCATCTGCCCACAAAGAAATCATATACCTTAGATAACCCCTTAATGCCCCCAAACCACTCCTCCAATTTTATAAACGCATCCGAGACTGAGCCATGAGCAGCAATCATTTCGTCTCTAATGTCAATAATTTGTTTTATAAGCGGTGATTGTTCTTTGTGCCAATCCCATCTCCAGACATTCTGAAAATGGATGTATTCATGATTTACCCATTTTATCCAAAGACAATCTTTTTTGCTATGAATATTCCAAAGCGTTTTCGCAAGCAAAGATTTATTCCACGCTTTCAAATTTTTCAACCCCCAACCTCCTGCTTCAATTGGCTTGCAAAGTTCTACCCAAGCAATAGGTGGGTGTTTGGTTGGCCACACAAATTTCCGACACAATGAATAAATGTTATCAATAACGCACGAAGGAAGTGGAAGTATAGATAACCAATAACATTCAATTCCTTGCACAACTGACCTGATAAGCTCAAGTTTCCCTGCATGTGATAAAGAATTCCTTGGCCAGGAAGAGATCTTGTATGAGATTGCATCGACCAGGGCACTGTAATCCGATGCTGTCAATTTTCTTGCCGCAAGTGGAACACCCAAATACCGAAATGGTAGTTGCCCATGCGTGAATCCAGTGGCATCAATGATTTCCTGTCTAACAGTATCCGAAACACTTGCAATGTAAACATCTGACTTCAAGAAATTGATCCTTAATCCCGCCATATCCCCAAAGTTATTCAAACAGCGCATAATGATAGCAACACTACACACATCTCCTCTCGAAAGCAACAATAAATCATCAGCATAGGCTAAGTGCGTGATTGAAAACTTTTGGCACTTAGGATGAAATCCAAAATTATTATTACGTGACATGCGCTTCAAATCTCTTGCTAAAACTTCGGTACACAAAGTGAACAAGTAGGGAGATAGAGGATCACCTTGACGAAGTCCTCTTTGCCCCTCAAAATGTCCGTGAAAATGCCCATTTATCACAATTGAGTATGTAGTTGTTGACACACATTCCATGATCCAATCAACAAAGGTTGGAGGAAAATTCAAGAATGACAGAACATGTTTCAAGAAGCTCCAATTAACAGTGTCATACGCCTTCTTTAAGTCAACTTTGAGCATGCATCGTGGTGAGCCACGTTTCCTAGCATATTTCCTTAGTAGTTCTTGTGCCAAATGAATGTTATCAACTATCGATCTACCTTCAATGAAGCCCGCTTGTGCACCATCAACCAAATTACCAATAACATGTCTCAGTCTGTTAACAAGCATCTTTGAAATTATCTTGTAAAATACAGTACAACATGATATAGGCCTGTAATAATTTACCGAAGAAGCAGCTGCCATTTTCGGTATCAAGGATATTATCGAATGATTCCATTGTTTCAGTAGTTTCCCATTTCTGAAGAATTCAAATACTGCCTTTGATACATCCGAGCCAATAATATGCCAAGTACTTTTGAAGAAGAATGCGCCAAACCCATCCGAACCAGGGGCTTTGTTATTATCAATATCAAAAAGTGCAGCATCAACTTCCGCTCTAGTTGGAACTCTAACAAGATTCTGCTATTCATCACTTTGAACTTTCGGCCCATCAAGTAGACTGTCGGAATGCAAGTTTGCTGTGGTTATTTTAGATCCCAAGAGATTCTTGTAGTGAATAATGAACTCATTTGCAATTTCAGCCATATCAGTAGTTGTGCAACCATCAGATTTTGTAAGAGCCACAATAGAATTACGCTTGTTGTTTCTCTTTATAAGATCATAAAAGAACTTAGTACATCGATCACCTTGCTTTGTGTATTGGATCTTCGTCTTCTGAGAAATGAATAATCTCTCCGCTTCCAACAATCTCTCTGCCTTGTGTTTGACATCTTTGTAACCATCAGTCACAATATCATTATTCAGTAGTGATTCTTGCAAGGCAACAAGTTCCTGCTTAGCTTTACCTGCACGCACAGATATATGACTGAAATTATTTCGATTGAGCTGATGAAGTGGCTTCTTTAATCGTTTGAACATATGCTTGAGTCTAAACTGCTCTGTACCACGTTCTCTGCACTTCCAATTATTCCTGACCAATATCTCAAAATTATCACTTAGAGTCCACATATTGAAAATTTTGAATGGTCTTTTCTGCTGCCCAACATTATCAAGAAAAGATACAATAGAAAGAGTGTGATCAGAAACACATCCCGGAGCCAAAAACTCTGCCAAGCCCACGGTATTCAAGTTGAACCAATGACTATTAACAAGCACCCGATCTAACTTACATCGCATATGGGGGCTGAGCCATGTATAAAAACAACCAATATAGCGTAAATCAAAGAGACAACAGAATTAATGCACTCAACAAAGTCCTTTGTTTCGTAATTCTTAACTTTTAGTCCCCCAAGTTTCTCTTCCTGAGACAGGACATTATTGAAATCACCCAACAACATCCAAGGCTCACGGCAAGTAGTACCAAAAGAAATCAAATCATTCCATAACAATCTTCTTTGACAAATTGTATTAAGCCCATAGACAAAAGTAGCATAAAATGTATGCTGTGTTCTGCGACAAGTTATTCTAACATGGATATATTGTTCATGCAAGCCAATGACATCGAGATCAACCACCAAGGGGTTGCATAAAACAAAAATTCTGCCCTTTGGACTAAGATGAAAATTATTAACGACATGCATACCTTGGAATCTTACACGCAACATGTTGTTGAGACCATATCATCGAATTTCGATTCTAAAATACCAAATACATCAATCCTATGAGTACTCATGAGAGATTGGGCACTCTTTTGTTTTAGAGGTTTATGGAAACCTCTAACATTCCAACAAGCCATTTTCATTGGGAACCAAAGGCAATTTTGGGTTGCCGCCCCTTTTCATTGTTCCCTCCATATCTTCGAAAAAATCTGTCATCTCTTTATTGTTACCACATCCCTGATTCTCCCTTTTATTCTTCTTCTTGTTGTTCTTTTTATTATTCTTTTTGTTAGTGACTGTTTTGAAAACAGGAGCACTTGCACCATCTTTACAACTATTCGTTCCAACATGATCACAGTCCATTGGCTTCTTACCTTTATCAATAACAGGAGACTCTTATCCAGCACCTGTATCTGCAGTATTATGCAATACATCAGATTGAGTGACAGATTTATCAGCAACATCATTAGGTAGGGCAGTAGTATTGTCACCCCCTATGTCTGTTGCTCTTGATGAATTATGCGAAGCACCTGTTCTCGATGTTTTCCTCGCAGCAGAACGCCCCCTAGAAGGGCCTGATCTCCAAGTGACACTCTTAGAACGAGCACGCTTTGAGTTTGTGCCATTTTGTTCCACATTACCATTCGTGCCATGATTGCCATGGTGATTTTGATGAACACAAGTTTCCCTAGTATGGCCTAACTTGTGGCAAATTGGGCAGATTTTCAGTTCTTGTTCATATTCAAAGGTAATGATCACATCACCAATTGGTAAAACAATTTTCATTTCAGTAGGTTTTGGCTTGGACGTTTCAGTTTCAATCAAAACTCGAGTATATCTAACTCTTTTCCGCTGATATGTGAGCATATCCATATGAATTGGAGTGCCTATTCGCGAAGCCACTTTACTCAATATCTTGAAATTCCAACAATCCGGTGGTAAACCATGTATTTGGACCCAAGATGGCACCGTATTCATGTCTTCCTCTCTAAATCTGAAACATCTCGGCATTTCTTTAAGAAACAAATGAAACCCAAAAACCATGTAAGTTCCTTCATTCAAGATGCGCTCTTTAGCTTCCACATTTGGAAAAGTAAAGACAATCCAACCACTTTCATGAGTTTGGAACTTAACATCAGAGACGCTGCTGTTAAAGTCGCGTTTCGACAAGAAGGTGATGTTAAAATCGCGTTAGGCCGTTGTGTGGGGACCCGGCTCTAACTCAGTTCTTTTCGGGATTAATCGGATCATTGTTAAAATATAATGTCAAAATTTTGCTTTTAACATTAACTCACGTGTTTATAACTTAAGCAAAAGATAGTTCTATATTTATTTCATTACAACAAACATAATATACATGTCTTGTTTTGTCCATATTCTACAAACCAGTATTTAAGTACAGTACATGTCAAAAGTACAACTACTAGTTCATCTGCTACGCCCGTGATCACCACGCTATGTCCATCTCTCATCTCTGTCGCGACCCTGATCCTGCTCCACCTGTTGTTATGCACACATACAGACATAACAACAGCCGAAAACGCCGGTGAGAACAAATCCCAGTATAAAACATGTATGCATGGTGATACATAATCATAAATCATGAATGCAAGCAATAACAATGGGTTCCATAGTCTATGAAACCAATCTATATAAACATGCAATTCAAATCAAATCATGTCTTGACTCGACTCAACTCTAACTCTAGGGATCCCGATGTGAATAAGACGTCACTGTCTGTCACCTACCCTCCCAATCGAGGTAACTATACGTTTTATTCCTAGACTTCGGCCCCGTCTGTATCGAATGTTTACAATCGGATTGAATCTGGTCCGAAGCGTCGATACCACCGAACGTCTAGTTTAGCAAGTCTGCCAATGACTCTCCTATCTCAATGCTTGAATATAAATCTATAAACAAGACATAATCATAATCAAATATAAATAACAAATCTAGTATGTGATTTAGGGAAACTCCAACCAAGTCTGATTCGAGTCGTATATCCCGAATTCACATGAATTATACCTTTCTTGTCGTCGGAATAATTCGAAGTCTCGAAGTAGGGATATCGAACCTGTCAATCCAAATCTGAAATGACAATGTTGAGATGTACAATATCAAATCACAACTCAAACTAATACTAGTACGGTTCAATATCAAATCTTGATACAATTCGACGGTATAACGGCATAGTTTCTCGATACCGATCAATTCAAATCTCAACATATATATCCTCAACTCATAGTCAATACCATAACCATTTCAAACTCTGAAAATCTGCATAATCTCATGCACATATATGCTGGAATTTCATAACAATTGTATATGACATCCGATAATCGATCCGTTTACGATTCTAAGACGTCTATGATCTCAAGAACATATAATCACAAACATATCTGAATTTCCTCCACATGTCAACTTCAAAACATGCTGAAAGATATAGAAAGTATACCCTTTTGAAGCCCTTGTCAAGAGGAACAATAATCTCAACTTGGATTAAAGTTTGGATGGCTAAATCTTGCACAAGCTCAATTCTAAAATGAAAGAAGCCTTTCACCTCTTTTTGGAATAACTCTCGGTTCTCTCCTCAGGAAATGAAGAAGAATGACTCAGCCCAAGTAGATATATATATATATATATATATATATATGCCATGTGTCAACATAAGAATCAAGGGTGGCTTTCTCGCACAGGGCACCGCGGGTGCGCTCTATCTAGACCACGGGTGCGCTTAAGCTTCGGCACCACTTTTCATTTTCCAACATTCGACGACCGCGGGTGCGGTGTCTTGTGGACCGCGGGTGCGGTCTTGCTTCGCATAAAATTTCCTACCCTACTGGCCATGCATCGCGGGTGCGGTACTTCTTCACCGCGGGTGCGGTGTCACTTCTGTAAATAATCTGCAACTCTCTGTCCATCAACCGCGGGTGCGGTCTTGTTCGTAGCGCGGGTGCGGTCTAGACTTTATGCAACCCTTCATAATCTCATTCAGTGCCTCTCATTACATGTCATGCATACTCATATCTTCCGAATATCACATCAATGAAGACTAATAAATCTCAAGCCTTACATTTCTCCCCCTCTAAGAAATGATTTCGTCCTCGAAATCGCAGGCCATCAGTCAAATCATAAATGAAAAACAATATAATCAAAAGCTGAATAAATACTCACATCATGTAAACAACTCGGGATATTTATGTCTCATATCTGCTTCTGTCTCCCAAGTCGCTTCTTCAGTGCCATGACGACTCCACTGGACTTTCACTAGCGGAATAGTTTTCGTTCTGAGCTATTTTTCTTTCCGATCAAGAATCTGTATCGGTTGCTCAGTATAACTCAAAGTCTGATCAAGCTCAGCTTCGTCAGGCTGAATGACATGAGAAGCATCAGGCATATATCTACGCAGCATTGATACATGAAATACGTCATGTATTCCAGATAGAGAAGGAGGAAGACCTAGTCGATAGGCTCGATCGCCAATCTTCTCAAGAATCTCGTATGGACCGATGTATCTAGGAGACAACTTCCCGTGTTTGCCAAATCTGACAACGCCTCTGAAAGGAGAAATCTTTAAGAATACTCTGTCTCCCTGTTCAAATACTAGTGGTCTACGTCTGATATCGGCATACTTGGCTTGTCTATCATGTGCCGTCTTCATCCTCTTCTGAATTATCTTTACTTTCTCTGTCATCTCACGAATCATATCAGGCCCAAGTTCTGGTACCTCAGATATATCATCCCAATATAGAGGAGATCTGCACTTCTTGCCATATAATGCTTCAAACGGTGCCATCTCTATGCTCGTTTGATAGCTGTTGTTGTACGAAAATTCACACAACGGTAGTGAATCTTGCCAACTAGTGCCAAAGTCTAGCACTACAGCTCTCAACATGTCCTCTAAAGTCTGGATAGTCCGCTCTGACTGTCCATCTGTCTATGGATGATAAGCTGTACTCAGGTGCAATGTCGTACCTAAAGCCTGCTGCAAACTGTGCCAAAAGTGTGAAGTGAATCGTGGATCACGATCTGATACGATAGACTTCGGCACACCATGCAACCTGACTATCTCTCTGACATATATCTCAGCGATCTGATCGTGTCGATATGACATTCTGTATGGAATAAAACACGGTGATTTGGTTAATCTGTCAATAATGACCCAGATCGCGTCACAACCCCGGGATGATCGAGGTAACTTCGTCACGAAATCCATGGAAATGTGATCCCATTTCCATTCAGGAATAGACAAACTCTGAAGTAAACCTCCGGGCTTCTTTCTTTCGGCCTTCACCTTTTGGCAATTTAAGCACTTAGACACAAATTCGGCAATATCTGATTTCATCTGTTTCCACCAGAACTGTGTCTTCAAGTCGTTGTACATTTTTCTGCCACCAGGGTGAATGCTGAACCGACTACAGTGCGCTTCTGACATAATTTTCTGTTTCAAATCTGAAACATCGGGCACTACAAGACGGTTATTCACATACAGGACAAAGCCATGTACCTGATATTCAGACTGATGTCCTGATCTGACCGTCTGAATTGACTTCTTACATTCTGATCTGTTCTTTGAGCTTCTTTGATTTTCATAATCAAATCTGGCTCAACTTGAATCGTGGCAAGTCTCAATGGTCTACTATCTGTGTCAAATGCTAAACCAGACAAACAACACTTTTCAACTAAATTCGAAACACCTATCATCGATAAGTATAGGGCACATACCTTTCGACTCAAGGCATCTGCTGCTGCATTTGACTTCCCTGGATAGTACTTGATCTCGCAATCAAAATCTTTCAGTAGATCAAGCCATCTACGCTGCCTCATGTTCAACTCTGATTGAGAAAACAGATACTTCAGGCTTTTATGGTCAGAGTAAATCTCAAATTTCTCACCATAAAGATAATGACGCCAAATCTTTAATGCAAATACGATAGCCGCCAATTCAAGATCATGAATGGGATATCGAATCTCGTGTGGCTTCAGTTGTCTAGAGGCATATGCGACCACATGACCCCGCTGCATAAGAACACACCCTAGCCCTCTGTGGGATGCATCACAATATACAACGAAATCGTCAGTACCTGAAGGAATCATCAAGACAGGTGCACTGGTCAGTCTCTTCTTCAATTCTAGAAAGCTAGACTCACAATCCGCAGACCACACAAATGGCGCATTCTTCTGTGTCAACTGGGTAGTCGGCTTCGCAATGCTGGAGAAATATTTGATGAATCGTCGATAATATCCTGCCAGACCCATGAAACTGCGTATCTCAGGCACATAAGTCGGTCTTGGCCAACCGATCACCGCTTCAACTTTACTTGGATCTACCGAAATACCATCTCCAGATATGATATGACCCAAGAAGACAACCTGTCTCAGCCAAAACTCACACTTTGACAGTTTAGCAAATAATCTTTCATTTCTCAACGTTTGCAACACACTTCTCAAATGATCGGCATGCGCAGTCATACTCTTGGAATACACCAAAATATCATCGATAAAAACAATCACAAACTCATCTAAATACCTCTGAAAGACACGGTTCATCAACCCCATAAACACCGCTGGAGCATTCGTTAAACCAAAAGGCACGACAACAAACTCATAATGTCCATACCTGGTTCGGAATGCTGTCTTCGATATATCAACATCTCTAACTCTCAGCTGGTGATATCTAGATCTCAGATCGATCTTGGAATAAACAGAGGATCCCTGCAACTGATCAAATAAATCATCGATACGAGGCAATGGATATTTGTTCTTTACCGTCGCCTTGTTCAGTTGCCGGTAGTCGATACACAATCTCATTGAACCGTCTTTCTTTCGTACAAAAAGTACTGGAGCGCCCCAAGGAGATACACTGGGTCTGATATATCCCTTGTCTAGAAGATCTTCTAACTGTGCTTTCAATTCTTTCAATTCTATCGGCGCCATCCTATACGGAGCTCTCGAAATAGGAACGGTACCTGGAATGAGCTCAATGCTAAAATCTACCTCTCGGACTGGGGGTAATCCTGGAATCTCATCAGGAAATACATCTGCAAACTCCCGTACGACTGGCAAGTCTGCCAATGCCGGGCTCGATTTCTGTAGATCTACATAATAAATAAGGAACCCCTCTGCTCCTTTCTGCAACAATCTACTCATAGTCAAAGCAGATACTAAGGGAATCCGAGATCTGGAACCCTTTCCGTAGAATTTCCACTCTTCTGTCATTTCAGGTCTGAATCTGACAATCTTGTGAAAACAATCTACAGTAGCTCTGTACTTGGTCAACGTGTCAATCCCGACAATACAATCAAAATCAGATAAGCCAAGTACAACACAGTCTAAATCAATCTCATGTCCCTCAAACTGTAGTATACAATGTCTAACTGAAGTTACAGATATCAGACCACTCCCCAACGGAGAAGAAATAGACACTACAGTAGACAATGACTCGACAGGCAATGTATGTAATAGTACAAAACGCTCAGATATGAATGTATGGGATGCACCTGTGTCTATCAACACATATGCAGGATAACCGCAAAGGAAACAGTTACCTGCAATCACATCGTCCGGTGCATCTTGGGCTTGCTCTTCCGTCAATGCAAACACCTGAGCCTGTTGTCTGGGAGGTTGGCTCACTGTCTGGCCACCTCTGGCTCTAGGTTGGGACTGTGTAGGCGTGGGCTGGAAGGAATGGACAGACGAAACTTGCCTCTCAGGCTGAGTCACTGATGCTGATGACCCTGCACTCTGAAATCTCTGTGCACCTCTCTGGGGACAGACTCTGGCGAAATGTCCCTGTTGCTTACATATGTTACATCTGCCCATCACTCCCTGACACTGCTCTGTGGCATGTCGGCCTCCACAAGTAGTGCAATACACACATGTCACATCTGTACTCTGGCCAGGACCTCTCTGTCTTGACCCACTGAAGCTTGACGAACTGCTCCCTGATCTCTTGAACTGCTTACCCTTAACTTTCAAAAAATCCTTCTTGCCACTACTACTGCTTCCACTGTCAAATCGAGGAGGAGGTGGTGGAAATTGGGCGGCAGGCTGTGGCGGTCTCTGGCTCTGAGCACTATAAGAAGCTCCTCGCTGCCTGATCAAGCCAGCCTCTGCTCCATTTGCTCGGTTCAGTGCATCAGAAAAGGTATTGGGTCGTCCCGTGTTCACCAAAGTAAAAATATCCGGGTTCAAACCATTGATGAACTGGTCCGCGACCGCTTCATCATTTCCTGCCACGTGTGGCGCAAATCGGAGCAAGGAAGAAAACTTGACAACATACTCTTCTATGTTCCACTGCCCCTGTCTCAAGTTGGCAAATTCGGCCCCTTTGTCTTTTCGATACGACACTGGAAAGAAACGTTGATAAAATTCATCTTTAAATACTTTCCAAGTAATATCGATACCTCGATGTTCTAAAGCTCTTTTTGTGGTCAACCACCAGCTTTTCGCAACTTCTTGCAACTGATGCCCGATTAGTTTCACTCTTCGTTCGTCTGTATAAGCCAGAGATTCAAACAACGTCTCTATATCGTCTAACCAGCTCTCACAATCCACTGCATTTTCTGTGCCCTTCAAGGTGGGTGGATGGAATGATTGAAATCTCTTCAACAAAGTCTCCATCGGTGTCGCAGTCACGTCCATCTGAGTACCCGACGTACTACCCTATTCTGGCACTTGACCTGCAGCTGGTTGTGGTATTCTTCTAGGCGGCATATCTGATTATCAAACAGATTAGGATACAATCTATAAAATCTGTCTCAGCCCTCCTCTGATCATATACCTCTAATCCAGAATCGGTTCTGATTCAGTCTTTACAAGTATATGCTGTAAATCAACTCAGATACAATACAACATATAACAGGGAAAGCATTAAATCATGCTAGCACATCAAAAGCAAGGAAGAAGACTCGATCTACCCCGCTCATTGTATTCTATCTCAGTCTACAGAACCTACTGCTCTGATACCACCTGTTTTGGGGACCCGAGCTCTAACTCAGTTCTTTTCGGGATTAATCGGATCATTGTTAAAATATACGGGTCAAAATTTTGCTTTTAACATTAACTCACATGTTTATAACTTAAGCAAAAGATAGTTCTATATTTATTTCATTATAACAAACATAATATACATGTCTTGTTTTGTCCATATTCTACAAACCAGTATTTAAGTACAGTACATGTCAAAAGTACAACTACTAGTTCATCTGCTACGCCCGTGATCACCACGCTATGTCCATCTCTCATCTCTGTCGCGACCCTGATCCTGCTCCACCTGTTGTTATGCACACATACAGACATAACAACAGCCGGAAACGCCGGTGAGAACAAATCCCAGTATAAAACATGTATGCATGCTGATACATAATCATAAATCATGAATGCAAGCAATAACAATGGGTTCCATAGTCTATGAAACCAATCTATATAAACATGCAATTCAAATCAAATCATGTCTTGACTCGACTCAACTCTAACTCTAGGGATCCCGGTGTGAATAAGACGTCACTGTCTGTCACCTACCCTCCCAATCGGGGTAACTGTACGTCTTATTCCTAGACTTCGGCCCCGTCTGTATCGAATGTCTACAATCGGATTGAATCTGGCCCGAAGCGTTGATACCACCGAACGTCTAGTTTAGCAAGTCTGCCAATGACTCTCCTATCTCAATGCTTGAATATAAATCTATAAACAAGACATAATCATAATCAAATATAAATAACAAATCTAGTATGTGATTTAGGGAAACTCCAACCAAGTCTGGTTCGAGTCGTATCTCCCGAATTCACATGAATTATACCTTTCTTGTCGTTGGAATAATTCGAAGTCTCGAAGTAGGGATATCGAACCTGTCAATCCAAATCTGAAATGACAATGTTGAGATGTACAATATCAAATCACAACTCAAACTAATACTAGTACGGTTCAATATCAAATCTTGATACAATTCGACGGTATAACGGCATAGTTTCTCGATACCGATCAATTCAAATCTCAACATATATATCCTCAACTCATAGTCAATACCATAACCATTTCAAACTCTGAAAATCTGCATAATCTCATGCACATATATGCTGGAATTTCATAACAATTGTATATGACATCCGATAATCGATCCGTTTACGATTCTACGACGTCTATGATCTCAAGAACATATAATCACAAACATATCAAAATTTCCTCCACATGTCAACTTCAAAACATGCTGAAAAGATATAGAAAGTATACCCTTTTGAAGCCCTTGTCAAGAGGAACAATAATCTCAACTTGGATTAAAGTTTGGATGGCTAAATCTTGCACAAGCTCAATTCTAAAATGAAAGAAGCCTTTCACCTCTTTTTGGAATAACTCTCGGTTCTCTCCTCAGGAAATGAAGAAGAATGACTCAGCCTAAGTAGATATATATATATATATATATATATATATATATATGCCATGTGTCAACATAAGAATCAAGGGTGGCTTTCTCGCACAGGGCACCGCGGGTGCGCTCCATCTAGACCGCGGGTGCGCTTAAGCTTCGGCACCACTTTTCATTTTCCAACATTCGACGACCGCGGGTGCGGTGTCTTGTGGACCGCGGGTGCGGTCTTGCTTCGCATAAAATTTCCTACCCTATTGGCCATGCACCGTGGGTGCGGTACTTCTTCACCGCGGGTGCGGTGTCACTTCTGTAAATAATCTGCAACTCTCTGTCCATCAACCGCGGGTGCGGTCTTGTTCGTAGCGCGGGTGCGTTCTAGACTTTATGCAACCCTTCATAATCTCATTCAGCGCCTCTCATTACATGTCATGCATACTCATATCTTCCGAATATCACATCAATGAAGACTAATAAATCTCAAGCCTTACACGTTGCCTGCTAGTAAAGATGTAACGAAGACGAGTCGAACTGACGTCATGAATATTTAAGCTTAACTTGTTTATAATGGAGTCGAGCTCGATCTTTATTTAACGAATAAATTCATAGTTTACGAGTTTATTCAAACTTTTTTCAAATTTAAACGAGTTTAATAAATATAAATTATACATTTATATTTTCATTAAATTCATTAACATAAACAAATTTAATAGATTTTTCTATATATTTAATAAATAACTTATAAAATCAATAAATCAAATATCAATACTATTATTTTTATTTAAAAGTTGATTCATGAACTTACCAACGAATATGTTCATGAGCTAATGAGACGAATATTTTAAAGCTTGACTTGTTTATGTTAACGAGCCTCATTAAACGAGTTTTTATCGAATCGAGCTTCGAATAGCTCATAAACGATTTGGTTCATTTACATCTCCACTTGCGAGGGTGGAAGAAATTATATGCTCCTTTGGATAGCACCTTGGTCGTAATTTGGTTTCAATAAACTAGTGATTTGAACAAATCAAGGAGAGAGATTAAATTCACCAATGACATGAACGTCATTTCGAATTGAATTAAACATTTTTATAAAGAAAATGAATAATAAATAATAATTGAAATACTGAAAAAAAGATTGAACTTGAGCTAAAGATGATTTTATATAAGAAACTAGTGAAAATGTTTGCAAGTTGATACTAGGCTTGCTAGATAAATGATTGATACCCTCTCTTTCATCTTTCTTACTTATAATCCATCGTAATTGTGAAAATATACAGAATCGTGTCTAATATCAAGAAAAATTTAAGTTTTAAATACAAGTTCGTATAATTAAATATATTTTTTTACTCGAATAAGAGCTTGGTTCAAAATTTGCAAGCATATTTGCGAGTGGTTTGAAACTGCTGCTTAAAGTAGTGATTCGTGAAATGTCGAGAAAGCTCGTTTCAAATTATTAATTATACTAAAAAAAATACTAATTTTTGCAAGTAATTCATGAAAATATCGACAGAAATAATTTGGGTTCGATTTCATATATAAATTATGAATAAAGGCCTTGTGACAAGTGGTTGCCCAAGCTAGGTCCAACTGCCCGATCAACATAATAATCGATCAAAGAAAATTAGGCCATTAGCCCATTCTTAGTAGACCTACCCAACTTTGTATAAATGGTTAAGGGGCCGAGGTTTAAAAAGGGTTGGGTCTCAAAACGCTCTCTTTGGGAAAAAAAAATCTGGGGCCGAGGTTTCAAACTCCGGCCCGTATGTGCTTATTTCAAGGAGCCGGGGTTTCAAACCCGAGATCATTTGAAAGTTTTATCTTTTAAAAATAATATAAAAATAATTATTGTTGGGTTAAACCTATATAAATGACAGTGATAATCAAATTGATTGAAAGTTCTCGTCCGTCAAAGTGCCGACGTTGAACCGCTTGATTTCGTTGGCTAGGTGGACTGTAAAGAGTGGCGCGAAATCTTAACAGGTGATATTGTTTCTGTTGGGGGCATAGCCGACGATATGAAAATGATAAGACTGATATCTAAGGATATAAGAAAGCACCAGTAGGTAAACACACATTATCTCAGACTCATGAGCCTAACTGCCCAGCCCACTGGTACCTAAGTAGTTATACCATGCGCTGCCACAAGCTAAAATGTATTTTTCAGATAAAATTCGGTACAAAACATTGAAAATTTGAAACAAATATATGATTTTTCATAACTAAATATTTTAAATTTGGTTCATATATATGATTTGAGTATCTAAACATGTATAACAAATTTTAATATTAACGACACATATTTATGGATGAAAATTTAAATTTTAATATTAATGACACGTATTTCTCGGATAAAAATTTAGTACAAATACCTTGAAAATATATCATTATGTTATATAGTATATCTATTTTTTTAATAAAAAAACTATCTAATTTAATCTAATAATGTGATCTTCAGGAAAAATTGAAATCTCGATTATCAATTATACAAGAATCTATTGTAATAACCAATTCTAGCATGGTGAAATTTGCATGTATTGTGTCAGCATGACACGCGTTCGATACTTGCGTGTTTTGATGGCATCAAGAGACCGAAGTGACCTGCTTCTTCACGTGTTGTTTCCTTTAAATCGCATTTCCTCAATAAAACATTTATATATATTTTTTATTTATTTTTGTCACCTTTTTATTTTCTATATATTATAATATAATTTTTATTTATTATACTATAAAAACAAAAATGGACGTTTAATTAATTTCAAGGCCTCGACCAGTGGGCCGAGCCAGCCTCTTAGACATGGATTCTTTTGTCGTATATATTATTTATTATTATCGATCGGTCAAGGGATAAAATACCAGGATTTAGATCTATTGTATGCTTAAATTTGCATTTCCGATGTGATCAAGTGTATTATTATTAGAATTTTTTGTGCTTAATGAATTGAAAATAAATAAAGAAGCCGAAGGAAAACTCAAACAAAATCGTGGTAATTTCATTGAGATGTTAAAATTATTGGAGAAATGGAATGCTAGTATTGGTGATGTTATCTTAGAAAAGGCTCCGGGAAATGCAAGATATACCTCACCAGAAGTTCAAAAAGAAATCTTGCATATTATTGGTAATAGAGTCAGAAATAAAATTTGTGATGAAATTGGAGATTCTAAGTTTTGTATTTTGGTGAATGAAGCGAAAGATGTATCTAACAAAGAACAGATGGCTATAATTTTGAGATTTGTTGATGCCCATGGTTTTTTGCGGGAGCGTTTTTTTTCAAACTGTGCATGTTCATGACACTACCGCTGCGACACTCAAGAAAGAAATATGTGATGTCCTCACTAGATATAATCTAGAAATTCATAATATGCGAGGTCAAGGATATGATGGTGCTAGTAACATGAGTTGTGCTTTTAATGGATTGCAAGTTTTATTTCTAAATATTGCCCCTATGCATATTATGTACATTGTTTGCCATCGACTCTAACTAGCATTAGTTGCAGCAGCTGAAAATGAGATCTCTATATGGCTTTTCTTTTCAAATCTGATGACAATTGTTGATACCCCTATAAGGGTCCGGGTCATCATTAACCCGGATTATTACTCGGATAGCCCAGATTAGAGCCAATAGGCCGGACACTTTCCGCAAGACCCTGGCACTTCCTCCCTACCCAGGTGATCGCCCAATAGCCCGGGCCCTCAGACATATACCCGGGTACCCTACTACCCGGGCCACCTCAAGAATTGCACCACACTCGAGTGTGATTGGTACAAGCCGTCTAATCTGTCAGAACCATTTGAGCTTGGAGTGTCCTAGAAGTCATCAGAAGCTACAAGTATGGGCAGTGGACTTGCCATACTTAGTAGGTGGCACGAGAATCGAGGTATCTACCCCATTTTTCTACTATAAATAACAGGTATTAATGTCATTTAATGACTCTAAAATCCTTTAACTCTCAAGCAATTACATATTTTCTCTCAAGTATTGCTTGTGTTCATCTTCAACCTGCTGACTTTAGCACCGGAGTGGCTACGCCGGACACTCCTCCGGCGCCCATTCACGAGTTCCTTTCTTGTTTGCAGGTATTGTCACAGCCATTATCTTTTCACTCAAATTCCTAAACACTAAAAATTATTGATTTGATTCGTTGAAGCTCCTTACCCGGCTCATCTGTTTCAGCGAGATCACATCATTTGCGCCGTATGTGGGAAGTTGAGACTAAGACGTTGATATGGCTCATATGTGAAGAACTAACCAGGATAATTCCCGGGTTCATGGTGATATTGCGCGTACTTCGAGACAAGGTGGTGGTGTTCCTCCCACAGGACTCAATCTTATTACCACGACCCCGGAGGATCTGGCTAGAATGATCTCTGAAGCGGTGGATAAGGCCATGGCCCGCAGAGATCATTCACGCCACTCCTCCAAGAGAAGAGCAAGAGAATGAGCAGGAGCAGTAGCAGGAGTTGAGGGAGGAGGAGGAGATGAGGAGAGAGGACGATGAGTCTAGTGCCGGGTCCAAATCTCCAACTGTAGCGGAAGAATTGTTGGAACTAAGGCAAAAGATGAAGGTCCTGGAAGGGCAGTTGGAGAGTCGGAGTACTTCCCGGGAAATCGTCAAAGGATTCCCATTTGCTGAAGCCATTGTCCGGGAACCTCTTCCCAGGAACTTCAAATCTGCCAAAATAAAAGATTACGATGGCAATGCAGACCCCGAGGAGCACCTGGCCAGATTTGAAAATATGGCCATGTTACACTGATCGAATCAAGTGTAAGGTGTTCCTGACAACATTGGTAGATTCTGCTCAGAGATGGTTTGAGGGATTGGGTCCTCAAAGTATTCATTCCTTCAAAGACTTCCAGAAGGTGTTCTCACACCATTTTAGCAGCAGCAAGAAGTACAAGAAGACTGCTTTTAGTCTTTTTGAGGTAAAACAGAGCCCGGAGGAGAGTCTAAGAGCTTACATTAGAAGATTCAATAGAGTGGCTCTGGATGTCCCTACTTGTGCCACTGAGACAAAAACGACTGCATTCACCCAAGGCTTGAGGGAGGGTGAATTTTTCAAATCACTGACTAAGAAAGTGCCCGGGGATTTCGAGGACTTATTATGCCAGGCAGAAAAATACATCAGCATGGAGGAAGCCCAGAAGCAGAAGAGAGATGCTGTGAGGAAGGAGAGAGGAAACCGGGTGTCTAAGCCCGAGGAGAAGGGACAAAGGAGAAATAATCCAGGGCACTTTTTTCACCATGTGCCTCTAAAGATTGCCCGGGAAAGGGAGATTCAGGAATGTAGTAGAGACCTAGCCCCGGATTTTAAAGTAGCCCGTCCTGAGAAGAGAGGATTTTGCACCCTGCACAAAGTATGTTATCACAACACTGAGGACTGCAAAACATTGAAGGGAAACTATGTCTTACCTTCCGTCTCAGGACCGAGTCAAGCTAACAAGAGACCGAGATTGCCTCCATGGACATCTCGGCAGCCAGGATCCAGTACCCGAGGAGGAGGTATAAGAAGTAGTCTGAGGAGTGAGCTCGGGAGAATGAGAGAGCCCGAGCCCGAGAGAAAGAAGAATTCGCCCCCTGCAACGGGGTTGATTAAAATGATATTAGGAGGCTCCACTGATGGAGACTCTAATCGGGCGAGGAAGTCAAGGAGTATGAGAGATTGTATGGAAGTGGATGGGGTGAGGAGAAATGAGGCGGTGATCAGTTTCGGCCCGGAAGATTTAAAGGGGGTAAATTTACACCATAATGACGCCCTGGTATCCAAGCCCAGATAGCCAATTATGATATTTTGAGAGTCTTCGTGGACTTGGGCAGCTCTGTTAATTTTATCTTTAAATATGCCTTTGAGCAGATGGATTTGCAGGGTTATCATTTGGAAACTATAGAGACTGCCCTTTTTGGCTTTGCTGGCCATGTGGTTTACCCTGAAGGGGAGATTATCCTGCCACTAATTTTGGGCTCCACAGATCTTAAAAAGACGGTGATGACCTCTTTCACTGTGGTGGACTCCCCATCATCATACAATATCATTCTGGGGAGGCCGGCTATGAACGAATTAAAAGACGTGGTATCCACCTACCACCAAAAGATCAAATTTTCTGTGGGAGCCCGGGTAGAAAAAGTCCGGGAAGATCAACCTTCCTCCCGAAAATGCTATGTGGAAGTAGTTCGGGCTGATCAGAGCAAAAACAGGAGGGAAAGGAAGAAAGCGAGAGTTGATGAAGTGGGAGGAAGAGTAGTGGAGAAGGGAGAGGTTCATTTTGTGGCTGAGGAAGACCAGGAGGTGATAGAAGACGGGCTAGGCCAGCAAATACAGGTGGCTCGGGACCTCAGTACATCCACCCGAGTTAGTTTGATTAACTGTTTAAAAGCTAATATTCATGTATTTTCCTGGTCCCAACAGGAGTTGACAAGGATCTCACCCCTGATATCGGAGCATCAACTGAATGTTCTCCCGGGATCTCACCCGGTGAAGCAAAAGAAGAGGCACTTTGGTCCTGAAAAGGACAAAGTTATTGATGAATAGGTGAAAGATCTGCCGAAGGCCGGTCACATTCGAGAAATTCAATTTCCTACATGACTTTCGAATGTGGTGTTAGTGCCTAAGTCCAACGGGAAGTGGAGAATGTACGTGGATTTCCGAGATCTCAACAAAGCTTGCCCAAAAGACCATTATCCCCTGCCCGGATTGATCAACTGGTGGATTCCATCTCGGGCTTTGAACTGCTGAGTTTCATGGATTCTTACCAGGGATATCATCAAATTCCCTTGGCCAAGAGTGATCAAGACAAAGCCAGCTTCATCACCTCGGGAGGTACATTTTGTTATGTTGTAATGTCTTTCGGGTTGGAAAATGCAGGGGCCACTTACCAGCGTCTCATGAACAAAGTCTTTGAGAAGCAAATGGGCAGGAATGTGGAGGTGTATGTAGAAGACATTTTGGGCAAGTCTAAAGAGGTTGCGGATTTTATTGCTAATCTGGAAGAAACTTTCGCCACTCTGATGCATTACGGGATAAAGCTCAACCCTGCCAAATGCATTTTTGGTGTAAAGAGTGGCAAGTTTTTGGGTTTCATAATGACCGACCGGGGGATTGAGGTAAATCAGAAAAAAGTCAAGTCCGTGTTGTGCATGCCATCTCCCCGATCTGTCAAAGAAGTACAGAAGCTGACTAGGAGGATTGCCTCCCTGTCTCGATTTATATCTCGGTCAGCGCACATGAGTTATCCTTTCTTTTAGGTCCTAAGGAAGGCCTAACAATTCGGGTGGGATGAGAAATGTGAACATGCCTTCCAGGACTTGAAGATTCATCTTACAGAGCTCTCTGTATTGGTGTAGCCGGAGCCCGGGGAGAAGCTATTCGTTTATCTGTATACTACGGAGTATGCTGTCAGCTCAGTTATGATAAAAGAAGAAGGCTTTGATCAAAAGCATGTCTACTATGTCAGCCATGCTCTAAGAGGCCCCGAGCTCCGTTACAATGAAATAGAGAAGATTGTTTTGGCCTTGATCATGACCACCCGGAAGCTACGACCTTACTTTCTGTCACATCAAATCATTGTTCTTATCAATAGTCCTCTTGGCAGGATCATGACTCACTCAGAAGTATCCGTGAGGATGATCAAGTGGACACTAGAGTTGGGAGAATATGACATTGAATACAAGCCCTGGGTTGCCATCAAAGCGCGAGCCTTATCAGATTTCTTATCCGAGATGGTTCAACCCGAGGAAGAAGAAGTATCGAGAGTTTTTGTGGATGGGGCGTCTAGCCTTACTGGGTGTGGAGTAGAGGTTGTGATAATATTTCCCCCGGGAGAGAAGATTAAATTACCACTAAGGATTGATTCTCGGGTAACCAATAATGAGGTCGAATATGAAGCTGTCCTCGCCGGTATCCGAGCTACCCGGGAGGTTGGAGCTTCTCGGATTATTATGTACTCTGATTCACAGCTAATCACTCAACAGATAAAGGGCATTTATGAAACTAAGGATGACAGGATGCGCAAGTATCTACAGCTCATTCAAGCCCAAGTAGAAACCTTTGTGGATTGGAGTATTGAACAGATCCCCCGGAAGGAGAATGGAGAGGCTGATGCTCTGGCAAAAATGGCTGCCTCTTTGTCAGAGGTCAGCACCCGGGAAGTTTTGTATGTTTCTCGGTTGGTCCTTTCGACCGAAGAATAAATAATACCAGTACCCGAGAACTCCTGGATGACACCATTGATAAAATTCATTATCAATAATGAACTACCCGAGGACAAAGCCCGAGCTCAAAAGATTAAGAGACAAGCTCTCAGGTTTGTTCTCTTAAATAATGTCTTGTACAAGAGATCATTCCAGGGACCTCTATTAAAATGCTTATCTGAGGGAGAAGTGGATTATGTCCTCCGGGAGATCCATGAAGGATGCTGTGCTGAGCATCTAGGAGGAATATCTTTGGCCCGAAAGACGATGCTTGCCGGGTTCTGGTGGCCAACTCTTAGCCAAGATTCTGCTCGAGTGGTCCAGGCTTATGAGGGATGTCAACATCATTCAAATTTTCAACATAGCCCGGCCACTCTTATGAAGCTTATCTGGACTTTTTTCCCCTTTGATCAATGGGGTATGGATATTGTTGGCCCTTTTCCCATAGCCCGGGCTCAGAAGAAATTCATGCTGGTGGCTGTAGATTATTTTTCTAAGTGGGTGGAAGCTGAGCCCTTGGCCAAGATCACTGAGCAGGAAGTTTTGAAATTTCTATGGAAGAACATAGTATGCCGGTTTGGAGTACCCAGAAGATTGATCTCAGATAATGGAAGACAGTTTCAGGGCAAAAAAATTACATCCTGGTGCCGGGAAATGAAGATCACTCAGTCTTTCACCTCTGTTGCCTACCCGCAGGCTAATGGCCAGACAGAATTCGTAAATAGAGTCATTGTACAAGCATTAAAAACTATGCTGCAAGGCAAAAGAAAGGACTGGGTGAAAGAATTACCCAGTGTTCTCTGGGCATACAGAACCACTCCCCGGGCACCTACTCAAGAAACTCCTTTCAACCTGGTATATAGTTCTGAAGCAGTCCTTCCAGTTGAGATCGTTCAAACGTCTTCCCGGATAGAATCTTACCTGGACGACAATGATCAGATCCGGGCCATGGAGTTGGATTTGGTGGAAGAAAAAAGAGACCGAGCATTCATTCGAATGGAAGCATATTGGAGCCGGGTTATGAAATCATATAACAGGAAGGTCCGGATCCGAAACTTCCAAGTAGGGGATCTACTCATGAAGAAAGTCAACCCTGCCGGGGATGTGGGGAAGTTGGAAACTCGGTGGGAAGGACCCTATAAGATCACCCGGAGGGTCAGTTCGGGATCTTTTTATTTGGAAGATGCACATGGCCGTCTTCTCAAAAGGCCTTGGAATGTATTTAATTTAAAGAAATATTACGCTTGACAGATGTAATTATTTGATGGAAGAGATGATGAAAGATCTGTTTTCTCAAGGAGTTATGTATGTTTCTTATATCTTAACCTGGAGGGTACAAAGCCCCAGTTACATAAAAAGCCCAGGGCACTACACTCTAGCTCGGGGAACCACACCTCGACCATTCCCAAGTCCCGGGACATGCTCTCCGGCCCAAGGCTCCACACCTTGGTTCTTAAAAAGCATAGAGAACTACACTCTGACTCGGGGAACCACACATCGACCATTCCCAAGTCCCGTGACATGCTCCCCGGCTCAAGGCACCGCACCTTGGTTCTTAAAAAGCCCAGGGCACTACACCCTGGCTCGGGGAACCACACCTCAACCATTCCCAAGTCCCGTGACATGCTCCCCGGACCAAGACACCACACCTTGGTTCTTAAAAAGCCCAGGGCACTACACCCTGGCTCGGGGAACCACACCTCGACCATTCCCAAGTCCCGGGACATGCTCTCCGGCCCAAGGCTCCGCACCTTGGTTCTTAAAAAGCCCAGGAAACTACACCCTGGCTCGGGGAACCACACCTCGACCATTCTCAAGTTCCGGGACATGCTCCCCGACCCAAGGGACCGCACCTTGGTTCTTAAAAAGCCCAAGGCACTACACCCTGGCTCGGGGAACCACACCTCGATCATTCCCAAATCCCGGGACATGCTCCCCGGCCCAAGGCTCTGCACCTTGGTTCTTGAAAAGCCCAGGGAACTATACCCTGGCTCGAGAAACCACACCTCGACCATTCTCAAGTCCCGGGACATGCTCCCCGGCCCAAGGCTCCGCACCTTGGTTCTTAAAAAGCCCAAGGAACTATACCCTGGCTCGGGGAACCACACCTCAACCATTCCCAAGTCCCGGGACATGCTCCCCGGCCCAAGGCACCGCACCTTGATTCTTAAAAAGCCCAGGGCACTACACCCTGGCTCGGGGAACCTCACCTCGACCATTCCTAAGTCCCGGAACATGCTCCCGGCCCAAGGCACTGCACCTTGGTTCTTTAAAAAAAATGTCCAAGGCATTATACCTTGGCTCGGGGCACCACACTTGGACCAATCCAGATCCCGAAATATGCTCTTTTACCCATCTTTTCACACTTTGGTTATATATACAAAGGTTTTATACCTGGTTCTATGGTTTTTACTTCTCGGTCATTTGCTAAATATGGGATTTTAATACATTACGGGGATCAAGACCCCGGGTATTTATTTGAAGTTACCGGTTAGATTTCAACAATTTTTATGATCATTTGCACACGAGCAGTGTGGTTAGCCGAGTTGTGAAATAGTATAAAAAGTACAAACAGTGGAAAGAAATATAATTTCATTAAAAAGCCCGAAGGTAGGAATTACAGGAAAAAAACAAAGAAAAGAACAAGCCTAATCTATATTTACAGGCTCGGACTCTGGCTGTTCTTCTGGAGCCTCCTTCTCTTCTTCTCCATCCTTGGGAAGGGATGCTATAGCACGTCCAAAGTCCGGGAAATCTTCCCTATCCTCAGGTAAAAGCCCGGCCTCTTCAAACTGCTCTCGGTTCTTTTCAAAGACGATTTGAAAGAAAGGATAGGCCCGATCTTCAACTGCCTTCTTGAACTCGGAAGATTGAAGGAAGGAGGCCTGCCATTTGTCCTTATTGTATTCAGCCAGAGCCAAGACGCTCTCGGCTTTCTCTGCTCAGAATTGCTGCACCTCTGCCTGCTCGGATAGAGAACGGTTTCTCGACTCCGAAACAGATAGGGAACTTCGCAAATTTTCCTCCCGAATGGAGCATTCAGTGAGGTCATCTTTGACTTTGTCCAGGGCAGAGCGCAAGCCGGCCATTTCCTCCTCGTGAGTGGCTCGAGCCCGGGACAATTCCTCTTGAAGTTTTGCTTGAGTATCTTGGAATTGCCGGGCCCGGTTACCGAAAATGGTGGCAGCCGCAGCAACCTTCTCGAAGGCCGAGATCATCAGTTGAGCAGCCTGTTCAGAAGTCAGTTAGTAAAAGATAAACAATAAGCAGAACAAGAAAGATTCAACGGAAAAACTTACCGCCAAGAGCTTGTTCGAGCCCTCGAAAAGTTTGGCAGAAGCCCGAGAGTTCTTCAAACAAGCCTCCTCATCAGTAGTCAGGAGCCGTTTGAAGATCTTGAGTCCTGTTGATGAGGATCCCTCCTCAAAAATATTGACCCGGGAAGGCTGCTCGGTGAGGAAGGGCTGTTGGTTGGATTGTTGACGAGGGGAGTGGTTGACTGAGCTGCCTAAGATGAACTCTGACCCTCCTCCCGGTTATCCTCTACCAGGATCAGCCCCGGGCTTGAGATAGCCTTTCGCTTCCTCTGGATGAGGGGACATGGTCTTCAGAATCCTCCCGGGATTCGTCTCGAGTTGCCTCCTCCTCCTGGTGAGTTTCAACCCGGGTCAACGTAGCCTGCCGGGCTGCCTCCTCCTCGGCCTGTTTCTTCTCAGCTGCAGCCTTCCGGGCCGCCAGTTTCTTCTCCTTGGCTACCTTCTCGGCCGCCCATCTCTTGGCAAAAGTCTCCTACATTTTCGAGTTATCTGCACAGAACAAGAGGAAGGAAATATCAATACAAGTTGTAAATTTAAATAAAATGAAGTAAAGACAAGAAATAAGAATGTACCGGGTTGAGAGCCCGAGCCAGCTACTTCATCGATCACCCGATCTATCGGATCTTCAGCCCGGGCACTCAACCGGTAAGTAATCAGGTTCTCTTGGGCAATGAGGGTAGAGGAGGAGTATTTTTTATCCTCCACCAAAGTTTGGCTTCAGTTATAGAACTCCTCGAATTTATAAGCCTGGGGAAGGGCAGGTTGTTGGGGAAGAGAAGTGATGAAGCCGGTTTGACAGGAAAGAGGGGCTGGGAGTTGAATGAAAAAATATCTTCCTTTCCATCCCTTCTGGGAAGAAGGGATGTGATCAAGGAACCGGACATTAAGCCGGGCAGAAAGAGAGAAAGCATATTCACCTAATCTACAAACAAAATAGTAGTGAAGGATGAGGGAGTTAATTACAAGGTTATGCATTTTAAAAAGAACATAAACCGAAGCCATTATTCGGAAAGAATTAGGGTGGAATTGTTTGATAGGCACACCAAAGAACTTGGCGACCTCGATGTAAAAAGAAGGGATGGGAAACCAGAGACCATTTCTAACCTGGTCTCGGAAGAAGGTGGTAGAGCCATGGGGAGGTTGATCAGCCCTATCGGAGAAGCCGTGTATGAGAATAGAATAGGTGGAAGGAATAGCCCCCAAAGTTCGGAGTTCCTCATCTGCCCCAGAGCGCAAACTGCTGCTCATTGAGGTAAACCAAGGAACCCCCGGGGCCTCGGTAGAAGGAGGGTCAGAAGTCCGGGCTTTGCCCTTACCCTTGTCTTTTTTTGAGACTCGGGAAGTGCCCGAAGAAGAAGGTTTTGAAGAGGAGAGTTTGGTTTGATGAGCCATTGGTTTTTTGGAGGTTTGGGTAGGGAGGCGACGAGGAGGAGGAGACAGGGAAGAAGCAGAGCGCATCGCGGTGGACTCATCACCAGGAGAGCCTCGCGCATTCGCTCCAGAAGTTGAAGAAGTAGAATTAGACATAGTTAGAGGGAGAAGACTTACGATTTTTGGAGGAGAAGATGATTTGAAGTTTACAGATGGTGGGAGGTCGTCGGAGTCCAGAAATTTGCACGTCGGAAAGATGAGAGGAAAATTCGCAAGAGCTTCGCTGCAATTTTAAATTCGAAAGTGATTTTTGAAAAATAGGAGGGCTACTATATATAGGCGATGAAGAGAGATTTTAGCCGTTGATCTAAGTACGCATGGACGATCAAGATGAGCCTCGTAAATTGTACCGGGCATATGAAAGGATGTGCACATATATCAAAGTGTCAGACTTATCGGATTCTCGGAATATGAAACGATTTTTTGCCGGGAATTTAATGTTAAAGGCATACGTCATAATGACACCTTTTGGACTGCCCTAGGATACTAAGAGACATAATAGGCAAAGTCCGGGAGATATGAGGCCCCGACATCTCATGCAAAGACCGGGCAGTGTGAGACCCCGGCATCTTATTCCAAACCTGGGTAGGGTGAGCCCCCGCATATTATCTTGAGCTTAAGTGGTATCAGGCCCCGGTGTCTCCTCTCACCTATGGGATATTTGAAGCCCCCGATGCTTTTACACATTCTAAATTATGTTTCTACAAAGTACAAGTATGATTGATGGGGACAACGAGTAAGACTCTAGCCCGACTATTTTAGGGATGGCTGGTGATACCCCTATAAGGGTCCGGATCATCATTAACCCGGCTTATTACTCTGATAGCCAAGATTAGGGCCAATAAGCCGGGCACTTTCTGCAAGACCCGGGCACTTCCTCCCTACCCGGGTGATCGCCCAATAGCCCCGGCCCTCAGACATATACCCGGGTACCCTACTACCCGGGCCATCTCGAGAATTGCACCACACTCGAGTGTGATTGGTACAAGCCGTCTAATCTGTCAGAATCATTTGGGCTTGGAGTGTCCTAGAAGTCATCAGAAGCTACAAGTATGGGCAGTCGACTTGCCATACTTAGTAGGTGGCACGAGAATCGAGGTACCTACCCTATTTTTTTACTATAAATAATAGGTATTAATGCCATTTAATGACTCTGAAATCCTTTAACTCTCAAGCACTTACATATTTTCTCTCAAGTATTGCTTGTGTTCATCTTCAACCTGCTGACTTTAGCATCGGAGTGGCTACGCCGGACACTTCTCCGGCGCCCATTCACGAGTTCTTTTCTTGTTTGTAGGTGTTGTCACAGTCATTATCTTCACTCAAATTCCTAAACACTAAAAATTATTGATTTGATCCGTTGGAACTTCTTACCCGGCTCATCCATTTCAGCGAGATCACATCAATTGTCAATCTTGTTACATCTTCTTCCAAGCGCAATGCCGAGTAACAATCTTATCAAGTTAATAAAATTGTACGTTCTATTGTTGTCACTGAACGCGAGACTGGGCGAGGAGCTAATTAGATTGGTACTTTGCATCGAGCAGGTACTACTCATTGGAGCTCCTATTTTAATTCTATTTGTAGCTTGATAGATATGTATGATGCAACTATTAATGTGCTCGAAAACATTATCATTGATGGTACCTCTACTTCAATGCGCGGAGAAGCTGGTGGTTCATTAATAGTGATGAAGTCTTTTGATTTTATTTTTATTTTGCATTTGATGCATAAAATTATGGAGATCACAAATTTGCTTTGTCGTGCCTTGCAAAAAAAATCTCTTGATATGATAAGTGCAATGGATTTGGTATCTACGACTAATGAACTTTTCCTGAGATTGAGAAATGATAGTTTTGATATTCTTCTTTCGTGTGTAAAATCATTTTGCACAAGATTGGATATCGATATACCGGAGATGAGTTCTCTTATAATCATTCTAGTCGTTCATGCCAAAAAAAGAAACCATCACAGTTGAACATCACTTTCATTATGATATATTTAATGTTGCAATAGATTTTCAGTTGGAAAAGTTAAAATCTAGATTCAGTGATGAGATTGTTGAACTTCTAATTCTCATCTCTGCTTTGGAACCAAAAGATAATTTTAAATGGTTCAACATTGACAAGATTTGTATTCTCGCTGAGCAGTATTATCCCGAGGACTTCACTAAACAGAAAATGCATCATTTGAGGTGTCAACTACAACATTTTGAGCTCGATGTAGTTTGTCATGAAGATTTTCAGAAAATGTCTACTATCTCAGAATTGTACCGAGGGTTATTTGAAACAAAAAGGTTGCAATATTATAAATTGATTGAAAAGTTGATCCGTCTAGTTTTAACTTTGCCTGTTTCCACGACAACTACGAAGCGTGCATTTTCGGCTATGAAGCATGTTAAAACAATTCTTCGTAGTAAAATGGGAGATTGTTTTCTGACAAATTCTATGATTATCTACATTGAGATAGAGTTTGCTTCAAACATAGACTCAGATTCTATGATTGATGAATATTATACTTCGAAAAATCGTAGATCACATCTTCAATAGTAAGATTATGTCTACAGATTATCTTTGTATATTTTTTAGTTTTAAAATATTTAATCTAGTCATCTAACATATTAAATGAATGGTTTTAGAGATTTTAGTTTTATTTGATCTTCATTAAATTTTCTTGCAGGATGATGGAGATATAATGTTACATTGTCAATGTTTTGTCGGTTTCTGAATCTTACGAGTTCAATAACCAAATTAATGAAGATCTTGTTAATGAGAAACTTTTTGAGACTACGATGAACATGTATCATAGTTATGATTTTAATTGTTATGGATTATTTTGTTTTTTGTTAAAAAAATTTAGCTCGGGTAGATTTCAAATCATAGGCTGAGTAACTTCACATGTGTTATCATTAAATTTACATTTTCACAGCCTAAATTCCGAGGTTTTTATACCAGACGGCGCCATGCATGTGTTAGAGTAGATGCCCTGCAAGCCAACTGTTGCGTGGGGATTTTATTGACTCAGTTGTAATAAACAATCTTTATTTTAATATAATTCATTATTTTCATGGTTTGTTAATTCTTTATCTGTATACCCATGTTATCAGACATAGATAAAGATATTGATTATACTTTAATACAAATGAATCGTAATTCGATGTTGAAACTCGTTTGTGAACACTGTATGATCTAAATTCGTTTCTAGTCGATTCAGCCGCCTAAAATATGGATAAAGGTCGCTTGAGCTCGAGACTAGCATATTTGATATTGTGTACTGCGTTTCTTGGTAAGGGCATAGAGATGTCCAAACATAGAGATGGGTAGTCATATGATGATTATACCGAACAACCCTCACTCGGAATTTCCAAGTGGTTATCATTCATCGAGAGGATTAAGTCCGTGGTTATGATTGAACACAATTAGTCCTTACTACCCGGGACAACACTGAGGCTCTATATGCTAGGGCTATGCTTTGACTCGTTTACCTGCTCCAGAAGAGTTCAGGTGGCGAGGTTGGGTATAGTTGCGACACATATAGAAGCCAGTGCATTGTAGCCGGGGATTCACCGCTCACCTACGGGTGTGGATATCCTATGTGATCTGATGTAATAATAGTGCATGGAATCTCTGGCCAGAGTATGAGATGTACGTTAGAGAAGGAGTTCTCCAATAGTACACGCGATGCCACTATTATAGTTATCACATAGTGATCGAATTAATATGCAACTCTCGATGAACCAATGATTGCAGATTCGATTGGGATATATGAGATGAAGGGACCGTACTGTACGTTAATCATAATCGACTGGTTCTTGCAGGCACTATCAGTGATACCTAGGGGATCATGGGGTGATGCTACTAGACGCTCTTACCATGATCCGATTGGTGCAATCATAAATGAGTTCTGACAATTTTTATCAAGGTGTTAATGAAAAGAATGGGGCTAATTAGGGTAAAACCGAATAAAGGATTATGTCCTGAATCACAAAGAGTTGTGAACCCAATGCTAGCTGTATCCCTGAACCATTGAGGGTCACACAAGAACTGGATCGTTTGTTCCCGTTGAGAGAATAAATTCAAGAAGTTGAATTTATATTATATAGTAAATTCAAGGAGTTGAATTTATGATAATTAAATTTTGAGAGAATAAATTCAAGAAGTTAAATTTATAAAATTTGAGAATTTAATTTATTAAACTCAAATGTTGGGTTTATTAGATATTAAATTTTGGAGGTGAGATAAATTTAAGGAGTTGAATTTATAAGTTAAAAAATAAATTCAAATGTTGAATTTATAATGAATTTAATTAATTAAGCTCAAAAGTTGAGTTGATTAAATATTAAATTAAAATTGATGTGAAGTATATTTAATGGGCTTGTAGGAGTACAAGTCCAACACACTTAATAAATAAAATTTAATGGACTTTGATTAAATTAATTAAACTAGTTGGACTAGACCAATTAATTAATCAAGCTCATTAATGTTAATTATATGTTTTAGGTCATGGGTTAATTATAAATAAGTGTTGAGAAGTCAAAATCCTAGCCACCACCCACCATAATTTCGAGAATCCCTCCTCCAAAAGAAAAAAAATTCGTCCACCTCTCTTGAGGAAGAAGTTTGGGTCGTCTCTCAAACTTTGATCTCCTACGTAAAATCTCTTTCATATTCTCTAGTGCAATTTGGAAGAGGATCAAACGATCTAGTCGTGGACTTGATAGGAGGATCAAACAAAGAGTTAATCGAAGAAAGTTCGTAGGGATTCATCAAGAGCTAATCCGTTTATACCGGATTAGTTGGAGCCACGTGATTTATTCATCAAAGATATAACGATTATAACGCCCTATAAATGTTTATCTTAAAACCATATAAGTGCCCAAACATAAACATATTTTGATTGTCAAAATAAATTAAAAATTTTAAAACTTTCGCTGCGTTTGGGCGCGTAGAAAACCGAGATCCAACAGTGGTATCAGAGCCAAGGTTTTTCTAAAACATATGGTTTTTATATTGAATAATTTGTTTCTAACAACACAAGAAAATTTTCAGAAAAATTGATGCACCATCAAAAGTATTTTTTTTTCAGGAAAAAAAAAATTTGTATCTGCCTGGAACTGTTCCAGGCAGACCTGCGCCCAGGGCAGCGCTATCAGCGCGTGGCTGCGCGCACGGCAGGCGAAGCACGGCGTGCGGAGCGTCTGCACGCCGTGCGATGCCCTGCGCAGCGCGCAGCGTGTGGAGCGTCCGCACGCTGAACGTTGCGCCACACGCCCTAGCGCGCACAGGAGTGCCGCCACTGCCCGAAACGTTTGGGCAGCGGGCGGGCAACGAGGGTGGCTATCCGAGATCGTCTCTGGAAGCGTGCTGAATGGTGGGCTTGAATTGTTTGGGACCAGAGTGCAATTTTCTGATTTTTCAAATTTTTGGGCAAAATTGATATTTTTGAAAATTGGTTCAATTTTTTTTTGGAAAATTACTTTTTGGAAAATTAAAAATTTTCTTGTAAAATAAATAATTAGAATATGATTTTAATTATTTATGGTATAATTGAGTTTTACAAGAAATCAATTATTATGGTTTTAATTGGAAATTAAATAAAGGTTTTATTTAATTTATTAAATTCTTTAATAATTGTGGTGGCTAGTGATAAAACTATTAGATATATGATTTATCAATTAATTAAATTAGTTTAATTAAATTGATGTTAATATTTGATATTAAATGAATGAAGGATGATCGAGAGCCTTGACCAATGTGTTAGGTGTATGTTAGGATATTTTACTGTTTTTTTCATTTTTTAAATATTTGATATTATTAAAATGAGCCTGGTTTATGGCCCGTTCCCATCCCATGAGATGTATCCCTTATGTGTCATGGCTATTTAAATGTAATTATTAGAAATAGTGGGAGATCAAGACTGGAAGATGGTGGGTCCAATGGACGAGATGAAGACATATTAAATATTGGAAGCTCTTGTAATAGTTGCATTTGCATCCCTGCATTCACCTAGATTTTGGACTTGGATCCATGTATGGCTCACATGGATCTAATAGTGCTGGCAATCGATCATCCTTATTTATTGTTGAATGTCATATTATGATATATATGCGATATATAGTAGTATGCATGTATGTATATTATTAGATAGTATGTATATTATTAGATAATATAGTTGCATGGATCCGGCAAACATACAAACTCGTGGCATGCGTTTTTAAAAATTAAAATGATGACACAATTTTAAAATTAAAATCCCTCATTTTGAATATGATTTGAAATTCATATCAAACCGTAAAAGTTAAAATTAAAAGAGTTTAATTTTTCCCTGCCTTCCATCAACTGTGGTTGCATGTTGATCGCTACCCACGGACAGTGTCTGGCTCATATTATTGGGGAGGCCTGGAAGCCGGAAAGCTGTGACTTCCACCGGACATATGATGTGAATTGAGTGGAAATCCCACTGATTTTGGCTCATATTATTGGGGGAATTCATGGCGACCGTCTACTACAATTCAATATTGATGGGTCTATTTGACACGCGAAAATAAACGGCGTCATATTATTGGGTCCTTATTAAACGTGAGGCAAAACACACAGAGGTTGCATAGGGATGCTAATTGGATTCTACCTTTTAGAAATTATAATTGGCTGATATTATTCGGGATTATAATTGGCTAATTGGACTCTACGTGCCACTAAGGAAATACGATTTCTCTTTTTCATCAGAGGATGGTGGAAATGTCAAAATAGTGGGAGAGATATTTATAAAATAAAATCCATATTTTATATCTTAGAATTATTTTAAAATTATCAGCAGCCATTATTCTGTTTCCATATCAGTATATTTTTGATTTCGTCACGTAATCCATTTTTATTATTAACAAGCTAATCGAATCTAATTTTCAAGACTGGTTGGAAAAATTGTTCTGAATTCGGAGAAAATGGCATACACACTATTGTCAGTCCTGCTGAACTGACAAAGCATGCAGGATGGTAGGACCATAGTATGCAAGCTAAAGTGTAACATGCTCTCTTCTATGTCAAATGAACTGTAGGGACAATTTGAGAAAATGTTGAATGCTGCTGACATTCGAATGCACGTGCAAGAGTTGCATGGTGCATGAAACTCATACAATGATGCGCATTACTTTCAAGGAGCTCATGACTACACGTATGCAAGATGAGCCTTTGGCCCATGAGCGTGATGTACGTATGACTGGCTTATTGAGAATGTGGTGGGCCTGGAATATGTGATTCCTAATGAGTTACTTGATGACATCAAATTGTTGTCTTTCTCTTCCTCATTTGATGGGGTTATGGTGAACTTCAATTTGAATAAGATAGATGATAGCCTTGAAGAGTTAGTCAATACGCTTATGACTTATGAGATCACCATAAAACATGAAATTGTTGTTTTTCTAATGGGCCTCTCGTCAGACGAAAAATAGCCCATAAGGTAAGGGAAAGAAATGTTCTGCTCCTCACAATAAAAAAATAATCCCAAATAAGAGGCAAACTCTGAAGCACTCTTAAAGGGCATACAAAACTCGATAAGTCAGAACATATTTATTTCACTGCAAGAAGTCCGAACATAAGAAATTATATGCGCCAGAAATATTCTGGAAATGATAAGTGAATGTCCAAGTAAACACGATTTCAACAACAAACAAAAGAAAGTTAGATGATCCAAATCCCGCACAAATATGGCACGTTAGACTATGTCACATTTTCCAAATAAGGATGCACAAACTAGTGGGAGAATGCATGTTTGACTTGTCAGACATAAATTCTCTACCTGCTTGTAAGTCATGTCTAAAAATAAAAATGACAAAGACTCCATTCAATGGAAACGTAGAACGTGCGCATGGTCTACTGGATTTGATTCACACAGACTTTTGTGGCCCGCTAAGTGTTAGCACTAAATATGGGCGATCCTACTTCATTACCTTTACTGATGACCATTCGAGATATGAGTATGTTTATGAAACACAAATCTGAAGCATTTGAAAGGTTCAAAGAATTCAGATCTGAATTAAAAAAACAGCTAGAAAGGAGTATTAAGACACTTCGATCTGATCGAGGTGGAGAATACTTGAGTGATGAATTTTTGGGTTATCTAAAAGAGAATGAGATTCTCTCACAGTGGACTTCACCAGCAATACCACAATTGAATGGCGTTTCTGAACGTCGTAATCGAACCTTGATGGACATGGTTCGATCCCTGATGGGATTCACTGAATTGTGTACATCGTTTCGGGGCTTTGCGCTTAAAACTGTGGCAATGTTGTTGAATAATGTCCATACTAAAGCAGTGGATAAAACACCATATGAGATATGAATGGGAAAAACTCCCAAATATTCTTACATGAGAATATAAGGATGTCTTGCTTACGTGAAGCAGACAGTGGGAGACAAATTGGATAGTAGATCCACTTTGTGCTACTTTGTAGGATATCCAAAGAATTTTGTTGGATATTATTTCTATCATCCCACTGAAGCAAAATTGTTTGTTTCAAGAAATGCCACTTTTTGGAAAAGGAATTTCTATTATAGAAAAAGCAAGATGATAGAACTTGAAGAAATTCAAGATACTCCCTCAACTATAGTAATTGAACCTAATCACCAACAACGAGTAGTTGAAGTACAAGCTCCTAGAAAGTCTGATAGGGTTATGAGACCACCTGCAAGATATACGCTTCTTCATGAAAAAGGCCATGATGAGTCTTGTGTTGGATGTGATCCAATGAATTTCAAAGAAGAAATATCTGATACCGATTCAATCAAATGGCCCGAAGCCATGCAGTCAGAAATGGACTCTATGCATTCAAACCAAGTCTGGACATTAGTGGATCCACCTGAGGGAATCGTTTCTATAGGATGCCAATGGATCTACAAAAGAAAGCTTGGGGCGGATGGGAAGGTAGTGACCTTCAAAACAAAACTGGTTGCAAAAGGTTATACTCAAAGGCAAGGAATTGACTATGAGGAAACTTTTTCACCAGTTGCTATGTTTAAGTCCATTAGAATACTATTAGCCATAGCAGCATGGTATGACTATGAGATATGACAAATGGATGTAAAGACTGCATTCCTCAATGGAGACATCAAAGAAGAAATTTATATGTCTCAAGTTGAGGGATACACATCAGTAGGAAGTGAGCATAAGGTATGCAAACTTCAGAGATCAATATATGATCTCAAGCAGACATCAAGGAGTTGGAACCTCAAATTTGATAGCACTATCAAAGAGTTTGGTTTTGCTAAGAATCCTGAAGAACCGTGTGTGTACAAGAAAGTTAGTGGGAGTGCAGTGACATTCCTAGTACTTTATGTTGATGATATCCTGCTCATTGGGAATGATGTAGGATTATTGTAATCAACTAAAGTATGGTTTGCAGGTAAATTCTCCATGAAATACATGACATTCCTAGTATGGTTGCAGGTAAATTCTCCTATGTATTGAGAATACAAATGTATAGAGATAGATCGAAAAGGATGTTGGGACTCACCCAAGCCACCTATATCGATACCATTATAAAGCGATTCTCTATGGAAGAATCCAAGAGATGATATTTATCAATATGTCATGGTGTTACTCTATCTAAAGCTATGTGTCCCAAAACTGATGAAGAGATATAGATGATGACATGTATTTCATATGTGTCAGCCATTGGTAGTATCATGTATGGTATGATATCGACACGTCCTGATGTTGCTTACGCTTTGAGTGTTACAAGCAGATATCAGGGGAACCCTGGTCCAATGCATTTGAAGACCGTGAAAGATATTCTTAAGTACTTGAGAAGGACTAAGAACTTGTTCATGGTCTATGGGGGTGGAGAATTAAAATTGGAAGGCTACACTGATTCTAGCTTCCAATGTGATGTAGATGATTCGAAATCGACCTCTGATTTTGTATTCATGCTTAATGGTGCGGCTGTATCTTGGAAAAGTTCCAAGCAAGACACCGTTGCGGATTCCACCACAGAAGCTGAATACATTGTTGCATCTGCTGCAGCCAAAGAGGCAGTTTGGATGAGGAATTTTGTCCAAGAGTTGGGCGTTATTCCTAATGGAGTTGATCCAGTCCCGGTGTACTCCGACAACACTGGTGCCGTTGCGCAACCAAAGGAACCAAGGTCTCATCAACGATCCAAACATGTACTGAGGAAGTTCCACATCATCCGGGAGATTGTGGGAAGAGGAGATATATCAGTCGAAAGAGTCCCCTCTGCAGATAACGTTGCTGATCCACTTACAAAGCCCTTACTAGAACCATTGTTTGAAAAGCATCGCGAAGCAATGTGATTAAAGTTTATGGGTAGTTGGCTCTAGGGCAAGTGGGAGATTGTTAGAGTAGATGCCCTGCAAGCCAACTGTTGCCTAGGGATTTTATTGACTCAGTTGTAATAAACAATCTTTATTTTAATATAATTCATTATTTTCATGGTTTGTTAATTCTTTATCTGTATACCCATGTTATCAGACATAGATAAAGACCTTGATTATACTTTAATACAAATGAATCGTAATTCGATGTTGAAACTCGTTTGTAAACACTGTATGACCTAAATTCGTTCCTAGTCGATTCAGCCGCCTAAAACATGGATAAAGGTCGCTTGAGCTCGAGACTAGCATCTGTGATGTTGTGTACTGCGTTTCTTGGTAAGGGCATAGAAATGTCCAAACATGAAGATTGGTAGTCATATGATGATTATACCGAACAACCCTCCCTCAGACTTTTCAAGTGGTTATCATTCATCGAGATGATAAGTCTGTGGTTATAATTGTACACCATTAGCCTTACGACCCGGGACAACACTGAGGCTCTATATGCTAGGGCTGTGCTTTGACTCGTTTACCGGCTCCAGGAGAGTCATCAGGTGGCGAGGTTGGGTATAGTTGCGACACATATAGGAGCCAGTGCATTGTAGTCGGGGATTCACCGCTCACCTACGGGTGTGGATATCCTATGTGATCTGATGTAATAATAGTGCATGGAATCTCTGGCCAGAGTATGAGATGTACGTTAGAGAAGGAGTTCTCCAATAGTACACGCGATGCCACTATTATAGTTATCACATAGTGATCGAATTAATATGCAACCCTCGATGAACCAATGGTTGCAGATTCGATCGGGATATATGTGATAAAGGGATCGTACTGTACGTTAATCATAATTGACTGGTTTTTGCAGGCACTATCAGTGATACCTAGGGGATCATGGGGCGGTGCTACTAGACGCTCTTATCATGATCCGATGGGTACAATCAGAATTGAGCTCTGACATTCTTGATCAAGGTGTTGATGAAAAGAATGAGGCTAACTAGGGTAAGCCCGAATAAAGAATTATGTCCTGAATCACAAGGAGTTGTGAACCCACAGCTAGCTGTATCCCTGAACCATTGAGGGTCACACAAGAACTGGATCGTTTGTTCCCGTTGAGAGAATAAATTCAAGAAATTGAATTTATATTATATAGTAAATTCAAGGAGTTGAATTTATGATAATTAAATTTTGAGAGAATAAATTCAAGGAGTTGAATTTATAAAATTTGAGAATTTAATTTATTAAACTCAAATGTTGGGTTTATTATAAATTAAATTTTGGAGGTGATATAAATTTAAGGAGTTGAATTTATAAGTTAAATAATAAATTCAAATGTTGAATTTATAATGAATTTAATTAATTAAGCTCAAAAGTTGAGTTGATTAAATATTAAATTAAAATTGGTGGGAAGTATATTTAATGGGCTCGTAGGAGTACAAGTCCAACATACTTAATAATTAAAGTTTAATGAACTTTGATTAAAATAATTAAACTAGTTGGACTAGATCAATTAATTAATCAAGCTCATTAATGTTAATTATATGTATTAGGTCATGTGTTAATTATAAATAAGTGTTGAGAAGTCAAAACCCTAGCCACCACCCATCATAATTTCGAGAATCCCTCTTCCAAAAGAAAAAAAATTTGGCCACCTCTCTTGAGGAAGAAGTTTGGGTCGTCTCTCAAACTTTGATCTCCTACGTAAAATGTCTTTCATATTCTCTAGTGCAATTTGGAAGAGGATCAAGCGATCTAGTCGTGGACTTGATAGGAGGATCAAACAAGGAGTTCATCGAAGAAAGTTCGTAGGGATTCATCAAGAGCTAATCCGTTTATAACGGATTAATTGGAGCCACGTGATTTATTCACCAAATGTATAACGATTATAACGCCCCATGAATGTTTATCTTAAAACATACAAGTGTTCAAACATAAACATATTTTGATTGTCAAAATAAATTAAAAATTTTAAAACTTCCGCTGCGTTTGGGCGCGTAAAAAATCGAGATCCAACAGCATGTGCTTAAAGCAATTCAAGAACCCACCATTTCTTAACTCAATTCGAGAGAAATTTCTTGAGACGGTGGGCTGCCTACAAATTTAGTGCTATTTAACGCATAAATGTGGTTCTATTGGATTTCATTCTGAATCCAACAGCAAGCATGAAGCACACACTTCACGCCTTGGGGGTTTGCTGGGGGCTGGGGAGTGGGTTTGTTTTCTAGCGTGTCACTGAATGAGAAGGGTGGTGTCGTATGGTGATGGCTCACATTTAATTATGGGCAGTAATGGGCTTTTATTTCATTCTTTCGTCATTTTAAATTATGATTTTTGGTATTTTTTTTCAAGATAGGAAACTTTTTCTTCGCACGTAAAGCATCTGGGATTCTTGGTTCACTATTTATTAGTGCTGGCTAATTTTTTTGGGTTTGTTTGGCGGGCATTCAAGTTTTCTGATATGTAATCACATTTTGTGGCGTATCGGGAGGTGGTAAAATCAAGTGTTTTTTTACTGCACTTTTTTGGTTCTACATTTGTCATTAATGTCTCCATTGACCATGCAGCTCAAGCCATTTTACTCTAGTTCCATTCGATACATTTCTAAGGCCATCTCCAATCCATATCCTCTATTTTTCATCCTCTATCCTCCAAAATAGAGATCCATGATCTCTATTTTCAAACACATTCTCCAACCCATATCCTCTAAATATTACCAAATACTCTATTTCTTTAATTATTTCATTTTCAACTCATATCCTCTAAATATTACCAAATAATTTTTTTTAATTTATTTCATTTCCGAACACATACACACATATAATTAATTAATTTCATAATATATTATTTAACTAAACTTAATTAATTCGCTAAACATGGCACAACTACATGTAATTCGCTTATTAATTTTCAAAAGGACTATATGGCAATTTTTAAAATATCTATTTTGTAATTATTTTTCACTCCTTTTCAATCCTCTATATGAACAGTGATACTCCATAAATAGAGAATCACTGTTGCATACTCTAAAATGGAGGAAACAAATAGAGTACGGTTGGAGAAGATTTCATCCTCCATAATGAAGGATTCCTTCGTTATGGAGGACGGTTGGAGATGCTCTAAGGAACTTAGTATAAAAGATTTGGAGAAATTACACCTCGGCTTTTAAGTAATCAATTTTGTTGGATTTCTACTGTGCTTTTTTGGAGTTTTCTTTTATTAAGAATTGCCACTGTTTCATATATATCTCTCCCGAACACCTACTTTATATCCTCATTTTCGGGCTCTTTTTATCAGGCAAGTTAGTAGCTGGATTCTTGGTTTGTTCTATGCTTCATAGATTTTTCTTACTTTCTGTTTGATGCAACAATAAAAGCAAAATCTTTGCATCAGGGAACCATTTTTTTCGTACTCAACCTACAATCCTTCCACGTTTTTTCGTTTCGAGTTGCGTTTATCACCTTTTTTTCTTAAAGGGTTTTCCTTGTGGTTCTCATATCTGTTTCTTTAGTGCAAATTTGAGAAGTTTTTGTCCATTTAAACTCCTCCGTCAGTCCGTTGGTTTCTTGTAGGAGGAATTTGCTTATTTCCCCCCTCTTTCCTGTCCACAATTCTGTTCTTTCAACTTTCTTTCTTCGTAGTTTCTTGGAAAGTGGCTTATTCCGTATTTCCTTGTTTCTTGAAATGCGTGGAACGCTTGTTTTATATCTCTTTCATATTGCTCTGCTTGCATTTTTTCAGGTCTTATTTCCAGATACAAAAATCTTAATTCCCACTCCCGTGAGTACTTCTCTCAGTCCATTACATTGAGTGAGCTAAATGGATTTCCATGAAGAAGTGGAAGTGTCGTTTTCTTTGAGAGAAATGGAGGATTCTGATGAGGAACACCACGAAAACGGGGCTGTCGTAAATGGTAACACTTTCATTAGGCACTCTTCTCACCAGCAAGGCATCAACAACAAGGCATCTCTAGCATGGCTTGATTTGAGAGTTTTTTATGTTAGATTCAGCAAATGTGTGATTCAGGATTATTCAATTCCTGAATGTCTTACAGTGAACTACGTTCCATTGAATCGGGATACTCTTTTAGAGATCAATGGTATTAGGACAAGCATATATGCTGATGGTGTGTCATCCCTTTTGAAAAGGGACAGATTAGATAAACGATCCGAGGAGGTTACTTTTGTGAGTACCGATAGTATCAGGATGGCAGGGAGTGTGAAATTTGAGATTTTTTGTAAAGATGTGCTGGTTCTATCTGGGACGTTAGAGCTCTGTCCTAGCAATGGATTCATCTGTGAGTCGAAATACCATTGGCAGGGTTGGAGTATGAATTGTGAATCAGATGTACATGTCGAGGCTGGGTTTTTTAAGGGGAATCAAAATCATCATGCGGGTTTGGATTCAATTTCGCCGGCTATCGAGGTTTATGTGGCTGGTTGTTACTCAAGTAGTCCTATTATATTGACTAAAACTTTGCAGATTGGTCACGGGAAGAAGCAAAGGAGGAGAGGGATGCTGGATTCTATTCCAGAATATGAGGCAATTTTAAGTAAGAAAGGTGATTCCTCGGCTGCCTTCGGAATCCAGGTACCTGTCATCGGATTAGTGGATTCATAAAAAAATTTGCTTCAATGGAATTTGGTTACCCTTTTGATTTATTTGCTTGTTAGAATGTGGGATTTTCTTGTTTAGCAAGTCTTGGCCTTTGCATGGTTGCTGAACAAAAATGAACAATTCTTGCAGAAAATCTTCTTGGTACCACAAATCTTGGGACATAGTTAAAAACATGTCCTAAAATTTTCAGGATAGTGAAATCGATGATGGCACGTGTTTCAATGCAGAAGAATCATAATTATAGGCCTTAATATCTTTGTCATATGGTATGCAATTTTCAACCTCAACAGGGTCCACTAGTGCAGATGATAACACACATATGAAACATAAGTATCACCTTGCAGTAGTAATTAATTCGAAATGGATCTTTACAGAAATTTACGCATAAAATATTACAGTTTTTTAATCTAGAGAACTTGGGGATCCTCCCTTATTTGGAACTTTGAACGCTAACAGTTTTTTAAGGGAGGAAGCTAACAGTTTTTTAATCTAGAGAACTTTTACACATGGTTGCTTTCTCAATGCATGTGTCCATTCGAGTCGATCCTCCCTTATTAGCAACCATGTGTAAAGCTAACAGTTTTTTAATCTAGAGAACTTTTACACATGGTTGCTTTCTCAATGCATGTGTCCATCTATAAATACCCCTTTCGAGGCCATAGCTGCATGATGCATTGATGTGGTTCTTGGTTTCGCATGGTTATCACCTCCTTAAATTTTGCTTCATATCATCTACTTAAACTTGAAGAAACAAATCAAATCGTGAAAACTAGACCTAGTTTACCAGACTAGTTCGGTTTTAATGAACTAGTAGCAATTTCTCAAGTATCAAATTCTTGTTTTCTGAATGTTTTTCCTCTTATGTTTTGTTCAAACACTAAAAGATAACAAAACTAGAGTTCCCACTGACTCTTTTCCTGCACCGTGCATTTTGCAGTCTCAGAATGGCCTGGAGTACAAACTGGAAGAGGAAGGTAACTGCAGTCTATGTTCAGGAATGGAGAATTTCGAAGGTGAAGATGGAGAATTATCATGGTTCAATGCTGGAGTAAGAGTTGGTGTAGGCATTGGCCTCAGTGTTTGCCTTGGCGTCGGGATAGGAGTTGGATTGCTCGCTCGAACTTACCAAGGAACGGCCAGAAACTTTGCAAGGCGCCTAATGTGATTTGTTTCTTTGTCCCAAACAGTTCGATTTGGTCTACTGTAGGGTCGTGTGCCCTCACGCTGAGCAAAAGCAAAAAGAGGATCACCTAACCCAATGTAGGTGTAGAAGCTGACAATAAAATCTCTAATTCTGTAACAATGGAGAGTTAGCCGAATATCATGAAGACTTGACGTCCCAAGTCCAACCTGTCTAGCTCTTTGTTTTTGTTATCGAGTCGTTCTTTCTAATGAAGCTTGTGTAGTCTGATGAAACTATATTTCTTCTGATGCCACGTTAATGTTCTGTGGAATAAGATTTTGGAACTTTTGGATACATTACCAATCTAGACACTTTACAAGGTTTAGCTTTCTCGTTGCATCTCTTTTGGTTGCTTGTTCTTGTAATAATCGATACATGTTCCATTACAGTAACAGAATCAGGTCAGACTTGCCGAGAACATTATATTTGTCTCTCAAGTATTCTCACATGGATCCATGTAAAGCCAGTTTTTTCGATGCTGCCGAACGTCATCAGCCAAATCTGATCATATGGTGGTCAGATCTAGCCCCTCCATACTAGGAGGTGGTCAGTCTATGCTAGCATCGCAGTAGCTTGTTGAGCCAGTCTATGCATGGTAGACCATCATCTTAAGTAGCTACAAGAATGTTTCTTCCATCTTATGAAGCTATTCCTCCCATTCTACTAATAGAAAAATGGGGTCTTGTAGTATTCATATAGGTGGCAAAGAGTCTCTGGCATATACAACCAAATTATAACTCTAGAATCGGATATGGAACGGGTGTCACAGCATTCACAGAGATGGCAAAGAGTCTCTGAACCATAACTTAAACACAGCACTGGAATCCGATATGGAACAGGTGTTACAGTACTCACATAGGTTCCAAAAGCACATAAAACTATACATTCACGATTTAAACAAAAAAAGTATCTGAACTCTACAACTCAAAGTTCTAGAACAGAAACGACACGCAAGTTCGCAACCAGTCAATAATCATGAAATGGTTGCCTTCGAGTTGATAAGTAGGTGGTCATTGCTGCAGAAAATATACAAACTGCTCGCTTTGCAGAAGATTTATGCACCATTCAAGCAGGAGTTCCCAAGCTTTTATATAAACATTGCAGGGTCACTCACATGATTCAAACTGTTGGGGTCTGTTTGCACGACGAAACCAAGTAGTAAAAGCCGCAACCAAATGAGGGCAGTCATCACCGACACGAGTTGAAAAGCGAAGACACTGCTGTAGCAAGTCTTGAGAATCTGACATAGGAAGAGTTGATATAATTCTCAAGAATGTTTCTTCCAGCTCGAGGTAGAGTGTTTTGTGATTCGGCCCCATAGGCGATGACACACTTTCTCTGTCTTTGTCTTTGCATATTATCAAAACCGGGAGCCAATCTCTTACAAGATTCATTCTCACCTGTTGTGCACACTTGAGCTGTAAATTGACAGGTTCTATAAAATTTTGAGTAACAGCATGTGATGGATTTTCTAGCACATAAAAACATGAAACCAAACTAGGAAAAACAGTACAACACAGTGTATAATTGAATTGCGACTCCTCCCCAAATCAATAAATAGTTCCCAGAAACAGAATAGACAATATCAGATGGATTCAGGATGTCTTGTAAAACATTGGTCGACATCTGAAGGATAAAGGCAAGTATATTTGGGAGAAAACCTGTCTAGTGGCCAAAACACTGCCCGTTGCGACAGCATTAGCAAGCTTGCTAGTGCACCGAAGCACGACAGAAGGAAGTCCCGGAAGCATATTTCTCCAAGGACCTTCATGAAACGCCTTGTGCAAGTCTGCAGTAAAGGAAGCCAGCTCGCTCCAAGCCTTCACAGCCGAGTCCGCAACTTTCAGCTCAAGCATCCTCTCCACCAACCACAACAAGTGTTTCCCATAATTCATAGCAGTGTACAGATTCACCTTCTGAATCGCCTCCGGTGCAAGACGATTTGCTCTAAAGTCGGGACTCGAGTACTCCTCCATGGCCTGCTTCACTATTCTCAAATTCTTCTCAAACTCCTTATGCAAAACCCTTCTTGCTAACTCCTTAGAGGAAAAATCCTTCAGCAGCTTCACAACAAACGCTTTCCCGGAGGCCATGCTAGGGCTATTGTAGATTGCAGTACGTACTAACCCGTGAAGCATTTCCTCTGATGAATCACTCTTCGCCGGAGAAACCCTAGCAAGAAGCTCTTTGGATTCTTGGTCACTCAGTAAAGGAATCAAATCCAAAATTTTTTCTTCTTCATCTTCATTCCACGGCACTGCCTCCAGGAATTTAACACATGCCTTAATGCAATCCTCGAAGAGTAATTCAAGCGCAATCGGAAGTATACTGAGGACTGTGGATACGCTACCAATCGAGGACAACAAATCATCGGAGTAAAGCAGCTGGAGAACTTTCAGGTAATTGTCGATGGAATCAGCAGTTTCCGGAACCGAGAGACTGAATCGATACTGCTTTCGCGAATTTCCTGAATTGTTCGAAGAGAAATCATCCTGGTGCTGCCACCGTTCCGACAGGAACGCAGCGAAATACTTCGAGCGGCGAAGAACGAGAGAATGAAGATGTAACTGAATCTCGGCCCGATCGACGGTGGTAGCGGGGAGTTTTTTGGTATCGGAGGAGGCGTCGGACGATACAAAAAGCGGAGTTCCACGATCGGGGTGAAGGCGGAGGATGACGTCAGCAGTCGCTGCGTCGTTGAATCCGCCACCGCAGGCGGAAGCGACGGGGTGGAGAGAATAGGGAGACGATTCGATGGCGGAGGAGAGGCAGTGATTGGTATCCACGCGCTGCCTCTTCTTCGGTGCGTCGGAGGTAGCTCCGTCGCAGTTGCCGCATCCACCACGGGACATCAAAAAAGATAATGAAATGGGGAAGGATTTGGATGAGGATGGTTACTTGATGAACGAAAACATTTTTCACACTGAAAATAAGGGAAATTTGGTAATTCACAAAAATGTACTGATCGTAATTTTATTATTTTGTTCATAAAAATAAAAACCCAAATTAATCAAAATAAAAATTGTACCTCAAACTTAACTCGCACATAAAACTTTATCTCAAACTCAGATATGTAAAACTCGCCTATTAACCTAAATATGTAAAAACTCAACTCAAATATGAAAAACTCAACTCAAATTCGATCCAAATGTGAAAAACTTTATCAAGATATGAAAAAAGCGACCCAAAATATGACAAATTCGACTCATGCTCGATCCAAATGTGAAAATTTTAACCAAATACGAAAACTTTGATCTAAATAAGAACAAATCGACCCAAATTCGATATGTATATAATTATTTACGTAAATATTCAATCAAACGTGAACTAATGCATTGGGAAGACATTTAGTTGTGCAAAACACATGGTTCGAATCTTGATTTGGTCAAAATATAATGCTAATTTTTTATTTTTATTTTAACAACAAGCATGTGTAAAGACCATCTTGTCCTTTAAGTCACTGTCTTTTACCAAATTAAAAAAAGTCAGACTCTCTCCGAATTAAAATCAATCGGTGGAGAGTCGTATATAATTTAATGATATCTGAATATAATAATAATTGTTATTATTAAACTAACAGTTGGCTAATACCGAAATCAAGTCAACCTAGATCGGTTTATGAGTCCGGATCAGTGAGTCTTTGCGATGTGATCACTAAAATTATCTCAGAGGCAATGATAAACAGCTTCAAAGTATCATTTCAATTGAACAAAGTGCATTTGTGTAGGGACGTTTAATAACTCATGATAATATCATTGTAGCTTTTGAGTGTCTTCATACTTTGCATGAGAGATCTCGAGGCAGAGAAAGTCTGATGACTTTCAAGTTGGATATGATCAGGCTTATGATAGAGTTGAATGGATGACCGACTGTTTCGGTTGGGAAAAAATCTAGCAAGTGGACTAGGTCAAGTTATAGTAAATGGACGACAACTCCAAGTATCGATCCCACATAAACTATTATTTAAATACCAAGATCTAACTTATTCGATTTAATCTAGGCAAATAATAACAAGTGATTTGATGATAATTTAAACTAATTAATTTAAATTAAATTATGCTAAATTAATGACTAAGAGCGAAATTTCAGAACAGGTTGACACTTGGGAAATTTTCAAATTCAACAAAATGATCGGAGCACACAACGGTCCAAACTTTGATTATTGTCACGCATTAGAATTAATTAACCACAGATTATTCGATGATACGATGAAATTCCCTGGATTAACTATAAATCTATTTCTAGAATTTATAATCCTATTTTCGTTTAACAGTCCAATTATTTCTAATTGAATTTAATCAAACAAAAACTGCATTATTCAACGATGGAATTACAGATGTCGCCTAAAATCGCACATTGAAACCGAATACTATTTCTAGTCGATTTAACCGTGTGTTGATTAATATTTTTGAAGCTAAATTTAATCTATTCTCTTTCGAGTCAAGATCAAACAACAAACATGCAAATTGTTAGAGTAGGTGCCGGTCGAGCCAAGTGTTGGCCGAGGGTTCATGTTTAAACTCTATGTATAAACAATCTTTATTTTAATAATATTTGAAATTATTGTTTTGGCACTTTTTTATCTGTATACACATGCTAGTTGCATAGATAAAGCCCTTGAATATACAAATATTAGAAAGAATATGAGATGCTCATATGATGAGTATCATGAAACTCATATTTGGAATACTGTATATTCTAAACAGTTCCTAGTCGATTCAGCCGCCGCTAAGAAGGATATAGGCCGCTCGAGTTCGAGACTAGTATCTGCGATGTGAGTACCATATTTCATTGGTAGGGGACATTGTGATGTCCGAACATGCAGATAGGTGCTCCTTGTAGAGTGCACTGAACAACCCTCCATAAAGGTTTTTCCAAGTGGTTCTCACTTATCGACTGGAAACGTCCTAGTTTATGGTTGTACACCATTAGTCCTTATGACCCGGGACAACATTGAGACTATATGTGCTAGCATTACACTTTGACTTGTTTACCGACTCTCATGGGGTCATCAGATGGCAAGGTTGGGTGTTTTGTCGAAACATATAGGAGTCGATGCATTGTAGTCGGGGATTCACAGCTTACCTTCGGGTGTGGATATCCTATGTGATCTCATGTGTATGTAGTATGAAATCTCTGATCAGAATATGGTGGTAATTATGAAATGGGTTTTATAGATTACACCATCCTACGACATGACACATAGTATCGATTCATTGGCAACTCTCGATAAATCAATGGTTGTCGAATCGGTCGGGATATATGAGTTGAAGGGACCGTACTTTACGCTAACCATAATTGAATGGTTCTTGCAGGCACCATCATTTGATACCTAGGGAATCATGTAAGCGATGCTGCTAGGCGTTTAACATGATTGGTTGAGTACTATCAGACTTGAGTTCTGACGTTCTTGTTATCAAAGAGTTGATAATTAAAAATAGAGCAATTGGGGTATGCTCATATAAGGACATGTTTAGTCCGAATCACATGGAGATGTGAACCAACGGCTAGTTGTATCAATGAACCATTGAGGGCCACACAAGTACTAGCTTTCTAGATCCTGTTGAGAAGTAAAATAGTTCAATGTGTTGAACGGCTTATAAATGAGTTTATAAGCGTAAGGAAAAATAGAAGTATGACTTTTATGAGGGAAATGTAACTTTTAATTTATGGAAGTGTTCCTAAATTAAAAGTTGGCCAAATAAATAATGTATTTGAAAATTGTGATTTTCATAAATATTATTATGGACTAAATTAAATTAATTCAAGTGTTGAATTAATTAAACACTAGTGGGCCTAATAGAGTCCAAATAATTAAATTAATTCAAGTGTTGAATTAATTAAATCATATTGGGTCTTGTATAGCCCAATAGTAAAATAATTATTCAACTAGTGACTTGAGTAAATTCAAGTAATGTTTAATTAGTCTCAAATTTATTTTAAATAATAAATTAAGTCCATGGATTTTTAATTGTTAAAAATCAAATAAAATTGCATGCATGGGAGGTGAAGGGTTGGAGATTACTTTTTCAATCTCCAAGGCTTGGCATACTAAAAGTGTTTTAGCTTTTTACACAACCAAGACTAGTCATCCTTCTCCCCATTCCACTCCTCACTTGGCTGAAACCTTGAGAGATTTTCCTTCCAATTTTCTCTCAATTTTTCTTCTTCAATTGTTGAGGAAAGAAATCAGTTCTCAAAGAAAAATCTTCTTATTTTTCTAGTGCAAAGTAAGAAGGGTTCTAGCTAGCAAGTGGTGGGCCTAATTTTGAAGGAAATGAGGAAGCTTGTAGATCAACTCATCCCTTCAAGAGCTTAGTTGTTTGATAACTAAGTTGGAGCCAACATCAATCTTTTAAGATTGATAGATAATATCTTTAAAACACCCTATGTATGACATATTTTGTGTTTTGTATTTGTTAGACCACTAATAGGTGCTCGGTTTTCTTCCCTATAAAATATGATTTTTGAAACTTCCGTTGCGCTACCGACACCGTAACAGATCCTCTTTCAAGTGGTATCCGAGCTATGGTTACAATTTTGGTGTAGCAAATACATAATATTATATTGAGGTCGATTTCTAACCGCTTGAAATAAATTTTGCAACAAAAAAATCAAGGTTTTTGAGTGGGGATTTCGGGCAGCAAGGGCAGCCCGAGGGGCTGCCCGAACGCCCTCTTTAAAATAAAAAAATTTTGTTGGCCGGAATCCGGCGACGGCGATGACGACTAGGGTTTTCAAAAGTGTTTTGGATTATCAAAGTGTCATGGACCTTGAAGTTGTTGGGCCATGAGATGGCTAACATATTTGTGAAATTTAAATGGGCCAAAATGTTTTTGGTGAAAAATGATTTTTTGGGCCCTTAAGTTTAAATTTATAAAAGTTGCAAATATTTTCTCATGAAATAAATAATTGAAGTTGGACTTTAATTATTTATAGTAAATGATTATTTACAAGAAATTCGGTTATAAATAAATTAATTAGAAAGTAGACAAAGGAGTTTGTATACTTTGTTAATTTAGATTATAATCGTGGCGGTTAGTGATTGGATCAAGATATATGATATTAGATCAATTAATTATTGTGATAATTAATTGATGTTGTATGATATGTAATATTATGCATGAAGGATGATCAAAAGCCCAAGCCCAATTTGCTAGGTGTATGCTTGGATATTTTGTGTTGAATGATTGTAATAACTATCAAATTTAAAGTGAGCTTGGTTTATGGCCCGTTCCCACCCCCATGAGATGTATCCCTATTTGCCATGGATATTTATTTGTAAATATTAGAATAGTGGAAGATCAAGATTGGAAGATGGTGGCCTTGATGATTATGAAGATCGAAGACATGTAAATATTGGAAGCTTATGTAATAGTTGCATTTGCATCCCTTGCATTTCCCTAGGATTGGACCTAGGCCCGTGCTTAGCTCACACGGGCCATTAGTATTAGGGCGATTGATCATCCTTGTTTTGTTTACTGTTTATAATATATGCATGATATGTTATAAATAATGAGTATCTGCGTTATTATTATGATAATAACAAAGTTGCATGAATCCGGCAAACATACGATCAAACATGGCGAGCTTTTAAATAAAATTAATGATGAGACCTTTCAAAATTAAAAACCCTCATTTTGAATAAGATTCAAAATTAATATCAAGCCCGAAAAGGGAAATTATAAATTTGTTTATAATTTCCATGTCTTCCATCGACAATGGGTGCATGAAGAACGCTACCCGTGCTCGGGGCTCGGCTCATATTATTGGGGGGGGGGGGGGGGCGTGGGTGCCGGAAAGCTGTGACATCCATTGACATGGTGCTTGAACTACGTAGAAGTCCCATGATTTCGGCTCATATTATTGAGGGAACTCATGACGACCGTCCATTAAGGTTCAACATCGATGGGTAAGGCTTGACACGTAAAGATGAACGACGTCATATTATTGGGTCCTAATCAAACCTGAGACAAAAGTTTACGTAGAGGGTTGCATGGTGATGCAATTGGAAACTACCTTTTAGGAATTGTGATTGACTGATATTATTCGGGATCATAATTCGCTAATTGGACCTTGCGTACCTACTGAGGAAAGGAGTTTCCCGTTTTCACTAGAGGGTAGTGAAAGATATCAAAACAGTGGGAGTAAACATTTATAAAGTAAAAGTCCATACTTTATATCTTACTAAATATTTTAAAAAAGTCATTAACATTTATCTGTTTACTTTTCGGTACAATTTTTGACAATGTCTTCGATTCGCAATCCACTGTTTGCTATACTCGAAAAACACGTATTAACCCGACCTAATTACCTCACTTGGCTAAGAAACCTGAAAATCGTCTTGAACTCGGAAAAGATTGCATATACACTGACTGAGTCGCCCCCTGTTGAGGCTCCGACTAGCTGCACGTCTGAGAAATTGCAGACTTACAGGGATTGGTGTGACCATGACTTGAAAGCCAGGTGTTATATGCAGGCTTCTATGAATGATGAGCTGCAGAGGCGTTTTGAGGATGCAAAGAATGCTGCTGACATTCATTTGTATCTCAAGGAGCTCTTTGGTGAGCAGACTCGACCTCTGAGGCATGCTACCGTCAAGGAGCTGATCACTTTGCGCATACGAGATGGGGCCTCGGTCCATGAGCATGGTCTAAAGATGATTGGGCTCGTTGGCATGGATTTGATGTTGCCTTCGGAGCTGACCACCGACGTGTTGCTGTTTTCACTGCCTAGCTCATTTGATCCTTTTGTGGTGAATTTCAATATGAACAAGATGGAGCCGACCCTTGAGGAGTTGGTGAACATGCTTGTGACCTTTGAGTCCACCATCAAGAAAGAGAAGCCGGTTCTTTATGTGGGTTCTTCATCTGGTACGAAGACCGATCCATGTGGGAAAGGAAAGAAGCGTTCTTTCCAACGTCCCAAGAAGAACGTACCCTTGAAGAGGCAATCTCCGAGTTCCGTTGTGGCAGCCATACCAGTGAAGGCTGACAAGACTGCTGATGTATGTCATCACTGCAAGAAGCCTGAACATTGGAGGCGTAATTGCAGGGAATATCTTGCCCAGAAGAGTTCTAGAAACGGTATGTTCTATATTGAAGTAAACATTTCAATTAACTCTACTTCTTGGGTAATGGATACCGGCTGTGGCTCACATCTCTGTAATGATTTGCAGGTGATGAGAAGAAGTAGGAGGCTCAGGGAAGGTGAGACCTTCTTGAGGATGGGCAATGGAGCAAGAGTTGCTGCCAAGACCATATGAGATGTTTACTTGCTTTTGATTAATGATTTTAAGTTAATTTTGAGAGATGTTTTGTTTGTACCAGATTTGGTGAAAAACATTATTTCCATTTCTATGCTTGATAAAGATGGATTTTCTTGTTTATTTAGCAAATGTGTTTGCAAAATTTACAAGAATGAATGTTTAATTGGTACTGGAGAACTTGAAAACGATCTCTACACCTTAAAATACAAAGATATTCCACTAAACAATGTCCAAGCAATAACAACAACAAACAAGCGAAAACAAGATACTCTAAATTCGACATAATTGTGGCATGCTCGATCAGGACATATTTCCCTAAGAAGGATGAACAAGCTAGTGGGAGTGGGCATGTTTGATATGTCTGATATTAATGCTCTCACGACTTGTGAATCCTGTCTAAAAGAAAAGATGGCCAAAATTCCCTTTAAGGGCCATGTGGAGCGAGCCACAGGGTTATTGGATTTGATCCATACCGATGTGTGCGGTCCTCTTAGCATCACCACTAAGCATGGACATGCCTACTTCATCACCTTTACCGATGACTTTTCGAGGTACGGGTATGTGTATTTGATGAAATACAAGTCTGAAGCCTTTGAAAAGTTCAAAGAATTCAGAAGTGAAGTAGAGAAACAGTTGGGACGAAGCATCAAGACACTTCGATCGGATCGAGGTGGTGAGTACTTGAGTGCCGAGTTCCAAGAGTATCTTAGGGAGAATGAGATTCTCTCGCAGTGGACTCCGCCTGCTACACCACAGTTGAATGGTGTTTTGGAGCGTCGTAACCGGACTTTGATGGACATGGTTCGGTCTATGATGGGGTTCACGGAGTTGCCGCCATCCTTTTGGGGATATGCGCTTGAGACAGCGGCACTGTTGTTGAACAATGTCCATTCAAAGGCAGTTGACAAGACACCATATGAGATATGGATGGGTAAGCCACCCAAATATTCTTATCTTAGAATATGGGGGTGCCCTACTTATGTGAAGCAAGTAGTGGGAGATAAATTGGATAGTCGATCCATTTTATGTTACTTTGTGGGATATCCAAGGAATTCAGTTGGATACTATTTCTATCATCCCCAAGAAACAAAGGTGTTTGTTTCTAGGAATGCAACTTTTTTGGAAAAGGAATTTCTATTGGATAGAAAAGGGGAGATGATAGCACTCGAAGAGGTTCGATAGACACCCACAATTATAGAACCCATACCCGAAGAGCCAAGAGAGGAGATACAAGCTCCTAGAATATCCGAGAGAGTCTCGAGACCACCTATGAGGCTATGGTCTGCTTCTTGAAGAGGGCCATGATGAGCCTAACCATGGATGTGATCCGAGGACCTTCAAGGAAACGTTATCTGATGCCGATTCGTCCAAATGGCTTGAAGCAATGGAATCTGAGATGAATTCCATGCATTCGAACCAAGTGTGGAATCTCGTGGATCCACCTGAGGGAATTGTTCCCATAGGGTGTAAATGGATTTACAAGAGGAAACTTGGGGCGGATGGGAAGGTATTGACCTTCAAAGCGTGATTGGTAGCAAAAGGATATACTCAAAGAAAAAGAGTTGACTTTGAGGAAACCTTTTCTCCAGTTGCAATGTTCAAGCCCATAAGGATATTGCTAGCCATAGCTGCATGGTATGACTATGAGATATGACAGATGGATGTCAAGACAGCCTTTCTTAATGGGGATATTAAGGAAGAGATTTATATGTCTCAACCTGAAGAGTTTACATCTTTCGGAAGTGAGCATATGGTATGCAAACTTCAGAGATCTATTTATGGTCTAAAGCAGGCATCTAGGAGTTGGAACCTTAGATTCGATAGTACAATCAAAGAGTTTGGTTTTACTAAGACTCCTGAGAAACCCTACGTGTATAAGAAGGTCAGTGGGAGTACTGTGACATTCCTGGTGCTTTATGTTGATGACATTCTACTCATTGGGAATGATGTAGGAATGTTGCAATCAACTAAGATATGGTTAGCGAGTAAGTTCTCGATGCAGGACTTGGGTGAAGCATCTTTTGTATTGGGAATACAGATCTATAGAGATAGATCAAGAAGATTGCTTGGTCTCACCCAATCCACATACATTGATACCATCGTGAAGAGGTTCTCGATGGATGAGTCCAAGAGAGGACATCTACCAATGTGTCATGGCGTGTCCCTATCCAAGTCTATGTCTCCCAAGACTGATGCAGAGGTAGAGGCGATGACACGCATTTCCGTATGCATCTGCGATTGGTAGCATCATGTATGGGATGATATCTACACGTCCTGACGTGGCTTTCGCACTAAGTGTAGTGAGTAGATATCAATCGAACCCCGGTCTTCCACATTGGAAAGCTGTGAAAGACATCCTCAAGTATTTGAGAAGGACCAATAAATTGTTCTTAGTCTATGGGGGTAGAGAACTGAAATTGGAAGGCTATACCGACTCTAGCTTCCAAAGCAATATCGATGACTCTAAGTCAACCTCTGGGTTCATATTCATGCTCAATGGTGTTGTTGTCTCTTGGAAGAGTTCCAAGCAAGACAGTACAGCGGATTACACCACTGAGGCAGAATACATTGCTGCATCAACTGCAGCAAAGGATGCTGTTTGGATAAGGAATTTCGTCCAAGAGTTGGGCGTCATTCCTAATGGAGTTGCTTATTTTCCGGTGTTTTGTGACAACATGGGAGCCATTGCTCAAGCAAAGGAGCCAAGGTCTCATCAAAAGTCCAAACATGTATTGAGAAAGTACCACATCCTCCGAGAGATTGTGGAAAGAGGAGATGTCTCGATTGACAAAGTCGGCTCCGCAGATAATGTTGCTGATCCGCTTACTAAGCCTTTACCTAGACCATTATTCGAGAAGCATCGCGAATCGATGGGTTTGAAGCATATGAGTAGTTGGCTCTAGTGCAAGTGGGAGATTGTTAGAGTAGGTGCCCGTCGAGCCAAGTGTTGGCCGAGGGTTCAGGTTTAAACTCAATGTATAAACAATCTTTATTTTAATAATATTTAAAATTATTGTTTTGGCACTTCTTTATCTGTATACTCATGCTAGTTGCATAGATAAAGCCCTTGAATATACAAATAGTAGAAAGAATATGAGATGCTAATATGATGAGTATCATGAAACTCATATTTGGAATACTATATATTCTAAACAGTTCCTAGTCGATTCAGCCGCCGCTAAGAAGGATATAGGCCGCTCGAGTTCGAGACTAGTATCTGCGATGTGAGTTCCATGTTTCATTGGTAGGGGACATTGTGATGTCCGAAAATGCAGATAGGTGCTCCTTGTAGAGTGCACTGAACAACCCTCCATAAAGGATTTTCCAAGTGGTTCTCACTTATCGAGTGGAAACGTCCTAGTTTATGGTTGTACACCATTAGTCCTTATGACCCGGGACAACATTGCGACTCTATGTGCTAGCATTACACTTTGACTTATTTACCGACTCTCATGGGGTCATCAGATGGCAAGGTTGGGTGTTTTGTCGAAACATATAGGAGTCGATGCATTGTAGTCGGGGATTCACCGCTTACCTTCGGGTATGGATTTTCTATGTGATCTCATGTGTATGTAGTATGAAATCTCTGATCAGAGTATGGTGGTAATTATGAAATGGGTTTCATAGATTACACCATCGATGCAACTACGACATGACACATAGTATCGATTCATTGAAAACTCTCGATAAACCAATGGTTGTTGAATCGGTCGGGATATATGAGTTGAAGGGACCGTACTATACGCTAACCATAATTGAATTGTTCTTGCAGGCACTATTATTTGATACCTAGGGAATCATGTAAGCGATGCTGCTAGTCGTTTAACATGATTGGTTGGGTACTATCAGACTTGAGTTCTGACGTTCTTGTTATCAAAGAGTTGATAATTAAGAATGGAGCAATTGGGGTATGCTCGTATAAGGACATGTTTAGTCCGAATCACATGGAGATGTGAACCAACGGCTAGTTGTATCAATGAACCATTGAGGGCCACACAAGTACTAGCTTTCTAGATCCTGTTGAGAAGTAAAATAGTTCAATGTGTTGAACGGCTTATTAATGAGTTTATAAGCGTAAGGAAAAATAGAAGTATGACTTTTATGAGGGAAATGTAACTTATAAATTAAATTAATTCAAGTGTTGAATTAATTAAATACTAGTGGGCCTAGTAGAGTCCAAATAATTAAAATACTTCAAGTGTTGAATTAATTAAATCATATTGGGTCTTGTAGAGCCCAATAGTAAAATAATTATTCAACTAGTGACTTGAGTAAATTCAAGTAATGTTTAATTAGTCTCAAATTTGTTTGAGATAATTAAATTAAGTACATTGATTTTTAATTGTTAAAAATCAAATAACATTACATGCATGGGAGGTGAAGGATTGGAGATTACTTTTTCAATCTCCAAGGCTTGGCATGCTAAAAGTGTTTTAGCTTTTTACACAACCAAGACTAGTCATCCCTCTCCCCATTCCACTCCTCACTTGGCCGAAACCTTGAGAGTTTTTTCTTCCAATTTTCTCTAAATTTTTCTTCTTCAATTGTTGAGGAAAGAAATCAGTTCTCAAAGAAAAATCTTCTTATTTTTCTAGTGCAAAGTAAGAAGGGTTCTAGCTAGCAAATGGTGGGCCTAATTTTGAAGGAAAGGAGGAAGCTTGTAGATCAACTCATCCCTTCAAGAGCTTAGTTGTTTGACAACTAAGTTGGAGCCAACATCAATTTTTTAAGATTGATAGGTAATATCTTTAAAACACCCTATGTGTGACATATTTTGTGTTTTTGTATTTGTTACACCACTAATAGGTGCTCGGTTTTTTTCCCTATAAAATATGATTTTTGAAACTTCTGTTGCGCTATCGGCACCGTAACCGATCCTCTTTCACAAATAATTAGCCAAATTAAGAGCACGAAAATTACGCAAACATTAATCAATAACATAAATTAATTCGTAAATCAAATAATCTAGTGAATGAACAACATCAAAAGTTAGTCCCTATCGTGGTCCCGATCACAAGAAAACTACTCCATAAATTCAAAACTAGAATCAAATCTGATATTCGAATTCATGAATGAAAATAAGAAAACAAGAGAAGAGAAAATCTCAGCGATAATGCGCGGTTCTTGCGTGTGAAGTGCGCGGTTTTCTCTCGTTTATCCCAAGCTGTCGCGCTGCCTTCCAAAGTCTCCAAGTTCTCGTCTTTCTCCTCTCAAAGTTGGCTGCCAAAAGTCACGATCTGAAAAGTCCCCCCAAATCTTCTTAATTTCTTTCTTAAATCTCCTAAGATCTTCGCGAATCTGATCTGAAAATACGGTACACAGGACCCCGTGTAAGCCTCAGCTGTAGGGTCCGTGTAGTTTCGATTAACAATTCTTTCCGGGAGATGCTGGACACGGACCCCGTGTAGGGGTCCGTCTCTGGGTCCGTGTTCGTACGCTAATTTTCCATTCTCGGATGTTGCTGGACACAGACCCCGTGTAGGGGTCCGTCTTCGGGTCAGGATTGGCTCGCTACAAGTCTTCTTTTGGCTTCTAAGGCACGGACCCTTACACAGGGTCCGTGTATGGGTCCGGGTGCTCTCCTTGTGTTATTTTCCTATTTTTCCGGGTATTTCTGACATGGCATTGCGAAGCTCGACTTTTCTTTCTTTTCTTTGGCTTTTATCATCTTCTGGTCAAACCTGCAAATAGCAATAATAACACGAATTAAGCGCAAAACTCGGAATAAAAACGCCAGATAAGCACGAATACGACAAAATAAAGTCCCTAAAATGCTATATGATTCGTGCTTATCAACTCCCCCACACTTAACCTTTGTTCGTCCTCGAACAAATCAAACATGAAATAAAGATGAGAAATATCTTGGATTCATAACTCAAGTATCGCAATCAAAACTTCTCAATTTGTCAAACTCCTTCACTCCCGGTCAAAAGATCATGCTTCGAATATCACAAGATTCGTTTTCTTCACAAACCAAAATTCAAACATTACCCAGTCAAGATCAACAGAACTAGATGTGTGTAGTGTGCAAGTCAGAACTTAAACTCATCAACAGCTACTTGGTTTTAGGATCACTTATTCTCAACAATTTTTTTTTCGCCCCATATGCTTGACTTTCATACCCCTCTCTACTAAATGTTGAACGATAATGACTTGGTTAATAGGTCTTTTTAAGCTTATAACGTAAGGCCAAAGCTTACGGCTACCTTAGAAGGCATGGGAATCAAAAGTGAGAGAGAATAAACATATTCCTGCAGCGCATTCATTCAACTTTTGACTCGTCACCAATCACTGTATTTTCATCATCTTTAGAGCTTCTATTATTTCCTTCCTTTCTCATTGTCCTTCAACTTTCACCCGCAAATTTTTCGGGTGTCTTCAATACCATACAATTTTTACCATTTTTTTTCAATCATAAATCCACTTCTTTTCATTCAACGGTAATCCAACAACTCCTTCAAATATGTCTCTTCTACACATGTGAGTGCTGGAACATTTCAAAGCGCTCGAAGGGTTTATTTCTCTCAAAGTTAGGGTAGGATAAAGTGTATAGGCTAACATTTTGGTAGTTGGTGTGGGACATTGAATAAATTATGAATGGGGTTAATTGTGTGTCATTGACACACACCATTCGATTTTTACAGGCTCAAGAAGGGTTACTAGAGACTATAAATGATATATCGGGTAGGCTTGAAAGGCTCAAACGGTCCAAAGATCGCCTAAATCATCCCTAAGTCATCATCGTTCGTATTTTCGCTTCGAGGGCTAATCAGACGAGTTCTAGGTTGTTTCTCGTTTTTTTTCCCTTGCACCAGTTCATTTTCAATGAGCCAAAGACTGACCATGTGCGTGGAATGAAATGTCAATATAAAACTGGTGCATGTCTGACTCTCTCATTGAAACTACGACTCCTCTCATTCAATACTAGTCATGAACCAATTTCCCGGTTGATTCAAAATCTAACAAATTAATCCGGTTATCAAGTGAAACAAGAGTTATTTCTTTAGATATAGTCTCATCCTACGTGAAGAGTGTTGTTAAGTGTTGTGCAACGATGTGTAACAAAACTGGCCCCACCCCCACACTTTGAAATCGACACTGCCCTCAGTGTAAAGCGATGTAACATGTATTAACAAGGTAGTTAAAGTAAACACACTTTCCTGAAAAAATGTCGAGTAGGTGGTTACAGTGTGGTAGAATGCAGCAATTCCTGAAAAGAACAACATCGAATGCACAAGGAAACGTAAAAAAAGATAGGAAAAAAACTCAAGCACTCAAAGAAAATCCAAAAGATAATAAAATTAAAGAACATGTCTCATAACAGCAATAACAACATACGATTGAAATGCGCAAGTCTAGAAAAGCGATAAAGTTCTCCAAAAATCCTAGAATAAAAAGAAGCGGACTACTCATCATCTGATCCTAGCTCAAAGTCCTCCAAATCGTCAAGTGCGGATCTGTCCCACGGTGGAGCAAAGATATCGTCTGAAGAAGACTGAGTCCTGGACTGGTGCTCGATGCGAGCCAATCTAGTGCGTATGTCGTCCATGCAATCAAACATGGACGATAAAACCTGTCATATACCTCTGGGGCGCGCTGTCGAGGGGGCATATCAGCTTGAGGTCCAGCTCGGGCATCCAAAGCCGCTTCTTCCTCCACACGGTCTTCCCAGGCTCGTTCATCGATGGTAGGGGGAGGCACAGATGGGTCACGGGGATGACGACGGATATGTAGACTCCCTGGATTACGGTACCAAGCACCCTGTCAAAAGATAAAGTACATGCCCTGCATGACCTGGGTGGTGAGCATCTGCGTAGATGTGGGCAGGAGAGAAGTCTCGTCGGTGAGATCGACATCGTGGGCCGCCAAGATCCTGGAGATGATGATAGGAAAGGGGCATATGGCGTCCTGTTCTTTGTGGGGTCAGTGTGAGCGACTGATCGCATATGAGAAAGTATGATCGACGCCACTGGGATAGCAGGAATGTCCCCCAAACCATTCAGCATCTTGTCAATGATATAGAGATCCAAATGGCGGACCTCATTGTTCCCGGCCTTCCTTGAGATGATATTTGCCCCCATAAAGTAACAGATGAGGCGATCCAGCAGCGGGAGGGATGTAGGGAGTACACTGGAGCGGGAGCCGGTAGGAGATAAGCGGTACTGCAGTCGGCGTCGAGCCTCATGGATCCGAAAGGTGAGGTCCGAAAAGTAGATATCCACCTGATTGAAAGCCACCGGCGGCCCGTCATTGTCCAGAATAGGCCCCCATCCAAACTTATCGAACTCTGCCCTCAGTGGCACATCATGGTCAATCCGTGGATGAATAGACCGCTCAACAATGACCGAGTTCCCATGAAGTGCGAGTACCACTCAAAATTTTCACGACTGGTGAACTTAAAAGCATCAAAAGCCAACCTGGCGGACCCGGATGATGAAGAAGCATCGCTTCGTGCACGTTTACTGCTCTGTTTTCGCGGAGGCATTTTGATTCAAGCAATGATATCTGAATACTCCAACAAACCAAGCATCACAAACCAAACAAAGCACGAACCTATCCCAACGCAATGATAATAATCAACACCGAAATTGAAACAATGTACGGCAAGAAGCTCCAATAACAATTTTTGCTCAAGACGAACTCAAAGTGGAACAAAGCAGCCCTCAAACAAGCCAAATCCAACAATCCAACCAATCAATTCGAACAATCCAACAAGATGCCAATCAATCCAACAGCAACATACTCAACAACATAATATCCCGAGGAAACCACAGTAACAATTAAATCCAGACAAATCAACACCCAATAATAACGCCCAATAATTGAAAAAAATTAAACACCTAGCCGCGAATCTGAAGGAAGCGCAATAACTCACTATCGAAGTTGGTGGAAGGTGGCCGGCGACGAGGCGGCGGCGGGTTCTCAGCTGAAGTCGGCGGTGGATGGAGAAGACTCGATTTTAGGATTTAGGGATTTAGGTGAAAGGGTCGCGAAAGTATTCGGATTTTTTCAAGAAAATAGAGGGCACGGACCCCGTGTAGGAGTTCGTCGTGTCTCGCAAAAAAAAAAATTCGGAAGAATTTGACACGGACCCCGTGTGAGGGTCCGTGCAGAGGTCCGGGTAGGCTCGGAAGTTTGAAAGTTTGGGAAGAATTAGACATGGACCCCGTGTTGGGGTCCGGATAAGGGTCCGTGTGTGCTCGGAATTGCAAAATTCTGGGAAATATTAGACACGGACCCCATGTAGGGATCCAGAAGAGGGTCCGTGTCTGCTCGGGACATCAGCGTGCAAATTATACAAATGTAAAGCCAGGAAAGTACAATTCTATAAATCGATCCATCAAATATTGAAACTCAATCAAGCACACAAGATGCAAGAATTGTACAGAAACTTCCCTGGCCTATTTGACGTTCTGAATCTGCTCGTCCTAATAGAATCCCGACACTGGAAAAACCCCACCGCCAGTGAATAAACTACCTGCAACACCATCAACTGAGATTAGCTCACGAAAAATGCATAAAACAAAAAGAAAGAAAACTAAAATAAAAGAAGAAAGAAAAGAAAATAAAACTAAACACTGGGTTGCCTCCCAGCAAGCGCTAAATTTAGAGTCGATAGCCTGACTGTACTCCCTTGATTCAGTTTGGATCCTGCAGATCCACTGTGGTTGGCTCATCGGGTATGGCGCCACCATGATAAACCTTTAGCATATGCCCATTTACTTTGAAAGTTCCAGTTGCTTCACTAGTGATCTCTACTGTCCCGTAGGGGAAAACTTGCGTGATGGTATATGTTCCTGACCACCGTGAAATCAACTTACCTGGCATCAACTTCAGTCGAGAGTTATATAACAGTACCAGTTGTCCCATCACAAATTCTCGATGGACGATGTTCTGATCGTGCCAGCGTTTGGTTTTCTCTTTGTAAAGCTTGGCATTCTCGTAAGCCTCCAACCTAAACTCGTCCAATTCATTCAGTTGCAGAACTCTCTCGTCACTTGTGGCTTTAGCATCAAAATTCAAGAATTTAGTAGCCCAATAAGCCTTATGCTCAAGTTCAAGAGGGAGGTGACATGATTTCCCATGCAACAATCTAAAAGGAGACATGCCAATGGGGGTTTTAAAAGCAGTGTTGTGGGGACCCGAACCTAATCCATCTTCTTAATTATTATTATGATCATTTAATTAATCTGGGTCTAAATTTTTTTTTTAAATACAATTGCGGAAACGTAAAGTAATCACTCTGATATAAATATCAACATAAAGTACAGATCATGTACAACATATGTTTATCGCAACTAGAGTTCAGCTACTACATCAAGTACTGAAAATCACTCTACTCTAAGTCCGGATCTCCACGCTAATCTTGAATCTCTCATTCTCTTCGTGACCCTGATCCTGTCTCACCTGTGGTCATGCACACATACAAACAAGACAACAGCCGGATAATCCCGGTGAGAAATACATCCCAGTATAAATAATGTAAACATGCAATCATATAAAACATATATAAAAGCATGAAACAGATATCAATAACATGTATTAAATCTGAAAGACATGAATCGATATAAAAATGTAAATCAAACTCTAGACTCATCATCTCAGACTCGACTCATTTCTAATCTAGGGATCCCGATCTGAATAAGAACGCAACGTTCTCCCATCTACTTTAGCCCAGCTAGATGGTGGTACGTTCTTAGTCCCAGACTTTGGCTGTCTATATCGAAGATCTGCAATAGGAGTCGGTATTCTCCTCAGTATATCGATATATATCCAAAAGTCCAGTGACTTGGCGGTTCTGCCATGGCGATTCTGCCAAAGACTAGGCGGATCTGCCCAACTCTAACTCATGCTTTGCTATAGATCAATAGACTAAGCATATCAATATCAAGAATTGCAAATATCAATGCAATAATCATTCAGTATGTGATTTTGGGAAACTCAAGTCAAATCTAACTCGAGTTGTGCAATCCCGAATCAACATTGATTTATACCTTTCTCTCTGTCAATCTGACTCTGTCGAATTCTCGAACTCAAATCTGTCAATACTCAATCTGACAATGACAATAACGAGGAATACAATATCAATACCCCACTCAATCAATACTGGATATAATCAGAACTCAATCAAATTCTGTTTCAACAGCATAACTGTACAAACTCAATATACCCAGCAATATAAATCAATCAGATATCCATTCCCACAACTCATAATCAATATGATACAAATCTGATATCACATCTCAGTCAAATCAACTCTGAAATTCATAACAATTCTACACGGTATCCGTTCTTCAATCCGGTTTCGATTATACGATGTCTAACATATCAGAAACATTATATATGAATCATATCCGATTCTGGCAATATTATGATTTCAAGACATATGAGAACATAAGAAAACTTACGTCCAGTTGAAGCCTGCGTCGATAGAAACTCAGTACTGAAGTCGGATTGAAAATCAGACGTACCGATCGAAATATAAAGGCGTAAAGATTTTCTGAAACTATTCGGTTCTCCTTTCTTCGTTTTCTCCATTTCTGAATGAAGGAATTCGTATATATATATCCTAACTTGCATGGTTCAGCAACGTGTCACTTTTCTTGGATATCGGTTGGCGCTCGGGCGGTCATAAATTTCCGCCCGGGCGCTTGCTCGGCGCTCGGGCGGTTAAAACTTACCGCCCGGGCGCGAGGTGTTCTGCCTCCCAATTATTCATTGGCGCTCGGGCGGTCAAAAACTACCGCCCGGACGCCACATCTTCGGTCCGAAGCATATTTTGTTGAACATTGGTGCTCGGGCGGTCACTTTCTGCCGCTCGGGCGCCAATAGTTCTGCCCAAAACTTGTACAATTCATATGCTTTGCCCAATCTGATCTCGGAATGACCCGGCTATAATCACATCGGTTCATAATCAATAATCTCAGATTAATAGAATCAAAATCTCGGGCATTACAAGTGCGATAATCCCAAAGTGCATCGTCGAGTTTGCTAGACAATTCTTTCCTTGAAGTACCGACAGTCTTCTCAAGAATGCGTTTGATTTCTCTGTTTTATACCTCGACTTGGCCACTAGTTTGAGGGTGATAAGGTGTTGCCACATTATGTCAGACCCCATACTTAGCCAATAAACTGTCAAATTTTCAATTACAAAAATGAGTACCCCCATCGCTAATAATGGCTCTAGGTGAGCCAAAACGTGAGAAAATATTTTTCTTGAGAAATTGAACGACAACCCTAGAGTCATTAGTTTTGCATGCAATAGCCTCGACCCATTTAGAAACGTAGTCTACAGCCACCAAAATATACTTGTTCCCAAAAGAAACTGGGAACGGCCCCATGAAATCTATACCCCAGACATCGAAAATTTCACACACCAAAATATTAGTAAGAGGCAATTCATGTCTCCTAGAGATATTACCTGTGCGTTGACAATTTGGGCATTTTGTGACATATTCATGCGCATCCTTAAATAGTGTAGGCCAATAAAAACAAGACTGGAGGACTTTGGACGCAGTTCTAGTTGCCCCAAAATGGCCTCCAGTCGGACCAGCATGACAATGAAACAAAATCTCACATACCTCTTCCTGGGGAACACACCTGCGGATTATACCGTCTGCACAAATTCTGAACAAGTAAGGATCCTCCCACAAATAATATTTCAAATATGAGAAAAATTTCTTCTTTTGCTGATAAGTGAAATGGGGAGGGATGAACTTACTTGAAAGATAATTAACAAAATCGGCATACCATGGTAAACTGTTGATTTCAAAGAGTTGTTCATCCGGGAACTCATCGCGAATAATTTCAGTACCTGGGATAGGATTGTCCAATCGCGAGAGATGGTCTGCAACTTGGTTCTCTGTCCCCTTCCTATCGATTATCTCCAGGTCAAATTCCTGCAACAGAAGAATCCAACGAATTAGCCTTGGTTTTGCATCCTTCTTAGCCATCAAATATTTCAAGTTTGAATGATCAGTGTGCACTACAACTTTGCTCCCTATCAAATATGATCTAAACTTGTCCAGAGAAAAAACCAAAGCAAGGAGCTCTTTCTCTGTAGTGGCATAGTTCAGTTGGGCAGCTGACAGTGTCATACTAGCATAGTAGATGACATGAATGCATTTATCCCTCTTTTGGCCCAACACTGCCCCTAGAGCTGTGTCGCTTGCGTCACACATCACCTCAAATGGCGACCCCCAATCAGGTGCTATTATCACAGGTGCGGTGATCAATTTCTCCTTTAAAACCTAAAATACCTGCACACACTCATCAGAAAAATCAAAGCGCACATCTTTTATCAGCAAATTGGTTAGTAGCTTAGCAATGCAAGAAAAATCTTTGATAAAGCGTCTATAAAACCCTGCATCTCCTAGAAAACTACGCACTCCTCTGATGTTTGTTGGGGCTGGGAGTTTCTCTATCACTTCAATCTTAGCCTTATCAACTTTCAATCCCATTCTCAGAAATTTTGTGCCCCAACACAATTCCCTCTCTCACCATGAAATGGCATTTCTCCCAGTTTAAGACCAAATTCGACTCCTCACATCTCTCCAAGACTTAGACATATTAGAAAAACACGTATCAAACGAAGAGCCAAACACAGAAAAATCATCCATGAATATTTCAATGAAATCCTCAATCATGTCATGAAAAATTTCCATCATGCATCGTTGGAAAGTTGCCGGTGCATGACATAGACCGAATGACATTCGTTTATATGCAAATGTCCCATAAGGACAAGTAAATGTGGTTTTCTCCTGATCTTCAGGGTAAATGAGAATTTGCATATAACCGGAATAACCATCCAGGAAGCAGTAGAAAGAGTATCCCGCTAACCTTTCCAACATTTGATCAATAAAAGGGAGGGGAAAATGGTCTTTACGGGTGGCGTCATTAAGTTTTTTATAATCAATGCAAACACGCCACCCTGTAACAGTTCTGGTAGGAATTAATTCATTATTTTCGTTCTTTACAACAGTGATCCCACCTTTTTTCGGAACAATTTGTACTGGACTTACCCATCTACTATCAGAAATCGGGTAAATAATACATGCGTCCAGTAGTTTTATCACCTCTTGCATAGCTGGGTTCGGACGCCTTTGAGGTTGGGTAGATGTCTTGTGGTCGGCTTCCATCAGAATTTTGTGCATGCACATGAATGAACTGATCCCCTTTATGTCTGTAATACTCCAACCTATGGATTTGATATTTTCTCTCAGAACTCGCAACAGCTTTTCTTCTTCCGTACCTGTCAAAGTAGAGGAAAATATCACTGGCAACCGAGTACCATCTTCTTGCATGATTCGTGTCAACCGAGTACTATCTTCTTGCACCAGAATCCCATCCTCATGTGGAAATCGACCAGCTAACATTTTCTTCTACGGTGCCCGTAATATACCGATCACATCCCCCAGTCCAATCATCTAGATTAAATCGCTTTTCATCTATTGTTTCGAAAAAAGCTGCAGCAGAAGTACCAGCTTCATCATTAAATCTCATTGAATTGGACCCTTCAGTTATACGTGGAAAGTATGATTCAGGAACCTCAACACGTACATTATGCTCGATAAAACCCGTTTCGATATACAATTAAATGCATCGCATTTCGTTAATAGAATCCAGCATAAACTATAAATTTTCGTCATCATTGATGTCAAGATGCACTTCTACACAATGTGACTTATCCATGTAGGAATGTTTTGTTGACGATTTTAAGTTAAAATTCGAACTTTCAATATTTGTCAGATGGTTCACTATTTCCTTCAATTCATGAAAATTAATAGATCTTGGTATTCATGTTGCCCTCAACGTAGTGGTACTATATTTTGCAGTGCGATGTCCTATAATAACATTACCACCTATGAATAAAAGCGCCGGTACTCTGTCCATTCCTATATGTAAAAAAAATTCAATAGATCACATTTTATATTAGTTTCCGAACTACATCGTATTAGGCGAAGTCGGCTCTGATACCTCGACGACTGTCCTCACTGTATAAAGACGAGTCTTTCCACCGTGCTTATTTCCTCACTCACAAGCACCTCAGGAAACTTCGCAGGGATCACCCATCCCAAAATTGCTCAAAATCAAGTACGTTTAACTTTAGAGTTTTTATTTGATGAGCTACCGAAAGGAAAATGTATCTTCTTGATATGAGTAGTACTAATCAAATCTTTTAAGCTCTCTACAACTGTTACTTGCATAGTTTTTAGAATCTCTCTCCTTTCGTTGTGAGATCGATTTATTCATGTTTCCTTCGTTTAAAAATCTATCAAAAATCACTCATTGTCCGTACAATCTCATGATAGTAGCGATTACCCTCCGCTCTTTCCAGCCTCAGGCTTCACAGAAAAATAAAATATAGGCCTGGATTTGACCGGTTGAAAAACAAAGGGCAGTTTTTATGTGGAACGGATGGAGAACATAGTACAGAACTACTCTAAATGGAAAATAAAATTATAAAACACATGACACGTGTCCCACTCACAGATAGGTCTATTCATCCGACACGTGTAACCCTACAGGACTTTCTCTTTAGTGCTGGGGACACAAAAAATCCCAGTTGTATCTGCCGCCTTTCTGCCAAAAGGAAATTGCTCCAAAAATGTACGAGTAGTGATTCGCGACCACTGATTCCAGATCTATTCTCTCAACTTGTGACTGTAATTTTTATTTAGTTACTGCGATTCGGGCAAATATGGATGAAAATCTGATAAAAAGGTTGGAATCCGCGGTTTCGCGGTTGGAGGCGCTGTCCGCCACCGGATTTAGATCGGGAGGTGTGACGGAGGAGGTTGGGTATGCGGATACAGATGCGTCGATCGTGGCGTATCGGGATCTGGAGTCGCAATATGTGGGTAGGGTTATGAGCGCTGCGGAGAAGATTGGGGGACAGGTTTTGGATGTTTCGAAGGTTATCGCGGAGGCATTTTCTGTGCAGAAAGAACTTTTGGTAAAAGTCAAATCTACGCAGGTTAGTGAATTTTAATCGTCTGGATTTTGATTTAGCTTGGTTTTAGTTTGTTCTTATCGGAGTATGTGATGTGACGAAATATTGAACAAAGTGAAACGATCTGCGTTATCATCGGCGCTACTGATTCATCGTTGTGTTGTAAAGTGATACGATTACGGACAGAATGGCGTATTTTTTATTTTTTTGGATAATGGGGAAAGATTTAAGTGATGTTGGATAAAATGTAGGGCGCTCCTTGGCCAATTTCGTTCGATAATTATTGTTCTGCTGGGATCTTTTGTTATGTGATACTACCAGACTAGTATGCATAAGCAATGCAGCAGCACTTTTGTTATGGTTTTCTGTAACCTGCATTAACATCGCCTGATGTTTTTGTGGTAAATAGTTCTAACGTAATCGTAGGATTGTTTGTCCCTTGAATTTTTTCTCACTAGTTCAGTGAAATACTGAAATTCTAGATTACGGCAGTAACATATAGGACGTACGTGGCAGAAACTTTTGATAGTTTGCTGCGAGATGCTGTATCTTGCACGTGTGAATGGATATTTAATATCTTTTTTTGACTATTCTTAATTTTGTACCCTCTTTCTATTTTGTACTGTGAGGCTAAAGCCTGATCATGGAACTTCCAGAAACCTGACACAGCAGGGTTGGTGGAACTCATAAAACCGTTGAATGAGGTGATGGGAAAAGCTTACGCGTTGACAGAGGGAAGGAGATCTGAATTTTTCCACCACTTAAAAACTGGTGCTGACAGCCTGGCAGCTCTGGCATGGATTGCATATACTGGAAAAGACTGCGGTAAGAGGAATTTAGAAATAGATTTACCATTGATCGTTTGTTTAGCTCAAATCATCCTTTTTTTTCGATTATAGTTATTGTACTTTTTTCATCATAGGAATGAGCATGCCGATTGCACATGTTGAAGAGAGTTGGCAAACAGCCGAGTTTTACTGTAACAAGGTAATACTTTTGACTCTTTGCGGTATAACTCCAAAAGGATTCACACACCACCGGTGAGAGAAACAAAAGAAAGAAGGAAAATGGGCAAGAAATGTTTCAATCTTTTGTACTCCTCGTCCTTGACGTCTTCATCCCTATTGGAGCTGAATTATTATGTGGTGATGATTGAATATACTTTTGCCACATCATTGAAGGATTGAGAAAATTGCATGTGAGCTAGAACAATGTAGTTGTTGAATAGGGGCTGATTTTTGCACTTCAAAAGGTGATTCTGTACTCCACGTGTAGTCAATTTTCTTGCATAAACGGATAGGAAAATGGAACTCGGTATCAGTCTCGGAGTGCAAAAATGGGAGTGAAATATTGGAGTGCAAATATCAACCATCTAATTGCCGTTATGCTTTTTCAAACTTTGTTAAACATGTTGATATTTCGCGTACATTATATATCTTCAGTATGACCAGAACTTGAAGAGTCATATTCATATGTTGATACTTAAGTTACGGAAGAAACCACTCGATATGAGTATAAATGGGTTGCATTGGGTCCTGAATACTTGTGTTGTCAAGACCTTAAAATTTCATCATCATCCGATTATCTGAGTTATTGCCTAAAAAAATTCTTGTTTGTCATTATTTACGTTTATTGATTCTTCAAATTTTAAACTTTTGATGTGTACCCAATGAATGCACAGATTCTTGTAGAATACAGAAACAAAGATGCCAATCACGTCGAGTGGGCAAAGGCTTTAAAGGAGCTTTACGTACCTGGGTTAAGGGATTATGTCAAGTCTCACTGCCCATTGGGCCCTGTTTGGAGTGCCACAGGAAAGACTGCCGGATCTGCCCCAACAAAAGCTCCGGCTCCTGGTGCACCTCCTCCTCCCCGTCCTCCCCCTGCTTCACTATTTAGTTTGGAGACGACCCGACCTTCATCTTCAGCTCCCAAAGAAGGCATGTCTGCAGTTTTCCAGGAAATTAATTCTGGAAAGTCAGTTACTTCTGGTAATTCACTCTCTTATAACTTCCTTATGTTTTTACTTTCCATGGATTTATAATGTTCTTCTCATCTCTGGATTTTTGATTTTTTCTTAAAGGTTTGAGGAAGGTCACTGCTGATATGAAAACCAAGAACCGTGCAGATAAAACTGGTGTCGTTAGTGTTGCTGAAAAAGAAAGCCGTGCTGCTGGCTCGCCTTCATTTTCAAAGTCGGGACCTCCGAAGCTAGAGCTTCAAATGGGTCGCAAGTAAGTAAAAAATGTTTATTTTCATAAGCATAATGATAGGTTTGATTCATTTGTCAATCAAGTTAAATATGGCGTACAGATGGGTGGTTGAGAATCAAATTGGACGAAACAGTTTAGTAATTGATGATTGTGACGCAAAGCAGTCTGTGTATGTCTTTGGGTGCAAGAATTCCATTCTTCAGATACATGGTGTGTCTTCTTTGGTAGTAAACTAAATCAGAATCCAACTATAAGCCATCATTTTGAGTTGGCTTCTCTCGTCTGGAGTTGTGAAAAACTTTATATGAGTATATAACTATGTACAGGTAAAGTGAACAACATTACAGTGGACAAGTGCACTAAGATGGGGGTGGTATTCAAGGTCAGTTTAAGAACTTGTTCTAACTGGCCGTCTGTATATTAGAAGCCATCAAGCTGTAGATTAACTCACTCATGTCCTTTTTGATACTTGGGGAACTAGGATGTTGTTGCAGCTTGTGAGATTGTTAATTGCAATGGTGTGGAGTTGCAATGTCAGGTAATGATCCTTTTCTGATTCTGGGTCAGGGTTGAAGGGTTTTTTCCTTATGTTCCCATAAAATATGCCTCAACCCAATGGGTGCCTCGTGGGAACCATTCGTAGCAGCTGCCTCCCGTTTAAATTAAAAAGTCAGATTATATGACATATTTTGTTGTATCGTAAGTTTTTACCTTTAAAAAATAATTCGACCAGTGCTATTTTCATTAAAATTCTAGCATGCCCGTACCTTAACAATTAAGAAAAATAATCAGCTGGAGCAGCATTGTGTTTTAAGATTCCTTCTGTTCGTTGTAAATTTTCCTTCTCAGGGCTCTGCTCCAACAATTTCAGTCGATAATACATCAGGATGCCAATTATATTTGAGTAAAGATTCTTTGGAGACTTCTATAACTACTGCAAAGTCCAGTGAAATCAACGTGCTGGTACCTGGATCTGGATCAGATGGTGATTGGGTATGTATCCTTTTCTATATGTGGATGCTTATGGCCCCAACCCTCACTACCCTTTTAACACGTGCAGTTTATTTGGCAAAATTTATTTTCATCGTCAATTTCGGAGCGTAGATTCAAATTCTTTCGGCCTTTTCATAATTTTGTTGGAACAGTAAACAAACTAAGTTTTCAGACAAACGATTGGATTAGGTTGATGCCTTTTATTGCAGGGAGAGTATGCTTTACCGCAGCAATACATTCACGTTTACAAGGATGGCCAATTTGTGACCACCCCTGTGTCCCACTCCGGAAACTAATCGGCTGACCGGAAAATTATCGGATATCGTTGTTGCTGTTTTTATTCCCATTTTTGACACTTTTCTTTTTGATGAAAGGCTTGAGATTGCCTTTTTTAATCATATGTTTTTTATTTATTATGATTATACCTCTTCTGTCCTATGTTCATTCATTGTACGGTTGTATTTGGCTTTTTGCTCTGTTTTTGTATCCATTTGTACGGAAACTGGTCCGCACTCACTGTCTAATTTGGCAAAAATGTATGGCTTTGGTTTTTGAATGAAATGTCAACATTTTTATGCCCATTTGTTGGTTTACTTGTGGATGACAACTCGAACTCCTTGTGCTTCAATGGATTTAAGGAATTTTGAATCATGCCCCTGAGCAAGGATCATATTCTCTAGTCATTTTTTGACAAGAAACGAAACCGTGGGATACAGAGTTACCAGGCATTGTTCTCCAACCCATGGCAGATATCAGTGACTCCCGTGGTTACCAATACCAAAAAGTTAAACTCAATGTTGATCTTTTGAAGCTGATCCAATTGGGTCTCACTTTTTCCGAAGACCAAGCGAATATGCCCCACCGCGACACTGAAGTTCTGCAATGGCAGCGTGTACTGGGTTACATTCCACAGTGGATACGATTTCGGGTACTTACTCAAGCTCTTGACTCGCGGGAAGTTGCCTGATACACAGGCAGGATTCTTCGATTTGATAGCTACATATTTTCAAGTGCTAATTAGCGACGGTTTTGAGTAGATAAACCGTCACCAATTAACGACGGTTTTGTCATATTCCGTCGTTAAATTTTTTTTTTAAAAAAACTTAGTTTTATAATTTCATAAAAAAAATAATTTTATAATTATTTATACATATTTTTAAATAATCTCCTCAGCTCATCTAAATTAATGATTTTCAAATTTGTAACTAATGTATGAAACAATTAAACCTCGCGATAAAATAAGCAAACAATAAAATTAAATAATGTCATAAAACTGAAAAACAAATCGTTCATAAGTCTCAATAAATATATGCTTAAATAAACATTTTAAACTCGTTTTTGTTGTTTATACTAATTAATCTTTGTTGTTTTGTAGTTAAATATTGATTAGAAGTACGAGCCCTCGCAACTTATATTCTATCCTACACTAAGATCTCAAGTTAATGACGAGATATATAGTTTGAAATCTAATCATAATAACCCCCAAACTAAAAAATATGAGTTTGAAATGAATGTAATATCAAAATTTCTACATTTAATAAATATAGTGTAATTTGCACTCATCTCCTCAACATTTTATATATATGACACTCATCTTCATTGACATGTTATAATTTATAAAGTCAACGAGGAGTTAAATATCAAATGTATATAATATAGGGGAGATGAATACAAATAACTCAATAAATATGTGTTATAAAAATAAATTCAACCAAAAAGAATTTATTCCATAGAGAAGTAAATTCCTCTTAGAAAAACAAAAAATATCTATCTTTCTGAGCCGCATTCATGGTCGTAGGTAGCTATAATATAGTTAAGAGAATCATATGTTCTTGGTTTAAATTTTTATAATGAACAAATTTATTTTAATAAATTCATTTTGTCAATACACTAATAACCAAATCCAAATACAAATTTTATTTAAATAAAATAAAAATTTGAAATCATATGATACCGCCAAAATTTGTCTTTTATAAATTTATATTTTTTGGAATATTTTCATTTGTTATTTCCCCTATTGTATACGTTTATCTGTTTTTATTTCTAAAAAACAAACAAAGCACCACCTTGCTTGGTCTTTCAAAGAGGACCTTAATGTGGTTATTATTATTAATTTTTTTTAAAGCTTATTTTTTGCATTTTAAATTACAAAAATACCCTTCAATCCAATTAAATCTTTTTATTTTTTAATTTTCTATTTCATTTGAAAAAAAAAAACGACGTCATATGTGTCAATTTAAATGTACTATCTCATTTTATAAATATGTTCAATTTACCATTGCATACTGTTACTATTATGGTTAAAATTAATTATTTGTTCCAATTCTTTTATCCTAGGAACCAAAATCGACCGACGAGGATAGGAACCGAAAAATTACTTTCTATTTCAGTATTTGGAAGATGATTTTGGTTTCTATTTACAGATTTGTGGGGAATATGAATCCAAAAATAGTTGGGATTTCAGTTTTTTAGAGACGATTTTGGTTTCGGTTCGTGTCGAGTTGACTCATGCATTGCAGAGTAGATCTCTTGTGAGACGGTCTCACGAATCTTTATCTATGAGACGGGTCAACCCTACCGATATTCACAATTAAAAAGTAACACTTTTAGCATAAAAACTAATTTTTTTTATGGATGACCCAAATAAAAGATCTGCCTCATAAAATATGATCCGTGAGACCGTCTCACATAAGTTTTTGTCAAGCATTGTGTATGTATATATATATATATAGTTGTGATTAATAAAACCCGGAAACAGCCAGCTAGAAAAGTCCGTTGCCAACTGTGGTGTTTTCTAGAGAGGGGACACAAAAACGATCATCCAACCAAATCCTTAAATCGAATCTCTCTCTCTCTAGACAATCACAGCTCAGAGGAAAAAGCCCGTCCGCTTTTGCGATTCAGAACCTCAGATCGGGTCTTCTCTATCCAACTGGACGTCCAAACGATGCCGTCTCGCAGAAGAGCGCTCCTCAAGGTCATCATCCTCGGCGACAGCGGGTGAGGCTTTTTTGCTATTGCGTCTGATTTGTTTTTCGGTTTGATTCTGCGAGAAATTTTCGATTTTTCGTTTTGAGGGGTTCATTTTAGATGTTTTTCATTTGATTGTGGTGGATATTGGATTTATTTTTTCTTACAAGCTTTGGGTTTTCAGTTTCTTCCCTCCGGCGATCAATTTAGATTGCTTTGACTGTAGGTTGTTAGATTTCTATAACCCTATTTGTACACGTGTGTTCTTATCGACAATTATGGTAATTATTTTCTTTCTGTGACATGCAGGGTGGGAAAGACCTCATTGATGAATCAGTATTCTCGATAGTTCATATTTATTAAGACAATTGCTCAGGCGTTTCTTAGAATTTTTTCTGGACATCATTTGTTACTGTGAGAAAGAATTCTTGTTCAATTATTTGTTTAATGTTTCCTTGATCTGTTATTTAAAGATATGTAAACAAGAAGTTCAGCAACCAATACAAGGCGACAATTGGGGCTGATTTCCTGACTAAGGAAGTGCAATTTGAGGATAGACTCTTCACTTTGCAGGTAGGTCTGGGATATATTTGTTTTGTCACGGTTGTATGAGAGAAAATAGGAGGTTCATTGACCAAAAGAACTCGTCTTTACTTGAAAAAACACAGTTATCTCATACTTTCCCTGGGTCAGATGAGTTTTATCCAAAGACACGCTTCTTCCTCTATACTTGATCAAATGTTGTGTCTGGTCCATTGTATTATGAGAAAGTAGAATGCTGACATATTCGTATTTTTAAACTTTAAATTTTTTGATGTGAAACTTTAATCTTATCTCAGTGCAACAATGATACTCAGCCTTTGGAAATGCGAAGAAAAATGAAATTCATGTGATATTTTGTGTCTTGACATGCTCTTGTTATTCTTAGTTGTGTCTCATGACTTTGGACAATATGTAGACTTTTTATGCCTTAAGATTAAGATTGATTTTTGTTCTAGTAGATATGGGATACAGCAGGCCAGGAGAGGTTTCAAAGTCTTGGGGTTGCTTTCTACCGTGGTGCTGATTGCTGTGTGCTTGTCTATGATGTCAATGTGATGAAATCATTTGATAATCTTAACAACTGGAGAGAAGAATTCCTAATTCAGGTATCTATCTAATTCAGATCGCTTATTACCTGTCTTTATTTATTCTCCTATCAAACTGAATTAAGCATGACAATCATCGTGCTATGCTTTTCAATTTACCTATTTATTTCTGCAAGGAATAAATTCTATATTTGTCTCGCTTCAGTTAGAGTTTTGATATAATTTATCCAGTATATTTCCTTCTTTGTATAAGATAATTTAAATTTTCCAAGTCCCCCTTTTCCATGAATTGAAAAAGCTCAAGTCCTCCATGGACTCAACCCTTGCAGATGTAAAATATGACTTTGCAGGCGGCAGCATAATACATTTTATTTTTCAGATTTGATATTAGAATTGTCTTTCTTCTGGTTTGGGTATTTACTGTCATAGCAATGTCGTAGTTTGAATTTTTCTAGGGCTTTTAAGCTTGTGTGTGTTTTTTTTTTAAAAGATCGATTATGCAATTCATTTGTTTATTAGTAGCTAGGATACATTTGCTAAAGAAATATTTTTATTGTGATGCTATCTCTAGTCTTGTTCACTTAACGGAAGAGATTGAAAATACTAACAGAACTGGAAAAGTTGTCTGCAGGCAAGTCCATCAGACCCAGAAAATTTTCCGTTTGTTGTGATCGGTAACAAGATCGATGTGGATGGAGGAAATAGTAGAGTGGTACTCCTCTCCTCTCTCTCTCCCCGTGCTTTGATGCTTGTCTTTTTCTTTCCACTTTCTGTCCCCTAGCCTTTCTTACATATATGATGCAGGGGCACTCTTTGAGAGGGGTCTGTACAGGATTAGACACTAGTTTAGAAGTTTTCTTAATCCTTAAATTAACTGGAATGTTTTATAGGAATTTTTTCTCAGTCATGTATACATATGTGTATCTATCTAATTCCTTTTATTCTTTTGTTTTGATGTGGATGGCTGGGATTTTTCATTTGTGGGCTAATGGGTAGGATTGGAGATGAGTGGTTGATCTCATGGTTTATTGGAGGTGTGGCGGTGACTGATAAACTAATATATTTCTACTGTACTGATGCTTATCACTATTTTGTTGTTGAAGCTATAATGTTTATTTTGGATTGAAAAGGTTTGTGCTGTCTTATATGAATCTCCACAGGTATCTGAGAAAAAAGCTCGGGCTTGGTGTGCCTCGAAAGGGAATATTCCCTACTTTGAGACTTCTGCCAAGGAAGGCACCAATATTGAAGAAGCTTTCCAGGTTATTGCAAAGAATGCTGTGAAGAGTGGAGAAGAAGAAGAAATGTAAGTACATTAGATTTTTTGTGAATTCTGGTTAAATTATCCGTTTAATTATGACATTCGCTGAGGAGATATGTGTATCAATGTTATAGCATGTAGTCATCTGTTTCAGAAAAGTACTTGAATCATTTGGTGCACAGAATGCTCATTAGTTTGACACACACACACACATTAGCTTTCTTTTTTATTGTATTAATTTTTTTGAAAAAATGTTTGTGCTGCTGAAGATATTTGCCCGACACAATTGATGTTGGAAGCAGCAGTCAGCAAAGGTCGAGCGGATGCGAGTGTTGAATGGATTTATGTTTCTGAAAAAAGTTTCCAGAAACAGGTTCAAAGATGAATTGGTGATTCTCGTGTCTTTCCGTTGTGACAGTGTTTATTGTGGAGGAAATTGATCTCATGTGTTTAGCTTGTCGAATATATATATTTATGTTCCGTTTTCAATTTGGCAAGAATTGGATAGTGCTCCCTGCAAGGATTTGTGTAAAATTATTGTTTCTCGACACTTTTTTTGTCTAGTTTGCTCGTCCACTTTTGTGAATTGCATTACAAATCGACCAGATTCTAATGATAGCTGTTTATTTCCCTTCTCTTATGTTCAGTTTTCAGTGTGTTTTGAAATAAATCATTTTTTTACTCGAGTTACATTCTCGTAATCTCTCGCAAAGCCAACCGAACCTCCTCAAACGAACCGTTTCTTTTTAAGAACGAAAAAGAGTTGTTCCGAAATAACATAGACCACTAAGAGCCAAAGGCTTTGGACACGCAATGGATCTTTGAGGTAGGTAAATACCCCTTCTCCCTGGTCGAATCTTCCCTCACATATGGTGGATTTACCTTCTCAAACAAGTTTTCCCGGAGGGATAGTATGACGTCACCCCGTGGATAAAAAACATGGTACCATTTTCACCTTTGATATATTAAAACATTTTTAAAATGCATATATAACATTAATTTTATGTCAACTGATTCCCACCCGCAAACATTTACATTACTGATAAGACGAGCAAAACATGGATGCCATAAGCTTTTTCATGACAAAAACAAAACATCCCATGTTTCAACTAGAACATTTCTACTTGATAAACGTTAGTACCAACCTGTCTTCATTTCATTGAGATTCCTATCGATTGTTTTTCTATCATAAGTGAATCTGTTAAATTAACAAATCATGGCTTCTATGGTTACCAAAGCTCCAAGAGAACCCCGAGACATTTATACGTGAGAATCTGATGTTATCAGTAACAACCTCACCACATCCAAGTAAAAAAAATGGAACTCCACGATCCAACAAGGCTCTGCTGCCTTAAGAACTCGAACAACATCAAATACCACCAGATGATTCACTAACAAATTGATTTTTCTTTGATTTCATACGTTTTCTGCTCCTTTTTACATTGTTATCGACCTTTTTGCTTTCCTGGAATCACAATTGAAGTCTCAGAAACAGATACTAGAAAGAAAACACCGCAAATTAAAACCACTCAGCCCATTCCGGAATGAAACAAGACTCAATGACGTAGAGATATCAGAAGATGGATAGAGACTACGACCATTAGTTTTAAGCTATTTTACTCTCAATTTTAAATATATTTATTTGATTCAATCCATTTATGATGTGTTTACTTGGGGTGATTAACATATGATATTGCTATTAATCTCAATTAATCTAACGTTTACTTAAAAAAAAACTCAAATGCTCGTTAATAGTTGGATTTGGACATGATTTTTAGTCCTCAATTTCAACAAGGATAAATAATCTATGATCTGTGTAAATGGAAAGAAAATGAAAAAACTCCTAACATACTCTCCCTTCCCTTCCCTTCTAATATATTTTTATTCACAATTCTAATCAAAATCTTAAACAAGTAAATTAAATATATTACTATTTATCCATAATCACTCTATAACCTATCAAATTTTTTAAATAATCACACTATAAATTATCTCTACACAATCATATCCCGAAAGTAAACGCAACCTTCAGTCATTCAGGTATGCAACCTCAGAAAAGTTCCTACTTCAATCAAAACCACTTATTTTTTGTTTTAGGGCCCTAGAACCTCGTTTTCATTTTCCAAAATATATTCTTTATGCATTAAAAAAATCTGCTGATTTCAAGGTTCGCCAGGATTAAACTTGAATAATTGGAGTTCATGCCGGTATTTTTACATCAATTAGATACAATGTTCTAAATGATGGTCGAGGCGGCTGCCTACCCGCCTCTGCATCAGGCTGCCTCTTTAGGCGGCCCTAAGATATCCGACACGAGCAGGCGGCGGAGGCGTGTAAAGAGAAGACAAGAAGAAGCCATTCAAGCTAGGGTTTTGAGTTAAAAAAAACGAGATACAATATCAACTTTAAAGAGAGACAAGAAGAAGCGGCCGAGGTGTGTAGAGAGAAGACAAGAAGAAGCCATTTGAGCTAGGGTTTCGAGTTTTAAATAAAAACAATATATATCAACTTTAAAGAGAAGACAAAAAAAAGTGGCTGAATAATATAAAGAGAAGACAAGAAGAAGCCATTCGATTCCAAGTTTTGTATTTTTGGGCCAATCGAGCCTTAGCCCATTAAGAAATGGCTAATGAGTTTTCTATGATGAATTGTAGGGCTTCAAAACAACCATAGGAGGTCATTAACAGCCCCGCCATCGCCTCCCCCTCCCGCCATTGACAACTCTGATTATATATGAATGTATCAATGATCATGCCAGAACACACTTTCCATAAAGGCATATGATAAGCATGGACAGATTACAATTATTCGAAATACCATAAAAATCTACACCCCTTTTCAGCCACAGAATTTTCATTCACCTTTTTCTTTTTCTTCTTGCATGACAGTGGGTTTGGACCCTGCACTCATTATAAGCATAACTTGATATCATTAAAAAAATCCTGATTCAACAAGAATTTGTTGCATAATTTTGCTATAAGATTGGTGGACAGAAGCAACAATAGCTTTCACACAAGAATGTCACATATTCTGCAACGAAATTTCTGCAAAATTATGAAATAAGAGGGAACCATGTGGCTTCCCGGGTAACAGCTAATTGTTTGGACTGTGGGCCACAATTACATTGAAAAGAAGCGAAATGATGACAGGACATTGATACTTACCTTCGCTCTCTTTCGCTTGAACTGAACTTTACCATCCACCACTATCCTACTTGGTTTATCATTTCTTTTGAGATCCTGATGATTTTCATTATCGTCATTCACATCCAAAGCGTCGCATGCTTCTTCATTGTCTACTCTTCTCTTCTTTACCTTTAATATCTTGTATTCCAACTCAGTCATATGTGAGTCTGTGACCGCCCTTCTTCAGCAGTCTTCTCAACTGCTGATGGACGATCAAGCAACCGAGCATTTCGGAGAGCATATAAGATTGGCACTCTTTTTATCTGCCAATGGCAGCCTTAAAAACCTGAATTTCTAACAAAAATGTGGTTTTTGCTTGCCACAACGTAGAACAGGATGAAAAATTGATTTGCACAGAAAAAAAGCATGAACCTCTTGGAACTTTCTCCTCAGCTCAGCATCCTGTGTTGCAACACAAACGTGTTCGGGGTTGCTTTCACCCTTAATTTCTGTAATGCACGCTGCAACAATTTTTTTCTTCTCATAGTCACATCTAGAAATCGGGTAGTTGAAATTTTAAACTCATATTTGAACATCCCATAGGTCAACCTAACTAACTACATGAGCGGGAGATTTTCAATGAAAAATCACAACATGATCATAGAAGAATGTTCAATCTTGTTCACATTGATCCTCGAATTTTCAAGACACTCTATTATAGAGACATTCAATGCAGCTAAAGCATATAGCAGCATAGTTCCACCACCAAACCAAAATTCATATCCCAGCCACAAACCATTTTCCAAGTCTAGAATGATGCAAACATTGAATACAATGATGAAGTGAATATGCCCATTAATATCTAATTAATTTATTGTGTGTTATCACGATCTCAATGGAAAAACAGTACTGACAGAAAATACTTAGAAGTGCGTAACACTTCACACAAAACACATTCCTATAAAATATTAAAAGGACTGACCTCGCAGTTATCAGGTTTCGAGCAGCATTAACAGAATCGGAATAGGAATCACCGAGGATTCTCAATTCTGCAATAACACATCTGTTGCCAAATGTTTCCAAAGCCAGTTAGCAATCAACGAACTATTATGTACAGAAAAATTCCAGACTAAATCGAACATCATCAAACCTAGTAGTGAAGATCTTGACAGTAGCGCCAAGAATATTGGCCAATGCAGTATCAGCGGGATTATTTCCATTCGCCAGAAGATGATACAGATTACAGAAAGGTCCCATGACAGAGGATTTTGAACGGGTCTCGGAATCCATAGCGATGATGCTCGGGTAAATTGGGTGATCAATCTACCGAGCAGAGATGTGAACTCTCCTTGTGAAAATTTTGAATTGATGGGATGAGTCTGACCTTGCCTGATGGGATGAGCCCGGGTGATTTGGCCTGATCTCCTGGGTGCTCTGGTCTGGTTGATAGGGTCGTTCGGGTGGTCTGGCTTGCCATGGTGATCTAGTCTGGTCTGGTCTGGTCCCCAGGGGTGGTCTGACCCTAGGTGGTGTGGCCTGGTCTCCAGGATGGTCTGGCCTGGTCTTCCAGGTGGTCTGCCCTGACTGGTGGGATGACCCCGGGTGGTCTGTCCTGGTCTCCCTGGTGCTCTGGTCTGGCTGGCGGGATGACCCCGGGTGGTCTAGCCTAGTCTCCTTGGTGCTCTGGCCTGCCTTGGTGGGATGACCTCGGGTTAGACAATTTGCACACACTCAACAAGATAATGTCAGTGGGGCATCAGAAGGGTTTCTAGCGTAGCCACTCCGACGCTAAAGTCAGTACATGGTTTACTAAGTAGAGAGAAACTTTATTGAATGCAGTAGATTGGCATGTTTCTCAAATGAGCAAACCTAAGTATTTATAGGAGAGAAGATGATCTCGATTACATTGCATGTACATTGTTCTTGATTAGACATATGTCCATGCTTAATAAAATACTATTTTCAAGCCAAGAGATTGGATATATACCAACTCCATGATATATACTTATTTTAGTCTTGAGTCTATGTCTAATTCAATCTTATATAACCTATAGTCATACATGGTTATACTGAAGGACCCTATCTAGGCTGGAGGACCTTGTCCAGGGGAGAGGACCCTTGTCGGGCGAAAGGACCCTGGCCGGGATGGAGGACCCTGACCGAGGGAGAGGACCTTGGCCATAGTTTACCCATGCTCTACTCCTAGGAGCAAATTGAAATATGACTCGTTTAAGTTTTCTCTTTCCGCTCCAGTCCAAAAATGACCCGAGCCCTTTCCAGGGTATCACCACTCCGTCCTTAAATAGTCGGGCTAGAGTCATATTCGCTGTCCCGATTAGTCGTGCTTGGACTCCACCGGAAAGATAATTAATTCTTGCGTAGATAAAAGTGTAGGGCTTCACGCCTCTCGCTCCTAGTATAAGGTGTCGGGGCCTCACGTCTCCCGGGCTTACAAGAAGGTGCTGAGGCCTCTTGTCTCCCGAACTTATGATAAGGTTCCGGGGCCTCATGTCTCATGGGCTTACAAGAAGATGCCGGGGTCTCATGTCTCCCGGGCTTAAAAAAAGTGTTGGGGCATCATGCTTCCCGGGCTTAAGATAAGGTGTTGAGGCATCATGTCTCCCGAGCCTACAAGAAGGTGCATGGGCCTCATGTGTCCCGGGCTTTAGAAAAGGTGTCGAGGCCTCATATCACCCGAGCTTACAAGAAGGTGCCAGGGCCTCATGTCTCCCGGGCTTAAGAAAAAGTGCCGAGGCCTCTCTCTCGGGCTTACAAGAAGGTGCCTGAGCCTCATGTCTCCCGCGATTTAGAAAAAGAGTCGGGGGGCCTCATGTCTATCGGGTTCATGGCTTACAAGAAGGTGTCGGTGCCTCATGCTTCCCGGGCTTATAAAAGGTGGCGGGATCTCATGTCTCTCGGGCTTAAGATAAGGTGTCGGGATCTCATGTCCCCGGCCTTACAAGTAGGTGCCGAGGCCTTATGCTCCTCAGACTTAAGATAAGGTGTCGGAGTCTCATGTCTCCCGAGCTTTAGAAAATGAGTCGGGGCCTCATGTCTCCCGGGCTTTAGAAAAGATACCAGGGCCTCATGTCTCCTGAGCTTTAGAAAAGAGCCGGGGCCTCATGTGTCCCGGGCTTACGATAAGGTGTGGGGTCTCATATCTCCCGAGCTTAGAAAATATGCTGGGATCTCATGTCTCTCGGGCTTACAAGAAGGTGATGTCTCCCGTGCTTACAAGAAGGTGTCGGGGCCTCAAGTCTCCCGGCTTTTAACTGCATGCTTCTCCTACTATGTTAGTTTTATTAAAAACCAAATCACCAACCTGGAATACTGAATCCAAATTCATTTACGGTAAAGTGATATTTTTTAGTTGAGCCGAATTAAGTGACCAATATAGTTGTACACTACTGATTGCATAGCCAATTCTCTTCCACTCCAACCCAGAATAGCTGCCGAACTTCGAGCCCATATGAAAATCCACAGATAAAATCTGATTGCGAGCTGATACCGCTTATTTTTGAATGAAAATCATATCCACGTCTATAGATCAAATTTACCGCGGACGGCGCTAATGATGATACCCGGGTAGATTGGGTGAGCTGGGTGGACACTTGACCGATGATTTTGGTTGGAAATAAATCTAGCAAGCGAATTAGGTCAAGTTATAGTAAATGGATGATGAGTCCAAGTATCGATCACATAGAGACTAATATTTAATTACTATAATTTATATTACTTAACTTAAGCTAGACAACATAAATAAAAAGATGATATATGGATTATTAATCTAAAATATTAAATAAAATAATTGCAATTAAAAACGAGTATCAAGGAGGGATTCAAATTCAAATAAATAACTAAGAGACACAATGGTACCAAACTCTACTATGTTGACACGTGTTAAAATTCAATTAATTATTTAATTATTGACAGTCACGGTGAAATCCCCATTTTTATTTATTAAACGATTTCTCGAGTTAATAAACCTATTTAAATCTAACAGTCCATTTATTTCTAATAGAATTTAGTTAGATCTAAATGCATTAAATCTCCGTGGAATTTCGATTTTCACCTATCATCTTCCGATTCGTGATTAATCAACAAACATGTAAATAGTTGATCAGATTATTAACAAGAAATATTAAATTAACATCAATCAATAATTAAAAAAATATTTAAAATAAACAAATTATCAAATAAAGTGTTGTTTGGTCGTTTCGTGATATTAGCCTAAAGAAATTTATTCCATAAATTCAAAACAAAAGTGAACTCATATTTAATTTCATATAAGAAAACAAAATAAAGAAGGAATAAGAGAAATTCTCAGTGATTTTTGGCTTGTATTGAGGAATTTCTCATGCTTCTGCCTTCTATCTTCCACCGTGTAGATGTCTTATGTGCAGTCTTTTGTTGTCTTCACTGTAGCATTTTATTCCTCCTTTTTGCACTTATGTCTTCTTTTATCCTTCTCTGTTGTTCACTTCCTCCTTCTGTTTTATCTTCTGCTCTCTCTTCTCCTCTCACGTCTCTATCTTCTCCTCTATTCTCTCACCTCCTCTATTCTGCTCCCTTCCACGCTGCTTTTTCTTTTTCTCTTTTGTGTGCCTCCCTCTTGCTGCTCACGTACGATGCCTTTTATATTTCTTCATGGGCCTAATCCTCCAACTTCTTGAAGCCCATGCCAATTTCAAAAATTGTAGATAAGATTGTATAAACTTTATTTATCAAGATCTGTACGATTTTTCTTCCATAACTTCAATATTCTCAAGATAATAAATTATAAAAATATTTTATTTCCTTTTTTTTTGGCATTTTGTTTCCTTTGAAGTTTTGTAAAATCATCTTATCTCCCGAATTAGGCACTTTTCATCTTTTATTCAAATTTACAAATATTATAAAATTAATTCAGATAAGCACATAATTAGGGATAATAATTACAGATAATAATAAATATTATAAAATAAAATTCTTAAAATCTCTAAAAGATTTGGGCTTATCAGCAATCTACCGAGCAAAGATATGTACTCTCCTTGTGAAGATTTTGACTTCATGGGATGAGTCTGACCTGGCATGATGGGATGAGCCCGGGTGATCTGACCTGATCTCCAGGGTGGTCTGGCCTGCCTGGTGGGATGACCCCGGGTGGTTTGGCCTGATCTCCCGGGTGGTCTGGTTTGCCTTGGTGATTTGGCCTAGTCTCCGAGGATGGTCTAGCCTGGCTGGTGGGATGGCCTCGGGTATTCTGGCCTAGTCTCCCGGGTGGTCTGGCCTGCCTTCGTGGTCTGACCTAGTCTGCCGGGTGGTCTGACTTGGCCAGATGGGATGAGCCCGGGTAGTCTGGCCTGGTCTCCTGGGTGGTGTGCCCTGACTGGTGGGATGACCCCAGGTGGTCTGTCCTGGTCTCCCGGGTGCTTTGGCCTGGTTGGAGGGATGACCCTGTGTGGTCTGGCCTGGTCTCCCTAGTACTATGGCCTACCTTGGTGGGATGACCTCGGGTCAGACAATCTGCACACACTCAACAAGATAATGTCAGTGGGGTGTCGGAAGGGTTTCCGGCGTAGCCACTCCGACACTCAAGTCGGTACATGGTTTACTGTAGAGAGAAACTTTATTGAATGCAGTAGATTGACATATTTCTCAAATGAGCAGACCTGAGTATTTATAGGGGAGAAGATACCTCGATAACAGTGGATGTACATTATTTTTGATTAGACATATGGCCATGCGCTGTTGACGACTACCCGTGACTTGTCATATGTCGGTAGGTATGGCGACCCATATTATTCGGGTCTTGTCATGGGCACTGATTGTCATGCTAATGATACATGGTGACCCATACTGGTCGAGTGACCTGAACACTGGTTGAACAATAGGACCCTGACTTGATTAGAGGAACCTGGCCGGGCTGGAGGACCTTGATCGGGGGAGAGGAGCCTAGCTTAGCTGGAGGACCCTGTCCAGGGGAGAGGACCAGTGGTTGAGCGAAAGCACCCTGACAGAACTGGAAGACCCTGGCCGGGGGAGAGGATCCTAGCCATAGTTTACCCATGCTCTACTCCTAGGAGCAAATTGAAATATGACTCGTTTAAGATTTTTCTTACCACCCTAATCCAATAATGACCCGAGCTTTTTCCAGAGTATCACATAGCAAGAACAATTTTCAGTGCAGACTGAAACCTAAGAAAAATAAGATAAGAAATCAAAACTTGTAAACGATTCTCTAATTCAAATCTATTACAGTGAATGCTTCGCAAAGTTCGGTGATCTACTGGATTTGGGTTTTCAGAAAAAACCCTGAGATTGTATTAAAAATAGGGTAAATTAACTTTCAGTCCCCAAACCAAACAAGTTTTGTTCTAAACTCCTAGGTGAGAGAAAAAATTTTCAAAAATGCCAAAATTACCCTTATTCCCTATTTTATTTTAATTGATCATCCGCGCTTTCAAAATGGTATCAGAGATTAAGGTTGATTTATTTCAAACACATTATTTATTATTATAAAGAAACGGAATGTTTGAGGAGGAGAATTTCGAAAAATTATGAATCCGAACTTAGGTTCGAGAAAAATAATTTACAAGATCTATTCCAATATTTTGGAATACACACAAGTTTGTCTATCCTTGGTTAGATATCAAAAACAGAAAGGGAAGCATCATCACCCTCTGGTAAACTCTCAGGTAAAATTATGATTCAAGCAAATAAGTTTCTGGAGATAGTACCAGATTCCTCTAAGCTCTCTTTAGATATTAGGAAAATTCAGAAAACAATACAAAATTATGGCAATATGCTATACTTTGTACCCCAACGAGTTGAAGAAATCCTTAAAAACCAGGAAGAAATTCTTGGAATATTAAAGGATATTCAAATAAGAATTCAAAAACTAGAACAACAAGAATTCAAAAACTAGAACAACAACCAAGTTCTAGTAAAAGAACTTCAGGAGGATGGTTACCACCATCATTTGGTACTGAACCTTTGTTACATCAACAAGGGAAGGCCAGAGTGGTGTCAAAATCTTTGACTGAAGAAGAAAAGATGATCAATCTAATTAAATTTGTCTCAGAAAAAAAATTAATCTGATGACAACATTAGAAAGGATTGGTCTGAAAGATCTACAAGAACTTGCGGAATCTTTCGCAAATCTCAAAGTTGTAGATCTGAAGATGAACACGACAGGAGGTGAACCACCTGCTATTACCTGATCATCTTCTCAGGAACCATTAAGGGAAAGTGTGGGATCTCAAAATGTAAACATGAGAGAATCTCAATCTGATTTCCATACTGGTGGAGGATCACACCCAGCGGAAACAAGGACAAGGAGAAGTCAAATTCCCTTGCACCAAAACCCCTATGGGAAAACTGTTTTAGATCCTATACATCCTTACGGGGTTATGCTTAACCTTGATGTATTAGATTTCAAAAATAGAGAAGATCTCATAGATGACTGGACATCTGCTATGAGAATCGCAGCAGATACACTTGATCTCAACAGAGAAGGATTTATTAAACTTTTAGAAATGAGTCTGATGGGATCAGTCAAGATTTCTTGGAACTGACTTCCTTAGAAACTAAAGAGTCAGTCCTAGCCGGTGAATCTCTCAGTGAGATCGCTAGAAAAATGGCTACCCTATTTAAAGCACAATTTATAGGAGTAGACTATTTTAACAGTCAAGATACAGAGAAGAGGAAGAAATATACTCAGGCTCTGTATAGTCTTGAATTACATGATATATGTTTAGTGGATGAATACGTTATGTTATTCACTAAATATCAATGGAATTCAGGAGTCGAAGAAGATATAGCTATGCAGCTTTTCTTCGCAAAAACTTCCAAGTCCTTGGAGAGAAATGTTCATAAGAGAATACGTACCTGGCAATCCAGATACGTTGGCAAGAAGAGCCTCTTTCCTTAAAGGAAAATTGGCAGAATGGTGCCATATGGCAGCATTACAAAAGAATTACAAACGCTTAAGGGGTATCAACAAAAGAACTCCTTTGTGTTGTAAGGAAAATGATCTTCCAACAATTATTGGAAGTAAATCACAGAAGCATAAAAGGAAAAGTTTTAGGACTCATCCTTATGCTCGAAGTGGAAAAAGTTCTTGGAAACCAAGAACAGTATGGTCTAGACAGAAAGCCAGATCTTATAAATCTGGACAAAGAAGCGGACCATCAAGGAGTAGGATATCATCCCAAGCATCGAGTACATCTTGAAGCACATGAAGAATACCTATGAAGAAAACTTTCAGAAGAGCTCATACTAGAGCTAATGAAAGTTTCAAGGATTGTAATTGCTGGACATGTGAAGCAAGATGTCATATCTCGACTAATTGTCCAGAAAATAAAAAAAGGGGTATTAAACGCTTCGATCCTACCCCGGATATTGAAGAAGCAGTTTATTACCAAGATCTTATTCAGGTATACCGATTCGAGGACATTGCCTCGGACGAAAGTATATATGAAAAAGAAGTCTTAAGTCAGGAAGAATCTGATGGAACAGAATCGGAATCTGATTGAGGACGAGGTGTTTCGACACGAAACACATGAAGATTTGTCTGGGTTTTTCAGCCAGACAACAATATCTCATAACATGGTCCAAAGGATCATGAGAGAAAATCCTAGTCTACAGAGATATCAAGGATTCTCTGTAGGACAGGTAGAAAAGTTCTTAGGAAGTCTTGGCCTAAGAAATAGAAAGCATCATCTAATCTATAAAGTTTCTAGAAGGGAAATGGCAATCTGATGGAACTTACAGGCAATAGAATGGAGATGCAGTTAATTCTTTCCGAAGAAATTAAGGAGGAATTACAAAAACTCAAGATAGAAGTAGCAAGGACTATGTCCTGGATTCATATCGGAGCAATCCAAATTATGATAAAGGCTACTTTCAAAGAAGGGATAGATTCATCTATCAATATTGCTAAATGCGATAAAAGAATGGGGAATCTACAAGATTCAGTACTGGGAACAATCTCAGGAAATCTTTGCGCATGAAAGATTGTAGGAGTGATCTATCGAAGGATAGCCTACAACCTGGCAGATCGAGATTTTAGTCAAGGCTTGACATTACATCAGAATTTCAAGGAAAAAGGCTGATGAAAGAGGGTAATAGACCATATTCTATTATTATCAGATTTCATATGCTCTATCTAATACACATCATTCCGAGTTGTTTATTAGAAATGAGTCATTGAAATATCTGAGATATTCAGAAAAGTTGCTCAAGTAATTTATTCAGAAAGAGTTGAGTTTCCTTTAATACAGGAAATAGATATTCAAATACAAGACAAACCGATTCTACAAAGGAATCAAAGTCTTATATTGGAATCAAGAAGACTATCTTTTCAGGGAGATAGAATTACAAGTTACAGGTGGGGAAAAACGCCTGTCATAGAAACCCAACAGGAGCTAAAAAGTTTTTCTACAATAGGAAAGCTGAGATGCCCAGAACGGTGGAAGGAAGTAGAAATAGTATTTGATATTACGAAGCAAAGGAATCAATTTCCTTGTAATTCAATATATTATTTGGAACAACCTATGATAGGAACTTACCAAGGAGTGATTATTATCGGAGAATTGGAAGTTCATATTCAAGGAATTCCAGGGAAAGAATCAGATCGCCTGATTCTTGGACTAGAGTTTTTCGAGGAACACAAACCTTGGAAATGACTAGAGTATGAGATGGAGTTTATGGCAGATGATAAGATGTGGAAAATCCAATTACCACAAGTCTATTCTCCATATACATTCCAGTAGGAATGTTATATGAACAATATAAAGCAGAATATTTTGCTGCTTATATTGATTCAGGTGCTGGAATCTGTACAGCAAAACGAGGAGTTTTTCCAAATAATTTGGAAGAAGAATTACCAAAGATTGCTGGAAGAGATTTTTCCAGAAGAATCTTAATCTTATGTAAAGGGATTAAGATGACTGAAATTATGATCGGCGGTGCTGGACAAACACCTTGGTACAAGGTGAAAACACCACCAATTTATTTTCATGATACATGAGCTGACATATATATTGTTAGGAAATAATTTCCTACAAATGTTCAAGTCCTATACTCAAGAAAATGAGACTAGACGATTAGTGTTCACAACACCCTGTGATAACAAAATCATAGTCCAAAGACTATGAGAGGCATTTTACAGAAAATTGCCGATCCAGTTTCGCAGCAAGCGTGGTGATGAAGGAAAACTTCTGAACCCAAAAATGAAGGATTCTAGACGGTTTGGAGAAACAATGCTCCAGTTAAGAGCAGATAAAGTACTCCAACCAGAAGATATAGAATGCCTGAAGATAACTTTACAAACGAATGAAGTAGAGTTCGAATCTAGGGTATCATTGGAAGATGTCAAGAAAAGGATCAAAGGAAATTACAATGAAGATCCCTTTGCATGGTGGGACAGAAATCAACTCAAAGCTTGCCTTAAAATTAAGGAAGACAAAGAGTATGAATTTGTCTGTTGTAAGCCTATCCCAATGAACATAGTTGATCAAATGGATATGCAGATTATAATCACGAAACATTTGGACCTTGGTTTGATCAAAGCAGGAATATCACCATATAGTAGTCCAGGTTTCCTGGTAAGAAATCATGGTGAGATAAAACGAGGAAAACCCAGATTGGTTATTAATTATCAAGAAATTAATAAAATTCTGGAGTTCGATGGGTATTTTATACCTAGTAGAGAACATCTAATTAGTTCCATACGCAATGCCAAGATCTTCTCTAAGTTTGATTGTAAATCCGGATTTTATCAAATACGGATGCAGGAAGAAAGCAAGAAATTCACAGCTTTCTCCACACCTCAAGAACATTATATTTGGGAAGTATTACCAATGGGATTGGCTAATTCACCCTAGATATTTCAAAGAAAAATGGATAATCTTGTTAAAGATTATTTTAAATTTATGTTTGTTTATATTGACGATGTTTTAATAGCATCTAAAATATGGATGAACATGTTAAATACTTGGAGATTTTCTCTAAAGTTTGTAAAAAAGAGGGACTGGTTTTATATGAAAAGAAAGCAGTTATTGCAACAAGAAAGATTGAATTCCTCGGAATTGAGATCGATGAGTCATGAATAATTCTGCAAGAACACATAGTGGAAAAGGTGCAGAATTTTCCAGAAAGTCTCAAAGACAAGAAACAACTTTAAAGTTTTCTGGGAGTTGTTAATTTTGCTGTGATGTTTATTAAAAACTTAGCAAAACATAGGAAAGTGTTTAGTCCATTATTGAAAAAAGATACAAGATTTATATAGACAAAAGAACACACAGATGGACTTACCCAGTTGAAGAAGATTTATAAAGATCTTCCAAAAATGGCGATTCCTCAAGATGAAGATGATCTGATATTATACACAGATGCCAGTGATCATTGGTGGGCGGCAGTTATTACTAAGCTCACACCAGAAGGAGAACAACCATGCAGATATTGTAGTGGTTTATTCTCAGATGCAGAAGCCATCAGATGGCATATCAACGAGAAGGAATTTTATGCAATAAAAAGGGCTTTTGAAAAATGGCCATTATTTTTACTTGCAAAGAAATTTACTTTGAGAGTTGATAGTACGCAGGTGAAAGCTTTCTTAAGGAATAGAATTGAGTCTAAACCTGAGAAGGCCAGATTATTAAGATGGCAAGCTTTATGTCAAAACTATATTTTTGATATAATTATTATTAAATCTCATGAAAATATTATTGCAGATTATTTAACAAGAGATGGACAACATTGACATAGATGCTATCATCAAGATGCAGAGGCATTTGAGGGAACACCTTGAAATGCTTCAAACCGAGTTCAACAAGTTATCACTGAACGCAGAAATTGTGGGAAGGCTTCAGGAAGCGGATAAGAGAATTGTCTCTGACCGAATTACAAGATGTTTACAGGCATATACTCAGTTATGGTCTGTAATGCAAAGGCCTATCCTCCAAGGCATTGAGAAGCCATTGGTTTCCCAAATGGAGAGTTTTCGAGTACATGACTCTATACCTGGAGCAGGGGATTCAAATATATCCTAGCACAAGTGTTAAGTCAGGATCATCTCCAGATGAGTCGGCTGAAACAAAAATTGAGACTCATGATCCTTATCTTGAGTCCTCAAGTCAACCCTTCACCTCGGGGATTGAAGAGAGAGAGATCAACCTTAGGCCTCGTACTGACAAGGGCAAATCTAAGGTTGGTACTAATGAAGTTGCAATTTCTCCATTTCAGGTTTACCAACAGGAACTGAGAGAAATTAAAAACAAGAGTTGGCATTAACCCAGCTACCAATAGGGTTGATGTTTCAGGAAAATATCCTAGGGTATGGATGAAACCTAATTCATATCCCAAGGAGGTCAAAGCCTGGTATGAATTCGGGGCTCTTGCCTCAGTTTATACTACATCACCCAGCTTTCCGGAAATTTCAGGACTATCTAAATGGATTCAGGAAGCTGTTCATGAAACTTGGGCGAATAACGATTATTTGTCCAGATGAGATGTTTTGGAGCTATACTTTTTCAGTGCAGCACCAGAACTAGCAGGGAAAGGCTACACATGAAGCCTTTCATTTCATCAAGTTAAGGAGGCCAGATACAAATATTCAGAAATTTATCAAGGACCCTCCGACAGAAGAAACACCCTTGGTTGCTTCAATAACTGAAGACGATATTTCAACTAGAAGAGCATGGGGTTTATGGGTCTGTCTCACTGAGATGGACAAAGTCAAGTTTTCATTTAAGTTTTATCAAAATTCTTTAAATGGATCATTCATGTTAAATACAATGACAGAAAAAACCACAAGTTTTGCGGAAGAAATATTTGAAAAGAAAATAAATCTTCTAGTGGAACAGCAAGCTGTCGGCCAGTAAAGAAACTCGCCGAAAATTCTGCAATATGGCACATGTAGGAAGATGGTCAGAAAGCAACTGCCCTGAATGCTAGAATCAGAAAGAACCGGAGTTCGGTAAAGGATTCAAACCGAGATCTGATCGGATACATTTTACCGACACAAAGACAAGTAGGGAAGGACTACAATCCCATTTTCCTCGAGGAAACAAAAGCCAAAGATTCCTCGACAGAGTTAAAAGGAACATGTGATCATCCCACTGAAAAAAGAAGGACCACCTATGTGAAAAACCATGTGAGTGGAATTCAAGGACCACCAATAATCGATGAAAAAAGAACAAGGACCACCAATAATAGGTGGAAAATGACAAAGAACATTGGATTCCTTATCTTTAAAGGAAATCTGATGAACGGACAAGAAAACTGGACCCAAAACTTATACTATAAATAAGGGTAAATGAGAATCAGTAAACCACACCAGAAAAGAACCTAAAGAAAATGTATTACACATATCTAAAGGTTTTAAAAAGAAGAATCAAGTATAAGAGAGATCAGGTGGAAGCCCTTAGATGGCTAGTCCAACATTTCAAAGAAAAAGGAAATGAAATTACAGCAGATCTCCTACAAACTCATCTCTACTGGTATCTCGGAGAGATAAAAGAAGATGAGAAGTTGATTTCTAGATTAATAATCTAGAAAAAGATAGTTCAAGAAAAGACAATCTCAAGGGACCACTCAACTACTGCATGGTCCATGTGCAAGCTGTAAAGGCTTATCAAGATTTGGAATCCGAATTTCAAATTCGAAGAAGCCTTCTATAAATAAGTCATGAAGAAAGAAGTGAAGATCATCGAACATTTTCCTCATTTCTTTCAACAAATAAATTGTAATATTTATCTTTTTAGTTTATGTGTTTTTCAAGTTCGGCTACTATAAGTAGCTAAACAAGTTTCTCCTCCTCTACAAGATGTTTCAATGTAATAAATAAATGTTTGTGTTTGAATAAAGAGATCTTTGCTCTTAGCCCCTCTCATGTATTATTTTCAAAATTTTATCTTTTATTGTATACTCTAAGATAAGAAACGAATTAGAGTTGTACCAAGTGCTGCTGAAGGAGTCTGCGTCAGTAACCATCGGTTGCGATCGCGTGGTTGGACTGTGAGGAGCAGTCTGTAAAATACAGGTGGATATAACCCGGTGGTACTCCGGTCAAAGAAGTAAAAGATTTAATTTATTTTACGGAAGCATGATGGGCCTTTAATTCAAAAGGAAAATCAATTATTAAAATATAAGGATGAGGGGTATTTTGGGAAAATAAGGAGTTGAAGTAAAGTTGGAAAATTTTAGGGAGGGATTGGTAAGTTGCCCTTAAAAATACAAGCCCAAAGGTCTCGGCCTTTAAAGAACGTTTTACATGAAACTGTTAATATAATATTGGGACTTTTCTTCTTTGGAAATTGGTAGATTTGTTTTTATTTTGTCCAATTTTAATTCATTTTTTGGTTTATAAAATATGTAATCCGAAATCCGAATTCTTTTATTTTGGATCCGTTAGGTTTTATTCTGTAATGGATAGGTTTATACTGTTCGGTTTGATATATAATTAAAAAAGCATAAATTTAATGGGATAAAATGAGAAATATCATTGTAAAAAAAAATAAGAATTAAATATTTTTAATCCTATTAAAATACTCATTAAAAAATTGTTTCTGCAATTTGGGATGCAATTTTCTGGCTCCACGGATGCCTCTATCAACTTTTGCCTAGGTGCATGAAACTAACTCCATGGCTCGTTTTTTGGCTACAAAAGAATTAACTTCTCATACTAACATGGTCAAGTTTAGGGAATTGATTCCTATTTTTTTTTTAAATGATGTATATAAAACTTTATACTAGTCGGAAAATTAATTAATGGAATCTTTTTTCTTCTTAAAAAAACAAAAAAGATTCAAACTCTTGTTTCGACTATATTTTCTTATTCACAACTTACATCTACTTGAAACACAATATCACCGACATAAATTACACAGAACACTTGCAAGAATCCATTGATCATAAAAATTTATACGACCTAAACATCAAATTAATTCCCCACGAATTTAAATGCATTCCTACAGTTCATACATTCATTATGAATCACCTTAAACTCATACTTGAACATATTTAAAACAGAAACATTAAAACAATGGTATTATTTCAACCATTCAAAGGTTTAGATAGGCTATGGTTCTTCAGGATCAACACTCTGACTGTGATATATTATTAAAGTTCGCTTGGCATCGAAATCTCGAGCAAACCGGTCCATCTTCATCTTTGAGGAAGGGTTCTGATTGAAGAGGTCTTGGATTGCCTTAGGCATGGGCTCATCATTCATCTTACTTTTCCAATAGTTTCCTCCAACTTTTCTTGCATCAGCAATAATAGCAAACTGAGATATGAAGCATCAAGGCATGATTTTTTTATAAACAAAAAACAAAACAAAAGAATTAATCATATTTTAAATAAATTTTTTTACAATAAGTTCAATTTATCTACTGTGGAATCAAGAAATTTGATTCCAGAAAATGTGGTTGTGTATTTTATGACCACCCCAGAAACTAGAAGATGGAAGAAAGCGACTAAACCACATCAAGAGAGCGTTTGGGAGAACTTCTGCTTATTTTAAAGTGACACTTCGAGAGATTCTTTTGAAATAAGTTTGAGTATTTGAAGAAAAATTGTTTTCAAACTTAATTTTTTAGTAAAATGACAAAAATATCTTTAAGATATATAACATTTATCTTTTTAATTATCTAAATTTGGTATTCACACCATCGGCAATGTATTTATATAATTATTATTACATTTTGAAATATAATTTTTTTATAATATGAATGCGTCAACATTTATATAATATTAATAAAAATAAAAACAAAAGCAAATGAAAAAATTTGTACAAATGCAATAAATATGTAAAAAAAATTATAGACATGAAAATTATATAAAAAATACATTATATATTTTTAAAAAATTAATTGTTTGTAATAAAATATGATTTGAAATTTTACGAATTCTATTTGAAACTCTTAAAAACTAATATATAAATAAAATTTAACATTTTCAAAAATCTTCAAATATATTTATAAAAACTCAGATCAATTATGGAATATGACAAATTTTATAAAGATACAAATGTCAAAGCATAACTTTAAACTATTAACAAAAAAACACAGAACCATAAAAAAATATCGCAAACTTTTAGCTTTTGGTTCAAAATCATAGAAATTGAATAGAAGCTGATATTCACACACACCCAAATGCACTTTCAGCCGGCTAGAAGCCAAGAAATGTGCTTCCTAGCTACAAGCTCTCTCAAACACTCCCTAAGGATTCATTATTATTCAAAGCATGGACGTGTATGAAATCCTAAAAATTTCAAGAAATCATCCAGAAAAAACCCTTACGATTCAAAACCAAATTTCTTACGGACAAGATCGACCACCCCGGCCCTGATCATAAATTAGAAACCGAAAAATAACAACCCCAAAAAAAAAAATCAATCAACTTTTAGGTATCAGCTTGGCGAGCTATTATTCGGGGAAAAAACATACACCAAAACTATTACAAGGATTAATATTTCGACACACCGATATATCCATATATCTTCTTACTGGTAAGCATAAAATTAAATATATAAGCGTAACATTATACCGATAGAATTGAGAGGAGGAAGAAGGCTGAAAATGCTCTCATTCCCATCTTCAAACCTGATGGAACCCTAAAATTTGGCGTGCTTTTTTCTTCTTGCAGCCTCTGACTTCACTATTATATAGAGATTGGGCAAAAACCTAAATCAAGATTTGATTCACATTTCTCTGTATTTTTCAACAAGGAGATAATTATTTTGGTAGTCAACTCCCCACTTTATAAGACTGTGAGCCATCCCTTTTTACAATTGACAATTTGAGCAATCAAAAAGCTTAGTGCTACCAATATATTTATTACATACGCATGACTATTGTTTTGGTAGGGTGGATTTGATTGATTGACTCCCATTAATTAATGCACAATTCTTGTGGTTAAATATACATACATATATATATATATAATATATATATATATATACATACATATATATATATATATACTAGTACACCGACGCACGCATTTGTATAATATTTTTATAATTCATTTGATTTATATTTAAATGAAGATCAAAATATAATTATAAAAAATAATGATAGACTACACTGTAATTTTGATATATAAATTAAAAAATAAATTGAAAAATAAAAGAATAAAAAAATCACCTCAATAAGAATTGAACTTATAACCTAAATCCCAACAAACAATGACTCTATCCGCTGAACTATATATAACTTATATTAAAATTTTCACATTTTATTAATATATATAATTATTAAAACAGACAATGACATCAAAGTTAGTTACTCTAAGTGTCTTAAACTTAATAAAATAGTATAGATAATTGTGCGTGTGTGTATATATATATATGTGTGTGTGTGTGTGTGGTGTGTGTGGTGGTTGTTCATATCGTGTCTTGATTTTTGTGTAAAAAAATTTGTTGAATAAGTCTCCTAAATTCGAAGTTCGAATGAATCTTGAAGGTAGAAAATTATTTTTGAAAGATTACGGTAAGACTATGGTTGTATATATTTTCCACAAAAAATTTTGTTAGACGATCTCACGAATCAATTTTGTGAGGCTGATATCATATTTGGATCACAAATAAAAATTATTAATTTTTTCCAAAAATATTACTTATTATTGTAATATGAATAGGTTGACTCGTCTCACAAATAAAGATAAATGAAATCGTATCACAAGATACCTATTATATATATATTTTGTCCATCATAATTTTTAATAGCTATAATCTTCTAGTTCTACATATATTATATAACCATATAAAAAATAGGCTAATTTCGAAAAATTATCTTGTATGTTGTTAGTTTTGTATTAGGTTTTAATGCAATAAATTAGTAATTTATATATTTATAGTTCGATTTCCATCCGATTACCGACATGAAATTAGACGGTATCAATACAACATTGGATATTACTGATATCTGTATTTAAACTTTGACCAAATGACTGAAATTAATGAGCAGTTAACTAAAACCTTGGAAAATTTAACAAAAAATGAACAAATTAATATTCCCTCTCAACAAATTAATATATATATACACACACACACACACATATATTTTGAACTAAAAAAGTAATAACATTTCCATGTATCAATCACTATATATATATATATACACATATATATTTTGAGCTAAAAAAGTAATAATATTTCCATGTATCAATCACTTGTAGTACATATCTATTAAACGTCAGATCCATTATTTTATGAATAATATTTCCTAATCGGTAGAATAATCGACGGGAAATTGATCTTCAGTCCCCAACCGTCGATTTTTTTTATGTTCAGTCCCTGGGTACTTTTTTAGTACCACATTTCCACATGAAGTGTACCACATTTTGTATGAAATAGTACCACAATTTTATGGGTAGGGAGTGAACCCAAAGAAATGTTTTGATTGAGGATTTTTCACCAACTTCCCCGATAATCAACTATGAGAGCACTATTTTCCAAAATGTTGTAATTAATAGCCACTGATTTTGGAGACATGTGAGCAAGTAGTCCACCAAGGCAAAAACAAAACAAATTAATGTCCTTTTGTTAACATGCAAAGTATCCATTTTGTGCGACATTATTATGTCATAATATCAAATTTCAAGTTGGTGAAAAATATAATCATTTAGGTTATAATACAACCAATTGCAGCCAAAAAATAAAGTGACAAAGGAGATGATTAACTATCATACCTTAATTAATTTCGTTTGGTTAAGTGATTGAAACTGAGTCAAATTGGAAATGTAGGACAATCAAATTGTCAACATTCTACAAATAGTTTTGGGTGCAAAATATTGGAATATAATTGGTTGGGGTACTTATTTTGAGAGGCAAAAAAATTATAAGGTTTAAATTTTTTTGTAGAATGATAATATATATAGGAAAATTGCATTTTTGGTAACGTATGTTATTTGTCTCTTTGCGTTTTTTCATTGTTATCAAATTTCAATATTAGTCATGCATCTTCCATTTTTTTTGCGATTTTAGTCATTTTTCATCGGATTGTTGATGTGACATTACACACGCCACCACCATGTCAGAAAAAAACTAAAATCGCAAAAAAAAAATCAAAGACAACATATTAAAACTGAAATTTGACAACATAAATGACCAAAATCACAAAGAGACAAACATACGTGATAAAAAATTTATATATATATATATATATAATATTATGTATGAAATCCACCTTTAATTTGCATGGGAAAAATTTGATTGAAAGTTTCTATAATTTAACGTTTGTACCACCCAACCATCACCGTTGTCCGCCATCGGAGTTCCGAAGAATTTTATTATGTACATTTAATTTTGATTATATGCACGAGTTTAATGTCCAACCATATATATATACAGTTATTTAGAACACAAAATTTGACCCACTAGATATTAGTAGATGGTAAACAGCATTTGATTTATTTATTTTTAATAATAAATAAATAAATTGGTTTTATTTGACTCCTGTCTCTCCATATTCCAACCAAAATAGATTCCCTCGGCAATGTTTGAGGAGCATGAAAAAAAAAAATCATTTTATATAATTCTTAATGTCAAAATATTTGTGTTTGTCACCCACATTTCGTTTGAACGAAGTCGAGTATCATTGTGTATTTTGTTAATTTAATTGGAATTGATTTTCTACATACTAATCGTCGATTTTTAGTAAGTAAGATTTTGGTTTTATTTGTAAATTAATTTGATAGAATAAACACATCCCATCTTTGATTAATTTTATATAGCATATATAAGAGAATTAATTAATTAATTATTAACATCCTTCTAATTGAATAATAGTCCTCATCGTTATAGTCTCCGTGTGAACGATTTGAACTCAACCTCGTTACGACGCAACTTGAACTAGTTCACTTGCTAACGTATTTTGCTGCTCACTCATATATAGATACACTATATATGTTCACATGCATTTGAGTAGGTTGACCCTTTCACATAAAAAACTTGTCCACTTGCTAGATATTGTGTCCCATGCATATATTATACGCTTGGGCCATTTAGTGGAGACTGTGTTGGGAAAAATCCATAAACCGAAGAATCCATCACGTTAAATCATTAAGAATTTGACTGAAAACTTAAGCGGAAGCGTACCTGAAGCCATAATCCTGAATTCTTTAGAATGTGTCTTAATCTTCCAGATCTACGCGCTCTTTCCTTGAGAGAATCATTTAGTTTCTCTTCAGAACTATTTTCTTAATGGGGTAGAGAATAGTGAAAGTGATAACGCGAGATCTGGGGACCATGACCCATATTTATAGATAATGTTTATCAATATCTTCTGATATTTCTGTTTTAGCCCATCATAAAAACAGAATTTACACTTATGTCTCTACACATTAAAGGCCCCCAGCCCATTAGATACATTAAAGACCATAACCCGAAACAATAGTTGATCACTTTATTTTGGGTTTAACTTAATAGACAACCCACAACACATAATTATTCACATATAAGCCCATAGAAATAAATTGATCCAACAATCTCCCACTTGGGCTATATGTGCAACTTTATAATTATGTTTGTGAAAATAACCTTATGAGCTTAAAATTATTGTCATTCCGAAATGTATCTATAACCAATCCGGTCCATCAATCACATCAACATAGGATCAAAGCAGTCTTCGCTACACTCAAGGTATCTAGACTCATCAATGGTCACATATGCCAACACAACTGAATGACATGGATCATGAATTAGATGTGTAGCATGGAAATTTCATGCAATGTGACCGTAACATGCCTATTTTCAACTGGTCCTCCCTTTAACTTTATTGAGATCAAACTTTAAATAATAATCACAGTGTGACTTAACTTGAAATTTATTTCTGCAGAAAATAAATTTACATAACTGTAACTGAAAATGTCTACAACTGAAAAGCATTTAAAACAACAAACTCCCACTAAAACTGAATTTTCTCAATTGACACAACACCCATACTAGCAGTGTGCTCATGAAACTGTTTGGGTGATAGTCCCTTAGTAAGCGGATCCGCAACCATGGAGTTTGTACCGATATGCTCAATAGAAAACTTTCCACTCTGAATTCTTTCTTTAACAACCAGAAACTTGATGTCAATGTGTTTTGACTTCGTCGAGCACCTGTTGTTATTGGAATACATAACTGCTGATTTACTGTCACAATGTAATCTTAGTGGCCTTTCAATGCCATCAACAATGCGCAGTCCCATGACAAAATTTTGCAGCCATATTCCATGATTGGATGCCTCATAACATGCTACAAACTCAGCTGTCATGGTGGAAGAGGCTATAAGTGACTGTTTAGCACTCTTCCAGGAAATGGCACCTCCAGCAAGGAGATAGATGTAGCCCGACCTAGATTTCATACTATCTTGGCATCCAGCAAAATCGGAGTCAGTATACCCAATGATCTCAAGCTGATCCAACCTCCGATATATGAGCATGTAATATTTTGTTCTCTGTAGGTACTGTAAAACTCTTTTGACTGCTTTCCGATGTTTCACTCCTGGATTACTTAAATATCGTCCCAACATTCCTGTCACGTACGCAATATCTGGACATGTACAAACCTGAGCATACATCAGACTCCCCACTGCAGATTCATAGGGAACTTTCTGCATTTTTTTTCCTCAAAATCATTCTTTGGGCATTGTTTGAGACTAAATTTGTCTCCCTTAGCCACATGGGTATCTGTTGGTTTACAATCTTGCATCCCGTATCGCTTGAGAACTTTCTCGATATAGTCTTTCTGAGATAATCCAAGAATACCCCGAGAACGATCTCGATGTATCTGAATACCCAGTACAAAAGATGCATCACCAAGATCTTTCATCTCAAAATTCTTAGCTAGAAATCTCTTGGTTTCATGCAACAACTCTATATCGTTGCTAGCGAGCAGAATGTCATCAACATATAAAACCGGAAAAATATGCTTACTCCCACTGAACTTATGGTACACACAATCATCGACCAAATTCATCTCAAAACCAAACGAGATGATCATTTGATGAAATTTGAAATACCATTGTCGAGATGCTTGCTTGAGCCCATAGATGGATTTCTTTAATTTGCAAACCATATTATTTGTGTCTTTGGACACAAAATTTTCTGGCTGCACCATATAAATCGTTTCATCAATGTCACCATTTAGAAACGCAGTCTTTACATCCATCTGATGAAGCTCAAGATAGAAATGCGCCACCAAAGCCATTATAATCCTTAAAGAGTCTTTCGAAGAAATCGGAGAGAAAGTCTCTTTATAATCAATGCCTTCTTTCTACGTAAAGCCTTTAGCGACAAGACGAGCCTTATATCTTTCCACATTGCCTTTCGAATCCCTCTTGGTTTTAAATATCCATTTGCAACCAATGGGCTTCGTACCTTTAGGCAATGGGACAAGATCTCATACGTAATTGTCCTTCATGGACTTTATCTCCTCATTCATGGCATCATTCCACTTTTGAGAGTTAGAACTTTCCATGGCTTGACGGAAGTCAATAGGATCATCCTCCATCAATCCAATGTCTGCCTCATGTTCTTGAAGAAATACAATGTAATCATATGGCACTGCATTTCTCCGCTCTCTAATGGATCTCCTTAATGGCATAGGTTCTGGAGGTGCTTGAGTTTGTTCATCTGGAATGAGAGGATCTCTAATATTGTCTTCCTGTATTGTTTCTTGGTCAAAGTGAGGAATATGATCCTGATCAATATCCAAGACATCTGTGGGAATATTTACATATTCCTCTTCAAAGACAATATCCCTTACTTTATCTCCCCCCGCAAACTCAACATCCTCAAAGAACCTGGCATTTCCTGACTCAAAAATCGGCTTACTCGTGGGATCATAAAACTCGTACCCCCTGGATCTTTCAGAGTATCCAATAAAATAACAACTAACCGTCCTTGAGTCCAGTTTCTTTTCATTAGGCTTGTAAGGCCTTGCCTCAGCTGGACATCCACAAATGTGCAGATGCTTAAGACTAGGCTTTTTACCCGTCCAAAGTTCATAAGGGGTTTTGGTCGCTGCCTTAGTTGGAACCCTGTTAAGGATATATGCTGCGTTCTTTAGTGCTTCTCCCCAGAGTGATTCTAGTAAGGTAGAATGACTGATCATACTCCTCACCATGTCCTTAATTTCTGTTTCGTCTTTCAGCAACATCATTCATAGTGAGGCGAACCCAGCATAGTGTACTGTGGGACGATACCTCATTCCTCCAGGAATCTAGCAAAAGGTCCTGGACGTTGTTCACCTGAACCGTCATATCTACCATAGTATTCACCACCACGGTCAGATCTAACGCTTTTAATCTTTAAGCCAAGTTGATTTTCAACTTCAGCTTTATAGTTTTTGAACACATCCAATGACTGTGCCTTTTCATGAATGAGATAAATGAAGCCATATCCTGAAAAATCGTCTGTGAACGTTATAAAATACTGTTGACCATTCCAAGAAGCCGAAGGAAATGGTCCACAAATATCAGTATGTATAAGTTCTAAGACGCCTGAACACCTGTTGGCTTCAAATCTCCTTTTGTTGGTTTGTTTTCCCTTTATACAATTAACACAATTATTAAAATCTGTGTAATCTAAAGGTTCGAGAATTTCGTCTGACACGAGTCTCCTTATTCTCTTTTCAAAGATATGACCCAATCTTTTGTGCCATAACGCAGCTGAATTCTCACTGGTTAATTTTCTTTTAGTGCTTCTACTTGTTTGCAGGGATTCATTAAATGAAGCAATAACATCCAAAGAATAGAGATTATCGTATCCTGATAAAGAACCAGAACCAACCAATTTTGAATCGAGAAACAAACTGAATATTCCATTTCCAAAAGAACAAGAATAACCAAATTTGTCCAATGCAGAAATGGAAATCAAATTCTGTCTAAAAGACGGCACAACAAATGTTTCATAAAAATCCAAATATATTCCAGTCTTTAACAATAATATAAATTTTTCTATTGCCTCAACTTCAACTTTGTTGCCGTCACCAACATAGATGAATCTTTCACCATCACTTGGTTTTCGGCAATCCAGGCAACCCTGCATAGACACATTGATGTGAGTTGTTGCACCAGAATCTATCCACCACGTGTGTCTAGGCACTGAAGTTAAATTAACCTCAGAACAAACCATATTCAGAAGCATACCTTTCTTAGCACGCCAAGCGTGATAATTACTGCACTGCTTCTTCATATGCCCATCACTGCCACAGAAAAAACAACCAGAACTTTGAGAATCACTAGGATTCTTCTGTTGTTTCTTCGGATGCTGTGTATCCGCAGCTTCCTTATCCTTTCGTTTCTTCCTTTATCCTTCGAGGTAGAGGCATAATGAGCACTTTCTGTCTTGTCTTGCTTCAATCTTTCCTCTTCCTGGACACAGTGCGAGATGAGCTCATTCAGAGACCAAGTCTCTTTCTGACAGTTATAGCTCACCTTGAACTGGTTAAACTGAGGAGGAAGAGATATCAAAACCAGATGCACCAGCAAGTCCTCAGAGAGGTCAAGCTTCAGTGCTTTCAACCTTGAAGCAAGATGAGACATTTCCATAATGTACTCCCTGATGTTGCCCTTACCCCTGTACCTCATTGAAACGAGGCTTGCCAAAAGTGTACCAATTTCAGACTTTTCACTTTTAGCAAACCTCTTTTCGAGGTCTTGAAGAAAAGCCTTAGCCGTAGCAATGTCGCTAGACATTGTGCCCCTGAATGTTTCTGGAATGGCCCTCTTCATGATCATCATACACATGCGATTCAATCTCTCCCACCTTTCAAAATCCCTCTTTTCATCAGAGGTACTCTTATCCGTAATGGTGGGAGGAGAGTCAACCCTTATCGCAAGGTCCAAATCCATGACTCCGAGAACTATCAATAAATTCTCTTGCCACGATTTAAAATTCGAGCCATTTAGCATAGGAATAGAATTTA